>NC_139947.1:54160907-54350907 GCF_963454915.1 Gymnoscopelus microlampas | reverse complement strand
CTCAGGGGTAGAGTGGCCGGGTAGAGTGAACTGGAAACCGCAAGGTTCCCAGTTCGATCCCAGGCTGGGGGGCTCCCCCAGAGTTAGTGTGGATAATTGCTCCCGATGAGCAGGTTGGTGCCTTGCATGGTTTCCTCCGCCATCGATGTGTGAATGGATGAATGTAATACACAATCTATATATAGCGCTTTGGATAAAAGCGCTATATATAAATGCACCATTTACCATTTAATACCTCAAAATTGTACTTAACAAAGTACAGTACTTGAGTAAATGTACTTAGTTACTTTACACCACTGTCCCAACATTTTAGTCTATACTTTATCGATACAATCGGTTGGTTTATTAAGTCATAGTTTAGTCGTCATAGGTTAGTTTTTATTTAGTTTCCGTCAGTGAAAAAAGGTAGTGAACGACATGAACACTGAATGAATGAATGAATGAATGAATGAATGAATGAATGATATCAAACAAAAGAGTCTTGTTTGCTGGTCTACTTAGCTAAGTTAGCTACAACTCTAATGTCCATCTGTGACACTGCAGAGCAGAATGATAGAGTTGGTAGTGTTGATTTTGACAGAACATTTTGATTCAGTTTTAGTCATTTAGTCTTTTGAATTTTTCCATGTAGTCAATCATCTGAAATGTTTCACTGTTAGTCTAGTTTTAGTCGACTAAATATCATAAGATTATAGTCGACTAAATCTACAGTTGATTTAGTCGACTAAAATGTATTGGCCGATTTTACACTTGTTTGCATGCTGAAAATAGCAGATCTGCAAGCTCACAGCACGCCTTGTAGATCTGCCATTTTCAGAGCGCAACACCCGAGCGCAACCAAACATAAAATGACTTGTCTTTTAGTTCTACTGGATCTCTTCTCCACTAGATCCCTCACTAACATTTTAGTCTAGTTTTTATTTGTTGATGAAATTGTCAACATATTTAGTGTTAGTTTCAGTCATTATAGCTTAGTCTTTATTTAGTTTGTATTTAGTTTGTATTTAGTTTTAATCAGTGAAAAAGGTCGACGAACATTTTTCGTCATAGTTTTAGTTGACTAAATCAACACCGTTTTTTGGATTGATTGGATACTTTATTAGCAGTTTGCAAAAATAAAGCACAGGAAAGTACAGATCAATACAACGTCTGTTAAGAAGATTTAAAACCCAGGAAAGCGTATGGCTTGTATCCATTGGGGTCCTTTGTACTCAATTCAAAGAGACATTAAATGACAGACAGATATACACGACCATGCAGACCATCATAACAATAGAGTAGTGTGTTATAATGTGTTCCCTGACACTCTGTCCATTCTGAGATGATATGAATATAATTAGCTCCATGCTAATTAGCAGCAGAACCTGCTGGTCTCCTAGCAACAACACAGAGAGCATGACACTTAACATGTGAACATAAAGCTCAGAGTGAGCGTTTGATGAGCGACGGACGTTAACTTTAAAGCAGGGGTCTTCAACGTTTTCAGGCTAAGGACCCCCTAGCTTAGAGAGAGATGAAGCAGGGACCCCCCTCTATATTGTATAAAATTCTGTTTCAGATGAAGTTTTGCTGCTCTTTTTTCCCTCTACACCTATAACTCTTTGCCAAAAATAGCCGATCTACAAGCTGCGAGGCGTTGTGAGCTTGTAGATCTGCTTTTTTTGGCTGAAG
Organism: Gymnoscopelus microlampas; assembly: GCF_963454915.1. Lineage (NCBI taxonomy): Eukaryota > Metazoa > Chordata > Actinopteri > Myctophiformes > Myctophidae > Gymnoscopelus > Gymnoscopelus microlampas. The sequence goes on along the minus strand of NC_139947.1, from coordinate 54,349,236 downwards.
TTCTGTTCAGAATAGGGATACTAGGGTTCAAGTGGTTAATGTAAAAAAATCACACCCAGTGTGAAGTGGGCGGTGTGTGGTCATCACAACATGACTCACTTTAAAAAAAGGATAAATGCCTTTTTTTAAAGTCCATACTGCTATTCATAGGGCTGCACATGTGTCATGTGTTTCGCCAATCACAGTCCTGAATTTGCAAGGTCAGCCAATCACATTACAGTTAGTGGTGATGACACTAGCTGTAATGTGATTGGCTGATATGAAAAAAGTATCGATTTGCATTAACAATGGAAGGGTTAGGGGGTACACACATTTTTTGGTCGGTGTCCAAAACTCACTTATAGGGGGCGGCTACACCGCCCCAAAAATCACACCCAGTGTGAAGTGGGCGGTGCTATTTATGAGTTATTGATTTCAAAATTAATAACTCATTATGGCGTCATCTCGGTAGCCAATCACAGCACGTCCTGCAAAGTGACGTGCTTATATTTTTGAGCGGTGTAGCCGCTCCTATAAGTGGGTTTGGGACCACCGTGAAAAGACCGTCGTGAAAGTTTGTCTTTCGCTGTATTGTGATTGGCTGACTCTATTCACACCCTTTGCTCAGTACTGTGATTGGCTAACGAGACACATGATGAAATTAATAACCTATAAATAGCACCACGCACTTCAAAAAAAGTACTTTTTTTGAGTGGAAGTGAGCTTCCACTGTTGTTTTTAAATAACACCGCTCACTTCACACTGGGTGTGATTTTTTACATTATCATTCATTTCATCATGCGTCTCGCTAGCCAATCACAGCGCGTCTGCGAAGTTTGAAGTTAATTTCATCAGGGCGTTTCCCCGGTAGGACGAAGGAACACGTTATTCCAACCTGTTCCTTCCCCTCCATCCAGTCAGACAGGAGGGGTGCAGGTTGTACCATGTGTATTCAGACAGGAGGGGTGCAGGTTGTACCATGTGTATTCAGACAGGAGGGGTGCAGGTTGTACCATGTGTATTCAGACAGGAGGGGTGCAGGTTGTACCATGTGTATTCAGACAGGAGGGGTGCAGGTTGTACCATGTGTATTCAGACAGGAGGGGTGCAGGTTGTACCATATGTGCTGCTGGGGTACAGCAGCAAAGCTCTAACTTTGCTGAGGGTAAAGTTAGAGCCTTTACTCTGAAATCTGCTTAACGTAACAGGCTTACGCGTGTTTGTTGTGGTTGTCAATGTGTGTGTGTGTGTGTGTGTGTGTGTGTGTGTGTGTGTGTGTGTGTGTGTGTGTGTGTGTGTGCGTGCGTGCGTGCGTGCGTGCGTGCGTGCGTGCGTGCGTGCGTGCGTGCGTGCGTGTGAGAGAGAGAGAGAGAAGGGGTGAGAGAGAGAGAGAGAGAGAAAGTATGTGAGAGAGAGAGAGAGCGAGAGAAGGGTTGAGTGAGAGAGAGAGAGAGAGAGAGAGAGAGAGAGAGAGAGAGAGAGAGAGAGAGAGAGAGAGTATTCGTCTCCATTGAATGAGCTCTTAACTTCTGAATGAAGGCTCATGCATTATTCATGAGGTATTTTATGTAGTAACAATCACATTGTGAACAGCTTTGCTATTGGTTCATCCATCCATCCATCCATCTATCCATCTTCATCCATCCATCTCCATCCATCCATCTTCATCCATCCATCTTCATCCATCCGAGAAAGTAGCCATTTATTTATGCTGACCGTTCGCTCTATTAATACTGACACGAGGTCACACACACACACACACACACACACACACACACACACACACACACACACACACACACACACACACACACACACTCTCTCGCCCTCTGTCTCGGCGTTGCTCCCCCCTCCTCTCCATAGCCCCTCCCCCCCTCCTCTAAGCCTTTCCAAGTCTCTCATTGGAGGATTATCTTCCAGCCAATCAGGAGCTCTGAACCAGCCTGGCTCCCTTCAGGTCCTCTAGAGCTGACACGCACGCACACGCACGCACGCACGCACGCACGCACGCACGCACGCACGCACGCACGCACGCACGCACGCACGCACGCACACACACACACACACACACACACACACACACACACACACACACACACACACACACACACACACACACACACACACAGGGATTGTCTTGTAGAGTCTGGGACCAAACAACACTTCAGAAGGGCTTGTGGATTTAATTGGGAGATTTGCCTCTTCTTTATTCTTTTTTTAATTTGTTGTTACCATGGAGCCGACCAGGGTAAGACAGAAATATTCATAAATATCATTTCTTTAAACCACTTTAAACCTCAGCATGGGTATGGTGGGGAAAGCTGTCGCTGAAAATAGCAGATCGACAAGCTCACAACGTCGCAAGAAAGTCAGCTTGTCGATCTGCTATTTTCAGCGAAAGCTTTCCCCACGATGACAGAAAACAGATAGTGGTGGAAGAAGTACTCAGGTATTTTACTTGAGTAAAAGTAGCAATACCGCAATATAAAAATACTCTGTTACAAGTAAAAAGGCCTGTGTTCAAAATGTTACTTGAGTAAAAGTGCAAAAGTATTGGCATCAAAATGTACTTAAAGAACCAAACATAAAAGTAGTTAAATGTTTGAAAATAGCAGATCTACAAGCTCACAATGCGTCACATGTTGTGAGCTTGAAGATCTGCTATTTTCAAATAGCTTAGGTATAAAATAGGGCTGAAGTGGTTAATGTTTGTTTTATAATATAATCATTTATATCTGCAAAGTAACTAGTAACTAAAGTTTTCAAATAATTGTATTGCAGTAAAAGTACAATATTTGACTCTGAGATGTAGTGGAGTAGAAGTAAAAGTATTGAAGATTGGAAATACTCCAGTAAAAGAAAACATACAAATTGTATTTAAGTACAGTACTTGAGTAAATGTACGTAGTTACTTTACACCACTGCAGAAAAGACACTAGCATTGAGCCCTGAGGGATACCCATATGGGGTTTAAGTAGTTAATCACTTAAACCCTATAGCAAACAGGGCTCTATACTGAGTCCACTACTTTTCTTTTCTCCCCCCTATCGTATCCACCGAATATATTTTCCAAAAATAGCAGATCTACAAACTCACACAACGTTTGTTGAGCTTGTAGATCGGCTGAAATGTTTGCCTAATTTACAGCATGGCCCAAAACTTGGGATATGCTAAGGTTTTAAGTGGTTAATAGGCTAGCTAGCTACCCTGACAGCTAATTATCACAGATATCACAATGAAAATGACATTGTTGCTATAATAACATTATTATTATTATTATTACAGATGCGTTCCCGGTCTTAATGGATTTTATAGCGAGTTGACAGACCTCACAGCAGTGTGACCATGCAGCCAGTACCATGGTGGCACCGGCCAGCACTATTGTGGTCTCTGCCAACTTGTTATAAAAGCCAACGGCACAACAGTGGGCATTGGAACGAACGAGGGATAAACCAAAACAACCCAAAACAGTGAATCTAAAGCGAAACGTTGCTTCATTTCAGACTCAGGATCAGGAAGGCCTGTTGTTGTGTAGATCTAATACCGTTGTTCTGTCTTTAGCGGGTACGTTATGTTTAATGTGCTTTATGAACATTCAAAGTAGCATTCTCTAATGCCCTCGATATTCTAAATGTGTCCATGCACACGCACACACACACTCTGTCCTCACGCACGCACGCACGCACGCACGCACGCACGCACGCACGCACGCACGCACGCACACGCACGTACGCACACGCACACGCACGTACGCACGTACGCAAACGCACACACGAGAGTGGTGGGAAAAGTACGCGATGTGACGCGTTGTGAGCTTGTAGATCTGCTATTTTCAAATAGCCACGGTATAAAATAGGGCTAAAGTAATTCATGTATGTTTTATAATATAATAATTTATATCTGCAAATTTAAGTAACTAGCAACTAGTTTTCAAATAATTGTAGTGGAGTAAAAGTACAATATTTGCCTCTGAGATGTATGGAGTAGAGGTAAAAGTATTGAAAATTGGAAATGATCCAGTAAAGTAAAAGTACCTCAAAATTGTACATAAGTACTTGAGTAAATGTACTTAGTTACTTTACACCACTGCACGCGCACACACGCAGGCAGTCTTGTCCTGTCAGTACATGAACTGAGCATAGCAGAATATCTCAGCTCATCACACATATTGTGTGTATGTATGCGTGTGCGTGTGCCAGTGTGTGTGTGTGTGTGTGTGTGTGTGTGTGTGTGTGTGTGTGTGTGTGTGTGTGTGTGTGTGTGTGTGTGTGTGTGTGTGTGTGTGTGTGTGTAGTATTAGATGTGTGTGTTCACTGTCACAGCAGTGCATTGACCCAAATAGCTTTACTAGTCTACATCCTCTGTCCACAATGATTACCCCCCCCCCTCCCACACCCACACACACACACACGCACATGCACACACACACACACACACACACACACACACACACACACACACACACACACACACACACACACACACACACACACACACACACACACACACACACACACACACACACACACATTCTTATGGGGGTCTCCGGATGATTAGCTGCAACATTGTTTCCTCACTCAACAGTAAACGAACCACATACAGTATAAGTGTATACAGTGTATCTGCAACGCCTAGCACACACCTCGTTGTGAGCTCGTAGATCTGATATTTTTCACTGTATCTATCTGTGGAACAGAGTCAGAACTAAATGTAATGCCTACAATCCCAAGTGCTTGTCAGGATGGGAGGTCCCTGCAGTTCAAATACAATTATTTCGGGGCGGTCCCCAAAGTGGTTTGGACTGTATATATGACTTAATCATTCTTCCCCGAAGTAAGAACATCATTTTTGTGTAAATATGTCACAGTGGTGCAGGAGTAGAATTCTTTCAACAAGTCGCTGCAGCTTTGTGAATGTTTGTTTGTTTGTGTATGTAGGCTAGTGTCTACCTAGGGGGTTCTCAGAGTTACTACAGGGGGGGCCGTCAAAGCTTTGTGTGATGGGAACCTAATTGTATTATTACATTAATCACTTGAATTCTGGGGGGAACATTTGCCGAAAATAGCCGCTCCAACAAGCTGTGAGCTTGTAGATCGGATATTTTGGCCCGAGAGACTTGATGTAGAGCAGTCGTTCTCAGGCCTGGAATCCAGACCGATTCCAAACGTCACTGATTAGATTACGTAGTCAGGAAGTGACTCGAGTTTTACATTGGAAGACACTGCCCCCCCCCCCCCCCCCCCCGACACGCACACAGACAGACCAATCAGAAGCCGCGGGACGTTTTCTCCCGTTTGTGCTCGTCCCGCCCCTTGGAAATAGGAGGCTTACCAGACTGAGATGCGAAGCGAGAAGAAGAAAAAAACGCCGAACGTAGCAATCAGTCTGGATTCCAGGCTAGTTGTTCTCAACCTTTTTTTGGCCAGTGCCCCCCATCTAATATTCAGGTCCCCCAATCCCATATCCATTAGCTTACTTCCCAAAAAGAAAAAAATAAGGAAACAAAAAGTTGTACTCTTAAAATATGCATAACAGCTAGTTATTATATTGTTATTTACTGTTAAACAACATATACAGTTATTATATTGTTATTTACTGTTAAACAACAGATACAGTTATTATATTGGAACATCAGACTGTAACTGGGTCTTGTTATTGATCACAAACATCAATCAAAAGGTGATCATTTGGTGCAGGTACCAAACAAGAAGCTCTTATTAATGGTTCCACTGTAAAACACAGAGGAGCATTATGGACTGTGCTCAAGTCATCTGTGCTTTATTAACCTGTTGTTTAGTGGACTGTTTTTTTTTCTTTATTTAAATGTTTCAGTTGCTCTTGGTAGTCATGGCTGCCAGTTCCCACCTGATGTTGTGTGGGAGTTCAGACTGCTTCAGATCGTACTGAATAACTGCTAGCTTACATAACGTCTTAAGACTAGGACTCAAGTCTAAGATGATCAGGTCATAGGGTTTGTTATATCCTCCTTAGAGGATGATACGATCTCCCACCATGCAACAGGACATCCTATCCATTGGACCCGGTCCTTTCCCCTTGGGCTCAACCTTCTTCCAGGAGAATGTCTCTGGATTTAACCTCCACATATCATTTAACTTCTCATCCCAGTTGAGACCACCATATACATACAGCTCTCCATTGTAGGTAAAGGCTGAATGATTGTAGCGTCTTTCTGGAAGAAGCTGTGCAGAAGGGGTGTTCAGCCAGATGTTGGTCTCTGTGTCAAACACTCTGATGGTGTTGTAGAAGACCCTCCAGTCCCCCCAGCCCCCAAATACAAACATCTTTGTCCCGATGATGGTAGCAGAGTGACGTGAAAAAACAGGTGGTGGAGCTCCTCTGGTGTTAATTAAAGACCAGACCATTGTGTTGGTGTCCAACTTGTAGGTGTCATTAGTGTTTCTATAATGCTGGATGTATCCTCCATGGATAAACATGACCTTCCCCAAGACACAGGCTGAGTGGTTCATCTTCCCCTCTGGAAGAGTCCCTGACACCTCGGGTTTGAACCATCTGTGGGTGTCCACATCAAATGCATAAAGATCGTTGCAGTGAGGATATCCTCCCCAGATGTAGACGATATATTCTATCAGTACAGCTGTGTGGCCCCGAAGTCTGGGGGGAACATCATGGTGACGTTCTCCTTTTCCAATTGTCACTGGAGGAAACTTCCTCCAGCATAAAGACACTGTGTTGAAGACATCCACGTCAATCGACATATAATTGTCATTGACCGCTCCAAAGTAGTACACCTCGTGCTCCACTGTAACAGCAGCATAATAGGATCCTTTTAGTCCTCCATTCAGATGCACCGTCCAGCAGAACATTTCTCACACCGTAGACCAGGTTGGATTTGTAACGTCTTGCTTTGGAAAAAAAGGATTCCTGATGTGAGCACCGCCGCTTATTATTTCAGTGTCACAGACGCGTCTACAAGGTTACACGCCCACAAAGCCGATGGGTTGGGTTGGCCAATCAAGGAAGATTACTGTTGATCTCCCAATCTAGAACATTATTCACGTCAGACAATGTGTTCAGTAATGTTTTTTTTTTTTTTTTTTTTTTTAAACGTTTTGTTTATTCATTTTTGTCATTTTACATACTCATAGGTAGTACAGACACTTATTGAAGTAATTAAGCAAATAAACAGAGTATCTCCAAACAGTGAGAGTAAGATATAAACAACATTCAAACAAAACAAAACAAAAAACAGACAACACTCAAAGAAAAAAGAAAAAAAAAACAGACAACAAATGTTAATAATCCTCAAGGTGAAGTTGGTAAAAGTTGCTGAATGACATTTTGTTTAGTTGACAATTCATTTTAAAGGACATGGTCGTGATGACGACATTATGATGTCATCACGTAGAATTACCCAACAACGTTACTCCAACCGACTGTCGTCAGGGAGATGTCAACCGAACGTCAGCGTGTCGTTAAACACGTTACCGCTTGCGAAAGAAGTACTCACATGTTTTACTCTAGTAAAAGTATCAATACTTCATTGTAGAAATACTGTTACAAGTAAAAGTCTGGTATTCAAAATTGACTTCAGTAGTAGAAAGTATTCATTATGCAGAATGTGCACAATTTCACAAGTTTTCAAATGTATCAAAAATAGCCGATCTACAAGCTCATAAAGTGACACTGAGTGCAACGCTATGAGCTTGTAGATCTGCTATTTAAAAAAAAAAATCCTGAAGACTTGTGCAGATCTTTGAATATATATATATGTTTTAAAGTGAACATTTTTAACTCGGATCTGTGCTTCCGGAGGTCCCTGGAACAACATATTTTGAGATGGTTGTTGGCCACATACATATTGGGTGGTCCTTGGCATGGAAATGTTGGAGCGCCACTGATATAGCAACATACTGATATACACTGGTACAGCAACATACGTTTTTTCAAAGAACTGTTAGGATTTAGAAGACATTTGTAGAATATACATTCAAAGATTTGCCAAATTGGCAAGATTTTTCAAAAATAGCAGATCTACAAGCTCATAGCGCGGCACTCGGTGACACGCTATGAGCTTCTAGATATGGAGATAGATATGTTGCAAAATTCACGGGCAAATACATTTGATTTGAGCGCTCTTAATATGCGATCTGAACAGGTGCAGGTTGGAATTTGCAATGTGAATTTGCAATGTGTAAAAACAAAAATTGAGCTTGCAGAAAAAAGCACACACACGTGGTAAATCACAGTTGCACACTTATAATCTAACATTTACACGTGTATATAATTGTTTTACCTGAGCCCATTTTCCAGTACAACTTAAGAAAGGACAACTTTGTTTTTTTACAACCAAGGTTTATATTTTAGCTTGTAATTAAAGTAGATAAAAGATGAGTGTTATTTTTTTTTCATTTACTGCTTTCTATAGTTTTAGCAATTTTCGCGATATTTTTTACAGTGGGCGGGGGCATTCTGTCCGTTGGCTAAATATGTCTTTGTTACACAATAAAAAAGGTCCTGTGGTCTTTGATGGCCAGATGTGAGTTATTGGGGGCTAGAAGAGCTACTGTAAATAAAAATAAAGAAAACACCGGGTTATTGTGTAAAAAAATTACATATTTAGCCACCGGACAGAATGCCCCCGCCCACTGTAAAAAAGATTGCGAAAATTGCTAAAACTATAGAAAGCAGTAAATGAAAAAAATGTAACACTCATCTTTTATTTACTTTAATTACAATCTACAACATAAACCTTGGTTGTAAAAGAACAAAGTTGTCCTTTAAAATCACTTACTTCAAACTCTCTAATCAGTAGTTGCAACAGCACAGATCTGCTTCCACACATCAATAATTCGTTAAAACTATTGCGCTCGGATATTGCTACATACAGGGACGTGCACAGATAGACTCTAGGTGGTGCTAGAGCACCTGCCCTTTGCCCTCTTGACCAGAAGTGCCCTTTTGAAAAAAAGAAGAAAAAAAGTTTTATTTTTCTTCAGTTTACAGCAGGGCTCTTCAACAGGGGGTCTGGGACCCCTAGGGGGTCCTCCGAGTTACTACAGGGGGTCCGCCAATTCTTTATGTGATAGGATTTTTCTTTTTACCATAACCACTCGAAACCTAGCATCCCTTTTCTGAGGAGAACTTTAGCCAAAAATAGCAGATCTACAAGATCTTGTAGATTGGCTATTTTTGGCAAAGAGGTATAGGTGTAGAGGGAAAAAAGAGCAGACCAAGTCAACAAAAAAAAGTACAATTTACTTGAGCACCTGCCCCTCAAAATGTCTGTGCACGCCACTGCACAGAAGGAATAATCACAAATGCTGGAATCTGCTGTGAGGGATAATTATATAACACATAAGGTGGACAGGAGCTCTTTAGTCTTTTTATAGACTAAACATTTTATTCTACACTGTAATTTGACATAAATTAGCTTATATCGTTTGATATCACGATTCACTTTTTTTCCCAATTATATTTCCGACAAGCTGGAAGTATTCTGAGCATTTTCATAATTGATTGATATATTTTTTGAGAAGGACAGCTTTGTTTACCTCCTGACTTACTGTAAAGTTAACCCTAACCCTTACTGTAAAGTTAACCCTAACCCTTACTGTAAAGTTAACCGTAACCCTTACTGTAAAGTTAACCCTAACCCTTACTGTAAAGTTAACCCTAACCCTTACTGTAAAGTTAACCCTAACCCTTACTGTAAAGTTAACCCTAACCCTTACTGTAAAGTTAACCCTAACCCTTACTGTAAAGTTAACCCTAACCCTTACTGTAAAGTTAACCCTAACCCTTACTGTAAAGTTAACCCTAACCCTTACTGTAAAGTTAACCCTTACTGTAAAGTTCACTTATTATATTTCTGACAAACTGTTAGTATTCTGGGGTCAGGGGTCACCAGCTGATATTCTCTCATGGCTATAAGATAAAGGCTCAATACGTACATGCAGGATGCACTGCAATATTAGGATTTCATCATCATGTCATATTAATATGATATATATAAGCCCTGTCTGACCATTATGAATAGATGGGTTCAGAGGTCAAGCTAGCATGGAGCCTATTGGACCAGCCAGAGTGTGAAAGATATGTCTGTTCACACAGACAGACAGACAGACAGACAGACAGACAGACAGACAGACAGACAGACAGACAGACAGACAGACAGACAGACAGGCAGGCAGGCAGACAGACAGACAGACAGACAGACAGACAGACAGACAGACAGGCAGGCAGGCAGGCAGGCAGGCAGGCAGGCAGGCAGGCAGGCAGGCAGGCAGACAGTGATGGTCAGTGATGGGTGCTAACTGAAGGAACAACAGTCCTCTGTTCTGTTTGTTTGTTCTTGGCTGAAAAAACGTCCCGTTGCTCTCAGTGGTGGACTGTTACAAAGTACATTTACTTGAGTATTGTACTTAAGTACATTGTTTTGAGTATTTGCACTCAAGTGTTTTTTATTTTATTTGTAAACGTATGACTTTCAATCCAAACTATAGAAAACATACATCATGAATTGAACCACTATTTTCAAAAGTGAAAAAAGCTGATCTACAAGCTCTAACAACGCTGTTTGTTCTTGGCTGAAATGCGTGCATGCGTGTGCGTTGCACATAAGTTGTGAGTGTTCACCAGTGCCCATAATTCTGTAAAATCATGAAGGTTAGAAAATAATCCCCAAGTGTAAACTGTTTTATTGTTATTATTCTTATTCGTATTAGGAATAAAGACAAAACAAGAGCATGTGATTTTTTATTATTTTTTTGCATGTGAGAGCGGCTGACCCGCTCACCCGCAGCCCTCATAATTGCCTCTGAAATCCTGACTCGACCCACCCGTGCCGCGGGTTAACCCGCGGGACCCGCGGGTTACGTGTCGGCCCGCTCATCACTAGTATCTGTATCTCAGCCCTGCCAGCTGCACAGACTGTGCAGTATACGTTCTACTGGGCTGCCATCAGGCTTATGAACAAAGCACTGAACTAATATACTAGCTGGATTACATTACATTACATTACATTACAGTCATTTAGCAGACGCTTTTATCCAAAGCAACTTACAATAAGTGCATTCAACATAGGTAGGGAACAAAACTACTAATCACCAGAAGTCTGAAGTGCATTTTCTGCAAAAACAAGCAACTAAGAGTATACCTAGTGCTAAGGTAAAAGTGCAATATATCAGCTACCTACTACCAACAGATGAGACAAAATAGGAAAATCAAATGAGCAAGAGATAAAACAAATAAGTACTGAATAAACAAGATCCAATAAAACAATAACACAAGAGTTCGTACAACTAAACCGCTCACAAAATGTAAGGAAACTTGAAATTGGGCCATTATATCTCCCCTTTACTAATACCAATCAGTAAAGTGTTATATATAATTTTTATCGGTGACTAGTCACCTTTACAACGAGGTACAGCTTGTAAGCATCAGGCATTCATGGAATGAGCAACACAGGCAAACGTGTGGGTAGCGCCGAGCAAAAATATGCCAAAATGGCCTGTTAGACTTTTCTGCTGACATTCAATGTCGTGACATTCATGACATTCAATGGGTTTCAGGTGTGTGCCAGTCACAGGTGTGTGTGTGTGACTGCCTCACAGGTGAGTGACTAGCTCCTGAACATGGGTTCTGCAACTTTGTTGAGTTTGTGTATGCTCCAAGCAGCAACACTGCCCCCATGGAAAGATGCCACTTTTGTCAGGATAAGGCCCGTGCAACAGGGCAAGTGAAGCTGGTGTTCCGTTATGCAGAGTGACAGCATTATTTGGTGTTAGCCCTGGTACCATTTCCAAACTTAGGACTAAGTTATGTGAGACTGGTGAAGTCAACAAGGAAGACAACAACCCAGACCCCTTGCTTCACTGAGGAACCATAGATTTACAGGCAAGATTTGCACAACGGTACCAAAGACAGATGTCAAAGTTGCAGGGCCCATGCTCAGGTGCCAGTCACACACCTTTGACTGGCACACACCTGCAAATGGTACCAGGGCTGACATCAAATAATGCGTAATCTGCGTAACGGAACACCAGCTTCACTTGCCCTGTTGCACGGGCCTTATCCTGAAGGGACAAACGTGGCATCTTTCTATGGGGGCAGTGTTGCTGCTTGGAGCATACACAAACTCAACAAAGTTGCAGAACCCATGTTGCAGAACGCAAAGTTTCAGTACCCACCTCTCAGCAGGTGTGTGTTGGCAGGTCGCTCAAAACAAGAGCGATTACCAGCAAAAGCGTATTGGGTGATTTTGGCACATTTTTGCTCGGCGCTACCCACACGTTTGCCTGTGTTGCTCATTCGATGAATGCCCGATGCTTACAAGCTGTACCTCGTTGTAAAGGTGACTAATCACCGATAAAAATGATATATAACACTTTACTGATTGGTATTAGTAAAGGGGAGATATAATGGCCCAAATTCAAGTTTCCTTACATTTTGTGAGCGGTTTAGTTAACAACAAGTAGTCAAGGCGAGGAGGAAGGGTAGTGTTTCCTGAATAGGTGGGTTTTCAGCCTGCGGCGAAAGATGGGCAGTGACTCTGCTGTCCTGACATCAGTGTCTCTGCTGTCCCAATCTGGGAACCCAGAGCTAACTGCAAAGGAAAAACAGCGACCTCTGCTGTTTGTGACTATGTCAGTTAACTCTGGGACAATGACGACGCAGCACATGTGCGCAAGGAAACCGGGGTTTAAGTCTGCCTTCACCGCTCCACTTCCGGGTGGTGCGACTACGTTTTCATTCTCACTAACAATATTTCTACACGGAACACTAGCACCACTTCTCCCAGAGAACATGGATGGTTTTGGTTATAAGCCCACTTGTTTCTACGATGAAAGAGTAAGTTCAAATGTGAATATCTTTCCGTGGTTTTGTCTGCTCCGCAGACGCTATTGTTAAATTAGTTTCGGTTAGTTTACAGTAGGGAATGATCGACGGACACGTGAATACCGCCTACTACATTTGATTGGGTAAAGCGCGGCCTGCTTCCTGATCTGAAGGCACGCCCACTCCCACACAGTGTGTACTGTACACGTTCTGACGAACCTTCAGGACAGATTCCAACGCAGTGCAGAATCTGTTCTTGAGAGATTACTGCTGTCCTGACATCAGTGACTCTGCTGTCCTGACATCAGTGACTCTGCTGTCCTGACATCAGTGTCTCTGCTGTCCTGACATCAGTGTCTCTGCTGTCCTGACATCAGTGACCCTGCTGTCCTGATAGCAGTGACTCTGCTGTCCTGACATCAGTGACTCTGCTGTCCTGACATCAGTGTCTCTGCTGTCCTGACATCAGTGACTCTGCTGTCCTGATAGCAGTGACTCTGCTGTCCTGACATCAGTGTTTCTGCTGTCCTGACATCAGTGACTCTGCTGTCCTGACATCAGTGTCTCTGCTGTCCTGACATCAGTGACTCTGCTGTCCTGACATCAGTGTCTCTGCTGTCCTGACATCAGTGACTCTGCTGTCCTGACATCAGTGTCTCTGCTGTCCTGACATCAGTGACTCTGCTGTCCTGACATCAGTGTCTCTGCTGTCCTGACATCAGTGACTCTGCTGTCCTGACATCAGTGACTCTGCTGTCCTGACATCAGTGACTCTGCTGTCCTGACATCAGTGTCTCTGCTGTCCTGACATCAGTGGGAAGTTCATTCCACCACTGTGGGCACTTATGTGGCTCTACTGCAAACACACTATATGACTTATGTTAATACTGCTATGCTGTTTTGCACCTGAAGCCATGTACTGTATGCTGCTATATCTATTTATGCTGACCGACACTGTTACGCACCGTCATGTGGTTTAGGTTTTAATATAGATTTGTATTCATGTGGTTTAGTCTCAGCACTGCTCAGGAGGTGTGATCCAGTCACAGGAGAGTGACTGGCACCTGAGCGTGGGTCCTGCAACATGGAAAGATGTCACGTTCTGTCCCTTCAGGATAATAAGGCCCATATGGTGCAACAGGGCAAAGTGGAAGCTGGTGTTCTGTTATGCAGAGTTACAGCATTATTTATTTATTTATCTGGTGTCAGCCCTGGTACCATTTACTAACTTAGGAAGGAAGACAACAACCCGAGAAGACCGGTTCCTCCCCCTTGCTTCACTGAGGAACCATATAGGTTTTCTCCCAGAGATTTACAGGCAAGATTTGCACAACGTTAACCAGTGGTGGAAAAAGTACAAGTGTAGTGGAGTAGAAGAAAAAGTACTGAAATAGTACTGGAAATACTCAAGTGAAGTAAAAACAATACCTAAAAAATTGTACTTAAGTACAGTACTTGAGTAAATTTACTTTCCACCACTGACGTTAACGGTACCAAAGACAGATGGCAAAGTTGCAGGACCCATGCTCAGGTGCCTGTCACACACCTGTGACTGGATCACACCTGGATCACACCTGGCAGCAGGTGTGTTCTGGCAGGTCGCTCAAAACAAGAGTGAATACCAACAGAAGCATATTGGAGGATTCTTGTATTATGAGGACCAAATGTCAGGGGTCCTTGAGGGGAGTCCAGGGGGTCCCCAGCTAAACGATCGATAGTTTAGAACCAAATGGACCCTCTAAAGTTTTAAACTATCCTATCACTGAGGATTTTACAGTGTAGACTATAGGGTTTTAGGTTCAGACATTTATTTAGGCCTATGGTTGATTTTTTGTTTTGTTTGTATGGCATTCATAACATTCACACACGCGTGTGTGTGTGTGTGTGTGTGTGTGTGTGTGTGTGTGTGTGTGTGTGTGTGTGTGTGTGCGTGCGTGCGTGCGTGCGTGCGTGCGTGCGTGCGTGCGTGCGTGCGTGCGTGCGTGCGTGCGTGCGTGCGTGCGTGTGTGGATCTCTTCTCCACTAGTCTTAGTTCTACTGGATCTCTTCTCCACTAGTCTTAGTTCTACTGGATCTCTTCTCCACTAGTCTTAGTTCTACTGGATCTCTTCTCCACTAGTCTTAGTTCTACTGGATCTCTTCTCCACTAGTCTTAGTTCTACTGGATCTCTTCTCCACTTGTTCCCTCCATAATATTTTAGTCTGTTTTTTGTTTGTCGACGAAATTGCCGATATATTTAGTCATAGTTATGGTCATCATAGCTTAGTTTTTATTTAGTTTCTATGTAGTTTTCGTCAGTGGAAAAAAAGGCAGTCGATCAACATTTTACGTCATAGTTTTAGTCGACAGAATGAACACTGCATGGCAGCAATGCAGGTGTTTGTCCCTGCATGGGACAACACAGTGACTCAGCACTAATGCAGGTGTTTGTGTCTGCATGGGACAACACAGTGACTCAGCACTAATGCAGGTGTTTGTCCCTGCATGGGACAACACAGTGACTCAGCACTAATGCAGGTGTTTGTCCCTGCATGGGACAACACAGTGACTCAGCACTAATGCAGGTGTTTGTCCCTGCATGGGACAGCAGCCCCGTGCGCAAGCTTGTGAGTCGAGTCCATTGGTTGAAACCGTTTTCGCCCGTTCATGTACAGTGGCTCCAGCCGTTTTTAGCTGTCCCAATGCGCTTCAATGCAACCACTGGGCTCTGGGGGCGTGTTTCTACCGAGTGAAGACCCGGCCTTGCTTTTGATGGCTGGTGGCAGGCACGTGCACACATAGACATCAAAGGGGGCTTGAGCCCCTGCCCTTTTACCCATCTGTAAAAGTGCCCTGTAATGGCTATTTCAGAATGCCAACCTGTTCTTCTATATTTCTGTACCTCTATCTGAACCAAGGAGGTCTAAACTCACAGCAGGGGTCTTTAGTCAACTCAGCTACAGCTGTCAATCTAACAGCTGATCTGGATCCTCCATGCTATTCACTGAGTCAGTATACATTTGTCCTATTTGTGTAACTGTGTATGTGTCTCTCTTATAATTAGTACATACCTTATATGACTACGTAGGATAGCATCTTTGGTAAATGGTCTACTATAAGAACTGTGTAAGATGGGTGTTTGGGAGGCTTGTGCCCTGAATGGGCTGTTGGTCAGGCCAGGAGGCCTGGCTCTACCGATCTGTGTATGCTGTCTGCTCTGCTGAGATCTTCCAAATAAATGATCTAGAACTTCACCTGAATGGAATATTATTATTAATATTGCTATAACAGCCCTCTCCAGACCATGAATGTAGCACTTACTAGTTTGGGAAAAAAATACAAACGCACTCTCACCATGCCATACCTGAACGCAGCGTTCAAGAGAATTGCCATTTCCAAACTCTCCTGAACTTGAATGCAGCATTTTATGTTGAAAGTATCTCCGGTATTGGCTTGAATTTTGATTATACTTAGTTTAGTGCGGCATCACGCACCGAAAATAGCCAATCTCCAAGCTCACAACGCGTCACAGCGCGACGCGTTGTGAGCTTGGAGATTGGCTATTTTCGGTATCTTTACCAAAAAGTGCCCTTTTTAGAAATGTCAGCCCCCAGGCCTGCCCCTCTAACATTCTCTGCACGTCCCTGGCTGGTGGCATAATAAAACAGTTGAATCAATTGAATGAATCAGTTTAGTGTGTTCCTCTGCAATGTGTGTAATTCTATTCTGTGTGTGTGTGTGTGTGTGTGTTTCAGTGCATGAGGAGTCCAGCTGTGAGACAGCGGTCACGTTCAGTGTTCAGTGAGCTTTACAACGTCCAGCAGAATGTCTGTCTCCTACGATGAGCCTGCTGCTGGGGACGACACTATGGACAGCTTCTGGGAGGTATGAGACACACACGCACACACACAGACGCACACGCACGCACGCACGCACGCACGCACGCACGCACGCACGCACGCACGCACACACACACAAACACACACAAACACACACAAACACACACAAACACACACACACACACACACTAGTGATGCGCGGGTTGACCCGTAACCCGCGGGACCCGCGGGTCAACCCGCGGCGTGGGTGGGTCGAGTCAGAATTTCAGAGGAAATTATGCGGGCTGCGGGTGAGCGGGTCAGCGCCTCTCACACGAAAAAAAAAAAAAAAAAATCACATGCTCTTGTTTTGTCTTTATTCCTAATAAGAATAAGAATAATAACAATAAAACAGTTTGAATACACTTGGGGATTCTTTTCTAACCATGATTTTACAGAATAAAAAAAAATCGCGGGTCGCGGGGCGGGTTGAGCCATAGATTTATATATGGGTTCGCGGGGCGGGTTGAGGCGGGTTGCGTTCCGTGGCGGGGCGGGGCGGGTCACGAAAAAACCCGACCCGCGCATCACTAACACACACACACACACACACACACACACACACACACACACACACACACACACACACACACACACACACACCCTGTGGTACAATAACGGATTTGTTTACCAGATAGTTTACACACCTGTCTCACCATGTACCTGTCTGTCTGTCTCACCATGCACCTGTCTGTCTGTCTGTCTGTCTGTCTGTCTGTCTGTCTGTCTGTCTGTCATAGACAGTGTAGTGTCTCAGTAAACTATAGGATCATAGAATACATACCCATTAAGACCTGGAACTGTGTCATTTTTAGATTTGAGCTAAAAAGCATTATTTTACACTTTGGGCTATTCAAAAATAGCAGATCTACAAGCTCGTAGCGCGGCACCGGGTGCCGCACTACGAGCTTGTAGATCTGCTATTTTTGAAAAATCGTGAAAATGTGTGGAAATCTTTGAATATATATGTTTTTAAAGCGAACATTTTTAACTCAAATCTTTGCTTCTTGGGGTCCCTGGAACAAAATATTTTGATGGGGGTCTGCGGCCAAATACATATAATTTTGGGGGTCCTTGACATGAAAAAGTTTGAGCACCAGTGATATAGAAACATAAGTTTTTCAGAAAACTGTTGAGATTTAGGAGACATGTAGAATCGGCTTCAGGTCTCAATGGGTTAAATAACATGCTATATATATATATATATATATATATAGACAAGCCTAAGCACCACAAACAAAACATTTTAATTTAAGTGTTACATTAAAATGAACACTCAGGCGTTTTACTATGTGGACTGTGTTTGTGTATGTATGGCGTGTGTGTGTGTGTGTGTGTGTGTGTGTGTGTGTGTGTGTGTGTGTGTGTGTGTGTGTGTGTGTGTGTGTGAGAGAGAGAGAGAGAGAGAGAGAGAGAGAGAGAGAGAGAGAGAGAGAGAGAGAGAGAGCGAGTGTCTGTGTGTGTTATCTTCCACCCTCAGGGGTTTTATGTGTACGGCTCTGCATGCTTGTATTTCACTACTGAAGAGGATTAAACACGCACGTACACATGCACGTACACACACACGCACACACACGCACGCACGCACGCACGCACGCACACACACACACACA
Organism: Gymnoscopelus microlampas; assembly: GCF_963454915.1. Lineage (NCBI taxonomy): Eukaryota > Metazoa > Chordata > Actinopteri > Myctophiformes > Myctophidae > Gymnoscopelus > Gymnoscopelus microlampas. The sequence continues at coordinate 54,330,967 of NC_139947.1, read as the reverse complement.
CACACACACACACACACACACACACACACACACACACACACACACACACATTGCATAACTACACATGCACCAGCACGAGCCTAGGGCCCCTCCCCCTCCCATCATGCACCATGAGCTCATGGGGGCGGAGCCACACGACACACTGCCGCTGTCTTCTTTTTTAAGGTGGAACTTCTTAAGGTGGACCAATGACATGAAGGAATGTACATTTACTTGAGTACTATATCTCCATATTTAAACCATTCATATTTTGCAGTGTCACACAAGAGCAGCACAAAACATTGCAGATCTACAATCTCCTTGTTTTTTTTCAGCCCAAGGACCCCCTAGTTGAGAGCAGGGACCCCCTCCATATTGTGTAAACTTGTATTTCAGATTAAACTTTTTTAGTTTACTTGGTCTGCTCTTTTTTCCCTCTACACCTGTATAACTCTTTGCCAAATAGCTCTTTTTGGCTAAAGTTCTGTTCAGAAAAGGGATGCTAGGGTTCAAGTGGTTTAAGGTAAAAAATTACATATCACACAAAGATTTGGCAGACCCCCTGTAGTAACTCTGAGGACCCCCTAGGGGTCCCGGACCCCCTGTTGAAGACCCCTGGTTTAGAGCAGCTGTGGTTCTCAACCTGTGGGACCGGGGCCCACTGGTGGATCGTGAGAGTATTACAAGCGGGGCCTCCAAATAATTGGAAAAAACACTGAGATTTAAATGATGATGTAACATTAATATTTTCACCAGGCCTATATATGTAAAACATAAAACAAATAGTCATGGTGACTCATGGTATCTTTTCTTCCAAACCGTGTGATAAAACAGGAGCAGCATCTGTGTCATTTTAGATTTTAGCCATTATTTTATATTTTGGCTATTTTTTTTTATCCTGAAAATGTGTGCAAATCTTTAAAAAAAGAAAAAAAAACGTTTTTAACTCAAATCTTGAGGGGGGGGGGGGGGGGGGGGGGGGCACCGAGTGCTTGTAGATCTGCTATTTTTATTTGAAAATGTGTGTAAATCTTTGAATATATGCAATTTTAAAGTGAACATTTTTAACTAAAATCTTTGCTTCTTTGCTATAATATCAGTGCTTCTCAAACCTTTCTCATGTCAAGGACCACCCAAAAAAAAGCATGAACAGTAGCCTAATGCAGGTGTCAGACCATTGTGTTTGTATGGTAGTTATTGTGATAGCTATAATGCATAGTTGTCTATGCATTTTGGGGGGTTTGACCCCCCCAAAGGTTTTTGCTGCGTGCCCAGGATAGATGTCCCTTATTTTAATCTCTGGGAGTTGACAACCCTAACCTTGCCATACCTTAGCTTTTGCTGAACTGACGCCACTGCCCCACAAAAACAAAAATCTGAGTAAAAAAAACATTGCTTTAAAAACATATATATATTCAAAGATTTGCAAAAATATTCCACGATTCTTCGACAAAAAAAAAAAAGCAGATCTACAAGTTCATAGCGTGGCAATGAGCTTGTATGCATGCTATTTTTTTATTGCCGAAATAAATCTTAAAATGAGACAGATGCATTTCCTTGGTCTTTATAATGGGTTAATAATGCATTGAGTTTTCCTCCAGGTTGTTTCTCCAGGTAGGGAACTACAAAGTGCAAGAACTACAACTTTTCCTCCATGTTGTTTTCTCCAGGTAGGGAACTACAAAGTGCAAGAACTACAACTTTTCCTCCATGTTGTTTTCTCCAGGTAGGGAACTACAAACGCGCCGTCAAGCGGGTGGATGACGGCCACCGGCTGTGTAACGACCTGATGGGATGTCTGCAGGAGCGAGCCAAGATAGAGAAGGCCTACGGAGACCAGCTGACCGCCTGGTCCAAGAGATGGAGGCAACTCATCGAGAAAGGTACAATATTCCTTTAAATAAATAAAGTGCACTGTACGTAATACATTCACTCAGGGAACGCATCTCTGTCATTCTTACATTTCTTTGGCTAATCAAAAATAGCAGATCTACAAGCTCATAGTGTGGCACCGAGTGCTGCACTATGAGCTTGTAGATCTTTGAATATATTACTTTTAAGCGAACATTTGTAAAATATTTTGTACGTCTGACGTCACTGCCACTAGAGGGCGCTGTTACGCTGGTTCGTGGCTGAAAAGCCCCATCTTAGATCACGTCACATAAGAACTGTGTTCCAAACATTGAATTTGACAACGTGGGCTTTCCCCTCAACTGTAATCAACTGTAATAAATAACAAGACCAGGAGACCTGGTTCTGCCAGACCCACTTCACATGACGTGTCAGCCTGTGTCTATGCCCATGTATGGACGAAAGGGAGACAGACTTTTATGGCTGGGGCCTAAGGACAAAGTGACCATGCCCATGTATGGAGAAAACAGGTACAAAGCCTCATGTAAGCCACACCCCCTGGGTCCGGGCAAAGAGTCTAAATAAAGGTGATGATGTATGTATGACATCATATATAAGGTTGTTTTAGTGCAGGTCCACAGTGACAGTGCGGTTGAGTGGAGCGGGCGTGGCTGGCGGTGATGACATCATAATGATGACATCATAATGTTCTTGCGTCCTATAGGTCCGCAATACGGCTCTGTGGAGCGGCCTGTGATGACATCATAATGATGAGATCATAATGATGACATCATAATGATGAGATCATAATGATGAGATCATAATGATGACATCATAATGTTCTTGCGTCCCGATAGGTCCACAGTACGGCTCGGTGGAGCGGCCTGTGATGACATCATAATGATGACATCATAATGATGACATCATAATGATGACATCATAATGTTCTTGCGTCCCCATAGGTCCACAGTACGGCTCTGTGGAGCGGCCTGTGATGACATCATAATGTTCTTGCGTCCCCATAGGTCCACAGTACGGCTCGGTGGAGCGGCCTGTGATGACATCATAATGATGACATCATAATGTTCTTGCGTCCCCATAGGTCCACAGTACGGCTCGGTGGAGCGGCCTGTGATGACGTCATAATGATGACATCATAATGATGACATCATAATGCTCTTGCGTCCCCATAGGTCCACAGTACGGCTCGGTGGAGCGGCCTGTGATGACGTCATAATGATGACATCATAATGATGACATCATAATGCTCTTGCGTCCCCATAGGTCCACAGTACGGCTCGGTGGAGCGGGCGTGGCTGGCGGTGATGACGGAGGCGGACAAGGTGAGCGAGCTGCACCAGGAGGTGAAGAACGGCCTGATGAACGAGGACGTGGAGAAGGTGAAGAACTGGCAGAAGGAGGCGTACCACAAGCAGATGATCGGAGGCTTCAAGGAGGCCAAGGAGGCCGACGAGGGCTTCAAGAAGGCCCAGAAACCCTGGGCCAAGAAACTCAAGGAGGTTAACCCTTTAAGACTTTAACCATTATATCTGTTACTTTGGGCTATTCAAAAAAATAGCAGATCTACAAGCTCATAGCGCGGCACCGAGTGCCGCGCTATGAGCTTGTAGATCTGCTATTTTTTTAAAGAATCGTGAATATTTGTGCAAATCTTTGAATATACAGCAGGGGCGTGGCCACGGGTGGGCATAGGTAGGCCTGGGCCCACCCATTTGGTTTTTCTGCCCACCCACAAAAAAAATATGTTTTAAATAAAATCTAACTTTTTAAAAACATTTTTATGTCATATTCAGCCACTGTACTAGAGGGTACACATGGAACCAAATGGACACTCTCACAGTTACAGACCTGTAAGGGTCCCCCTCAAGGACCCCCTCAAGGACCCCCCCCCCCCCCCCCCCCCCCCCACTGTCCTAGATTGTTTTTAAATTACGCGCATGGTATCAGGTCGGTACGGTATCGACCTGAAATGCAAGTTATGGGAATAGTTTCATGGGTCCATCTCTACATTCATCTCATCTCTGATCCATCTCCACCAGCCTCAGCCTGTCACACATCACCATGTCTCCCTCATTCATTCTCTTAAAGCCACACTCTGTGATTTTGGTGTAATTGGTTAATCTCTCCTCTGGAAGGACGAGCGAGGTCGTTGGTGAGTCACTGCCGCAGGAAGCTGTAGGAGAGAGGAGGCATGACTCACACTCTGTCTCCTATAGGAAGGAAGATAGGAGAGAGGACGCATGATGCACACACTGTCTCCTAGGAAGGAAGCTAGGAGAGAGGAGGCATGACTCACACTCTGTCTCCTAGGAAGGAAGCTAGGAGAGAGGACGCATGATGCACACACTGTCTCCTAGGACGGAAGATAGGAAGGAAGGAAGCTAGGAGGCATGACTCACACACTGTCTCCTTGGAAGGAAGCTAGGAGAGAGGAGGCATGACTCACACACTGTCTCCTTGGAAGGAAGCTGTGGGAAGGAAGCTAGGAGAGGAATGACGCACACAGAGACAGTTTGATTGCATCAGGGATTGATTCACCTTGTCTGCACTTGACTTCCTGTGCTCAGTAACAGAGTCCTGAGATGAACACAGTGTTATATGCACTATATATTAATGTTATAAGATATGAACTATATCAGTGTTATATTAGTGTTATATGAACTATATCAGTGTTATATTAGTGTTATATGAACTATATCAGTGTTATATTAGTGTTATATGCACTATATCAGTTTTGAGGACAATTGTCCTTGTTCTCAAAAGAGCAGTGGCGTGCACAGACATTTTGAGGGGCAGGTGCTCAAGTAAATTATACTTTTTTTTGTTTACTTGGTCTGCTCTTTTTCCCCTCTACACCTATACCTCTTTGCCAAAAATAGCAGATCTACAAGCCCACAACGCCTCGCAGCGCGAGGCGTTGTGAGCTTGTAGATCTGCTATTTTTGTCTAAAGTTCTCCTCAGAAAAGGGATGCTAGGTTTCGAGTGGTTATGGTAAAAAGAAAAATCTAATCACATAAAGATTTGGCGGACCCCCTGTAGTAACTCTGAGGACCCCCTAGGGGTCCCGGACCCCCTGTTGAAGACCCCTGCTGTAAACTGAAAAAAACAACAACTTTTTTTTTATTTTTTTCAAAAGGGCACTTCTGGTCAAGAGGGCAAAGGGCAGGTGCTCTTGCACCACCTAGAGTCTATCTGTGCACGTCCCTGCAAAAGAGAAATGGTTTCAAGTTAAATATTTTGGGGGGATCAGGCAGACAATTATAGGATTATATTCAGGTTGGGGTTAGGATTATGATTAGGCATTTAGAGGTTTAAAGGTTAGGGTTTGGGTTTGAGTTACACCTGATTTGTATTTATCACGTGACAGTTGAGCTTTTAGATCTGACATTTTCCTGCTATTTTCAATGCTGCCCGTAAAATGTTGATGATCCTCACAATTAGCGGCAGTGGCTCAGAGGTAGAGATGCCGGTAGAGCGACCCATGGGAAACGCAAGGTTCCCAGTTCGATCCCGGGCTCCCCCAGAGTTAGTGTGGAAGTGTCCTTGAGCAAGACACTGAACCCCTAATTGCTCCCGATGAGTAGCTTGGTGCCTTGCATGGTTTCCTCCTCCATCGGTGTATGAATGTGTGTGTGAATGTGTGTGTGAATGGGTGAATGTAATGCACAATCTATGTAAAGCGCTTTGGATAAAAGTGCGATATAAATGCACCATTTACCATTATAGTAATCTCTCAAGAACAGATTCTGCTCTGCGTTGGAATCTGTCGGTAGCCGTGTTGACAACCCGTGCGCATTGGTTTCAAGTGGGTGTGCCTTCAGATCAGGAAGCAGGCCGCACTTTACCCAATCAAATGTAGTGGACGGGATTCACGTGTCCGTCCACCCTTTCCCCCTCGAAACTAGCCAAAACTAATTTAACAATAGCGTCCTCGGAGCAGACAAAACCACGGAAAGATATTCACATTTTAACTTGCTCTTTCATCATAGAAACAAGTGGGCTTATAACCAAAACCATCCATGTTCTCTGGGAGAAGTGGTGTTAGTGTTCCGTGTAGAAATATTGTTAGTGGGAATGAAAACATAGTCGCACCACCCGGAAGTGATGCGCTGAAGGCAGACACGAAACCCCGGTTTCCGTGCGCACTGGTGTTTAGCTTGCTTCCGGCCAGACCCAACAGACAATTTAACAAACAGCAGAGTTTTTCATTTTCAGTTGGGTCTGGCTACGCGAGACTACCATTATAGTAACTAGATGTTGGGCCTCACATCTAGACCCGGTCATCTTTATCCTTGCCCACATTGTATTGTTCAAGTTCTTCCCTATTTACTTGGCTGGTGTCTTCTTGGCTCAAAGTTAAGACACCATCGCTATTGCACCATCGTCCAAACTCCTCATCGTTCCTAAACATTTCGACCGTCATCCCTTCTAAATAGTCCATTTCCTTCTCATCCTTCAATGATGTGGTTGGAAGATTAACCCATTAAGACCTGGAACTGTGTCATTTTTAGATTTGAGCTAAAAAGCATTATTTTACACTTTGGGCTATTCGCGATACACTATGTACGCGCTACACTATAGCGCGGCACTCGGTGCCGCGCTATGAGCTTGTAGATCTGCTATTTTTGAAAATTCGTGAAAATGTGTGCAACTCTTTGAAATATATATATTTTTAAAGCGAACATTTTTAACTCAAATCTTTGCTTCTGGGGGGTCCCTGGAACAAAATATTTTGATGGGGGTCCGCGGCCAAGCACATGTAATTGTGGGGGTCCTTGACATGAAAAAGATTGAGCACCACTGATATAGAAACATACGTTTTTCAGAAAACTGTTGGAATTTAGGAGACATGTAGAATCGGCTTCAGGTCTCAATTGGTTAACATGATCTTTATCCTTGTCCACCTTGTATTGCTCCAATTCTGTGGCATGCCGAATATAAAATAATCGAAGACATAAACGTGTGTGTGTGTGTGTGTGTGTGTGTGTGTGTGTGTGTGTGTGTGTGTGTGTGTGTGTGTGTGTGTGTGTGTGTGTGTGTGTGTGTGTGTGTAGATGGAGGCAGCTAAGAAGACGTACCATCTGGCCTGTAAGGAGGAGAAGCTGGCCGCCACCAGAGAGGCCGACGGGAAGACGCAGGCATCGGTGACACCTGACCAACAGAAGAAACTCCACGAGAAAGTGGACAAATGTAGACACGACACCGGGAAGGTAACTAAGTAATTTTACTTTACTTACTTAACACATTCCCTGCCATTGATGCAGATCTACGTCAATTCAATTCAATTCAATTCAATTGTATTAAAGTGTCAAATCACAACAAGTTGTGTCACGACACTTTACATGTAGAGCAGAGACCCCACAGTCCATCCTGAGCAACAAGACACTTTACATGTAGAGCAGAGACCCCACAGTCCATCCTGAGCAACAAGACACTTTACATGTAGAGCAGAGACCTCACAGTCCACCCTGAACAACAAGACACTTTACATGTAGAGCAGAGACCCCACAGTCCATCCTGAACAACAAGACACTTTACATGTAGAGCAGAGACCCCACAGTCCATCCTGAACAACAAGACACTTTACATGTAGAGCAGAGACCCCACAGTCCATCCTGAACAACAAGACACTTTACATGTAGAGCAGAGACCCCACAGTCCATCCTGAACAACAAGACACTTTACATGTAGAGCAGAGACCCCACAGTCCATCCTGAACAACAAGACACTTTACATGTAGAGCAGAGACCCCACAGTCCATCCTGAACAACAAGACACTTTACATGTAGAGCAGAGACCCCACAGTCCATCCTGAACAACAAGACACTTTACATGTAGAGCAGAGACCCCACAGTCCACCCTGAACAACAAGACACTTTACATGTAGAGCAGAGACCCCACAGTCCATCCTGAACAACAAGACACTTTACATGTAGAGCAGAGACCTCACAGTCCACCCTGAACAACAAGACACTTTACATGTAGAGCAGAGACCCCACAGTCCATCCTGAACAACAAGACACTTTACATGTAGAGCAGAGACCCCACAGTCCATCCTGAACAACAAGACACTTTACATGTAGAGCAGAGACCCCACAGTCCACCCTGAACAACAAGACACTTTACATGTAGAGCAGAGACCCCACAGTCCATCCTGAGCAACAAGACACTTTACATGTAGAGCAGAGACCCCACAGTCCATCCTGAACAACAAGACACTTTACATGTAGAGCAGAGACCCCACAGTCCATCCTGAACAACAAGACACTTTACATGTAGAGCAGAGACCCCACAGTCCCACCCTGAACAACAAGACACTTTACATGTAGAGCAGAGACCTGACAGTCCATCCTGAACAACAAGACACTTTACATGTAGAGCAGAGACCCCACAGTCCATCCTGAACAACAAGACACTTTACATGTAGAGCAGAGACCCCACAGTCCATCCTGAACAACAAGACACTTTACATGTAGAGCAGAGACCCCACAGTCCATCCTGAACAACAAGACACTTTACATGTAGAGCAGAGACCCCACAGTCCATCCTGAGCAACAAGACACTTTACATGTAGAGCAGAGACCCCACAGTCCATCCTGAACAACAAGACACTTTACATGTAGAGCAGAGACCCCACAGTCCATCCTGAACAACAAGACACTTTACATGTAGAGCAGAGACCCCACAGTCCATCCTGAACAACAAGACACTTTACATGTAGAGCAGAGACCCCACAGTCCATCCTGAGCAACAAGACACTTTACATGTAGAGCAGAGACCCCACAGTCCATCCTGAACAACAAGACACTTTACATGTAGAGCAGAGACCTCACAGTCCATCCTGAACAACAAGACACTTTACATGTAGAGCAGAGACCCCACAGTCCATCCTGAACAACAAGACACTTTACATGTAGAGCAGAGACCCCACAGTCCATCCTGAACAACAACACACTTTACATGTAGAGCAGAGACCCCACAGTCCATCCTGAACAACAAGACACTTTACATGTAGAGCAGAGACCCCACAGTCCACCCTGAACAACAAGACACTTTACATGTAGAGCAGAGACCCCACAGTCCATCCTGAACAACAAGACACTTTACATGTAGAGCAGAGACCTCACAGTCCACCCTGAACAACAAGACACTTTACATGTAGAGCAGAGACCCCACAGTCCATCCTGAACAACAAGACACTTTACATGTAGAGCAGAGACCCCACAGTCCATCCTGAACAACAAGACACTTTACATGTAGAGCAGAGACCCCACAGTCCACCCTGAACAACAAGACACTTTACATGTAGAGCAGAGACCCCACAGTCCATCCTGAGCAACAAGACACTTTACATGTAGAGCAGAGACCCCACAGTCCATCCTGAACAACAAGACACTTTACATGTAGAGCAGAGACCCCACAGTCCATCCTGAACAACAAGACACTTTACATGTAGAGCAGAGACCCCACAGTCCATCCTGAACAACAAGACACTTTACATGTAGAGCAGAGACCCCACAGTCCATCCTGAACAACAAGACACTTTACATGTAGAGCAGAGACCCCACAGTCCATCCTGAACAACAAGACACTTTACATGTAGAGCAGAGACCCCACAGTCCATCCTGAGCAACAAGACACTTTACATGTAGAGCAGAGACCCCACAGTCCATCCTGAACAACAAGACACTTTACATGTAGAGCAGAGACCTCACAGTCCATCCTGAACAACAAGACACTTTACATGTAGAGCAGAGACCCCACAGTCCATCCTGAACAACAAGACACTTTACATGTAGAGCAGAGACCCCACAGTCCATCCTGAACAACAACACACTTTACATGTAGAGCAGAGACCCCACAGTCCATCCTGAACAACAACACACTTTACATGTAGAGCAGAGACCCCACAGTCCATCCTGAACAACAAGACACTTTACATGTAGAGCAGAGACCCCACAGTCCATCCTGAGCAACAAGACACTTTACATGTAGAGCAGAGACCCCACAGTCCATCCTGAACAACAAGACACTTTACATGTAGAGCAGAGACCCCACAGTCCATCCTGAACAACAAGACACTTTACATGTAGAGCAGAGACCCCACAGTCCATCCTGAACAACAAGACACTTTACATGTAGAGCAGAGACCCCACAGTCCATCCTGAGCAACAAGACACTTTACATGTAGAGCAGAGACCCCACAGTCCATCCTGAACAACAAGACACTTTACATGTAGAGCAGAGACCTCACAGTCCATCCTGAACAACAAGACACTTTACTTGTAGAGCAGAGACCCCACAGTCCATCCTGAACAACAAGACACTTTACATGTAGAGCAGAGACCCCACAGTCCATCCTGAACAACAACACACTTTACATGTAGAGCAGAGACCCCACAGTCCATCCTGAACAACAAGACACTTTACATGTAGAGCAGAGACCCCACAGTCCACCCTGAACAACAAGACACTTTACATGTAGAGCAGAGACCCCACAGTCCATCCTGAACAACAAGACACTTTACATGTAGAGCAGAGACCTCACAGTCCACCCTGAACAACAAGACACTTTACATGTAGAGCAGAGACCCCACAGTCCATCCTGAACAACAAGACACTTTACATGTAGAGCAGAGACCCCACAGTCCATCCTGAACAACAAGACACTTTACATGTAGAGCAGAGACCCCACAGTCCACCCTGAACAACAAGACACTTTACATGTAGAGCAGAGACCCCACAGTCCATCCTGAGCAACAAGACACTTTACATGTAGAGCAGAGACCCCACAGTCCATCCTGAACAACAAGACACTTTACATGTAGAGCAGAGACCCCACAGTCCATCCTGAACAACAAGACACTTTACATGTAGAGCAGAGACCCCACAGTCCATCCTGAACAACAAGACACTTTACATGTAGAGCAGAGACCCCACAGTCCATCCTGAGCAACAAGACACTTTACATGTAGAGCAGAGACCCCACAGTCCATCCTGAACAACAAGACACTTTACATGTAGAGCAGAGACCTCACAGTCCATCCTGAACAACAAGACACTTTACATGTAGAGCAGAGACCCCACAGTCCATCCTGAACAACAAGACACTTTACATGTAGAGCAGAGACCCCACAGTCCATCCTGAACAACAACACACTTTACATGTAGAGCAGAGACCCCAGAGTCCATCCTGAACAACAACACACTTTACATGTAGAGCAGAGACCCCACAGTCCATCCTGAACAACAACACACTTTACATGTAGAGCAGAGACCCCACAGTCCATCCTGAACAACAAGACACTTTACATGTAGAGCAGAGACCCCACAGTCCCACCCTGAACAACAAGACACTTTACATGTAGAGCAGAGACCTCACAGTCCATCCTGAACAACAAGACACTTTACATGTAGAGCAGAGACCCCACAGTCCATCCTGAACAACAAGACACTTTACATGTAGAGCAGAGACCTCACAGTCCATCCTGAACAACAAGACACTTTACATGTAGAGCAGAGACCCCACAGTCCCATCCTGAGCAACAAGACACTTTACATGTAGAGCAGAGACCCCACAGTCCCATCCTGAGCAACAAGACACTTTACATGTAGAGCAGAGACCCCACAGTCCATCCTGAACAACAAGACACTTTACATGTAGAGCAGAGACCCCACAGTCCATCCTGAACAACAAGACACTTTACATGTAGAGCAGAGACCCCACAGTCCATCCTGAACAACAAGACACTTTACATGTAGAGCAGAGACCCCACAGTCCATCCTGAGCAACAAGACACTTTACATGTAGAGCAGAGACCCCACAGTCCATCCTGAGCAACAAGACACTTTACATGTAGAGCAGAGACCCCACAGTCCATCCTGAACAACAAGACACTTTACATGTAGAGCAGAGACCCCACAGTCCCATCCTGAGCAACAAGACACTTTACATGTAGAGCAGAGACCCCACAGTCCATCCTGAACAACAAGACACTTTACATGTAGAGCAGAGACCCCACAGTCCATCCTGAACAACAAGACACTTTACATGTAGAGCAGAGACCCCACAGTCCATCCTGAACAACAAGACACTTTACATGTAGAGCAGAGACCCCACAGTCCATCCTGAGCAACAAGACACTTTACATGTAGAGCAGAGACCCCACAGTCCATCCTGAGCAACAAGACACTTTACATGTAGAGCAGAGACCCCACAGTCCATCCTGAACAACAAGACACTTTACATGTAGAGCAGAGACCCCACAGTCCATCCTGAACAACAAGACACTTTACATGTAGAGCAGAGACCCCACAGTCCACCCTGAACAACAAGACACTTTACATGTAGAGCAGAGACCCCACAGTCCATCCTGAGCAACAAGACACTTTACATGTAGAGCAGAGACCCCACAGTCCATCCTGAACAACAAGACACTTTACATGTAGAGCAGAGACCCCACAGTCCATCCTGAACAACAAGACACTTTACATGTAGAGCAGAGACCCCACAGTCCATCCTGAACAACAAGACACTTTAAATGTAGAGCAGAGACCCCACAGTCCATCCTGAACAACAAGACACTTTACATGTAGAGCAGAGACCCCACAGTCCATCCTGAACAACAAGACACTTTACATGTAGAGCAGAGACCCCACAGTCCATCCTGAGCAACAAGACACTTTACATGTAGAGCAGAGACCCCACAGTCCATCCTGAACAACAAGACACTTTACATGTAGAGCAGAGACCTCACAGTCCATCCTGAACAACAAGACACTTTACATGTAGAGCAGAGACCCCACAGTCCATCCTGAACAACAAGACACTTTACATGTAGAGCAGAGACCCCACAGTCCATCCTGAACAACAACACACTTTACATGTAGAGCAGAGACCCCACAGTCCATCCTGAACAACAACACACTTTACATGTAGAGCAGAGACCCCACAGTCCATCCTGAACAACAAGACACTTTACATGTAGAGCAGAGACCCCACAGTCCATCCTGAACAACAAGACACTTTACATGTAGAGCAGAGACCCCACAGTCCCACCCTGAACAACAAGACACTTTACATGTAGAGCAGAGACCTCACAGTCCATCCTGAACAACAAGACACTTTACATGTAGAGCAGAGACCCCACAGTCCATCCTGAACAACAAGACACTTTACATGTAGAGCAGAGACCTCACAGTCCATCCTGAACAACAAGACACTTTACATGTAGAGCAGAGACCCCACAGTCCCATCCTGAGCAACAAGACACTTTACATGTAGAGCAGAGACCCCACAGTCCATCCTGAACAACAAGACACTTTACATGTAGAGCAGAGACCCCACAGTCCATCCTGAACAACAAGACACTTTACATGTAGAGCAGAGACCCCACAGTCCATCCTGAACAACAAGACACTTTACATGTAGAGCAGAGACCCCACAGTCCATCCTGAGCAACAAGACACTTTACATGTAGAGCAGAGACCCCACAGTCCATCCTGAGCAACAAGACACTTTACATGTAGAGCAGAGACCCCACAGTCCATCCTGAACAACAAGACACTTTACATGTAGAGCAGAGACCCCACAGTCCCATCCTGAGCAACAAGACACTTTACATGTAGAGCAGAGACCCCACAGTCCATCCTGAACAACAAGACACTTTACATGTAGAGCAGAGACCCCACAGTCCATCCTGAACAACAAGACACTTTACATGTAGAGCAGAGACCCCACAGTCCATCCTGAACAACAAGACACTTTACATGTAGAGCAGAGACCCCACAGTCCATCCTGAGCAACAAGACACTTTACATGTAGAGCAGAGACCCCACAGTCCATCCTGAGCAACAAGACACTTTACATGTAGAGCAGAGACCCCACAGTCCATCCTGAGCAACAAGACACTTTACATGTAGAGCAGAGACCCCACAGTCCATCCTGAACAACAAGACACTTTACTTGTAGAGCAGAGACCCCACAGTCCATCCTGAACAACAAGACACTTTACATGTAGAGCAGAGACCCCACAGTCCATCCTGAACAACAAGACACTTTACATGTAGAGCAGAGACCCCACAGTCCATCCTGAACAACAAGACACTTTACATGTAGAGCAGAGACCCCACAGTCCATCCTGAACAACAAGACACTTTACTTGTAGAGCAGAGACCCCACAGTCCATCCTGAACAACAAGACACTTTACATGTAGAGCAGAGACCCCACAGTCCATCCTGAACAACAAGACACTTTACATGTAGAGCAGAGACCCCACAGTCCATCCTGAACAACAAGACACTTTACATGTAGAGCAGAGACCCCACAGTCCATCCTGAACAACAAGACACTTTACATGTAGAGCAGAGACCCCACAGTCCATCCTGAACAACAAGACACTTTACATGTAGAGCAGAGACCCCACAGTCCATCCTGAACAACAAGACACTTTACATGTAGAGCAGAGACCCCACAGTCCCATCCTGAACAACAAGACACTTTACATGTAGAGCAGAGACCCCACAGTCCATCCTGAACAACACATTTTGTGACAGTGGTAACGAAAAACTCCCCCTTAACCCATTAAGACCGAAGATCTACAATGCGACGCATTGTGAGCTTGTAGATCTGCTGTTTAATGTAAATGTAGTCAGTTACTTTACACCACTGTATACGAGACATCATGTGTGTGTGTTGCAGCGCTGAGAGGCAGCAGGTCACACAGGTTCACAGCAGATTATCTCTGCTCCTCTATTCAGGGACGCTTGGTAATGAGCACAACAGATTACAGCAGAACAGCACTGACTAATGGACTTACACACTATATGTAACACACACACACACACACACACACACACACACACACACACACACACACACACACACACACACACACACACACACACACACACACACACACACACACACACACACACACACACACACACACACACACACTCTCTACCATTGGTCCTTGTATCAATATGTCAATCAGTGTTCATGACTAACACATGGACGTAATATTAAGTCATCACTGTGTTTTTAGTGATTACACTAGAGGGCGCTCTTCGCCAACCCATGAATGATGCCTTGACTTCCAGTGAAGGATCCACCCGGAGATGACGTCATCTAAAACATGTTCACCCCGTCCGCTACAATGTTACCACATTTATCTCGGATTTCTTTTCCCAGATTGTGTTTTTGGTGAAAACAAGCTAAATTCAACTGCCGATAACTACAGAACGGACGATCGCGATTACGTTTTTTTCCCGAGAAATCGTTTGTTTATATACTCGTTGAAAAAACTATTCTATGCATCGTCAAAATCTGGTCAAAATAAGGTAAAACCACTGCAGTGACGGATTCATTAAATACTTAATACCTTGCAATGAATGTGTTAAGATAAGAAACTCAGGTCTGGGAACTAATAAGAAGGAGAAGTAGCCTATGTATGAGAAGTCCCTGGACGAGCTGAGTAAATGTAATATAATATACAGTGGGTGACCATTGACTTTGTCGCTTTTCATAAGAGAATCACTTCACTCATTTGCCTCACCCGCTTTGCAGTAAATTTAAGTTCCAAATACTACCACAAGGTGCCGCTTTGGAGTCACTTTTTTTGTGACAGAGAGACATACAGACAGACAGACAGACAGACAGACAGACAGATAGATGTCTTATATTATTATTAATAATAATAACTAGCAATAATTACGTGTGCTTAGAGCGTTTAAATTGGGTTTTCTGTTCAGCGTCGGGCAGTCAGGAACGCATCTCTGTCATTTAAAAAAATGTTCAGACACATTGGTTTCTGTCTGTCTGTCTGTCTGTCTGTCTGTCTGTCTGTCTGTCTGTCTGTCTGTCTGTCTGTCTGTCTGTCTGTCTATCTGTCTGTCTCAAAAGTCCGTGGAGAGAGACAGACAGACAGACGTCTTATATGTTTTTTTTTTGTCGCATCAATTTCTGTATAGTAGGATTCTACCTCTTTCCTCTGTACATGTAATAGTGCAGTTAGTGTAGCGGTTAAAACTGATGTCCGGTGATTTTACGACCCGGGTTCGAATCCCACGCTATGAACATGTTGACCTGTTATTTTTACTTTTACTTCCACTCCACTACATCTCAGAGGAAAATATTGTACTTTTACTCCACTACCATTATTTGAACGCTTTAGTTACTAGTTACTTTGCAGATATAAATCATTACATTATAAAACATACATTATTTGCCCTATTTCACATAGTCTATTTGAAAATGGCTGATCTACAAGCTCACAACGCATTGCGACGCATTGTGAGCTTGTAGATCAGCTACTTTCAAACATTTCAGTACTTTAAGTATATTTGCCAATACTTTTGTACTTTTACTTTGATTGAACTCAAGTAACATTTTGAGTTCATCCATGACCGTAACAGACGACCGTCATGTGATCCATGGCCAACAGCGAGGCGTTTGTTTTCATTCTTATAAGACCGCGTGGCTCATTTATATGCACGTGAAAGTAACTAAGCGGAAAGTAACTAAGTACATTTACTCCATGTCCACTTGTTGCTGACGGTGGTAGTGTAGGAGCAGCAGCGCTGTAAAAGCCCCAAGCGTCATCGGTGCAGGAAAGATGCGTATTTGGTTGTACACACGGAGACGCAAGGGTGGCGTTTTCAGTCGGAATTCAAATCATGATGCAACACTTTGTGAGCTTGTAGATCGGCTATTTTCACTACTTTTATGGGACACTGTTACAACAAAGTAGAATTCATTTGTGAAGAAAGAAAAACCCATTAACAGTTGAAAATAGCCAACACCAGAGGTTTTCAACCAGTGGTCCGGGGACCACCAGTGGTCCTTGAGGGGGTTCCAGGGGGTCCCCAGCCAAATTAATAGTTAGCAACCAAATTGACCCTTATGTGTCTGTAACTCTTAATGTACAAATGGAACCATCTTTTGGTTCCATTTGTACACTCTCAGAGTTAAATGAACACTGATGATGATGATGATACAGTGTAGATTGGGACGCCCAAGAAATCTAAATGGTTGAGTCCCTGGCATATCTTTTCAAATGGGGGTCCCTGGGCTAATATGTGTCAATTTGGGGGTCCTGATGGGAATAAGGTTGAAAACCACTGGCCTACACCATTTCTGCCCATCTAACTTCATGTAGGCGCATTAAAAATATCAAAATTGGCCGCTCTGAATTTGTATCTGAACAAATACTTTGATAGAAGAGATAGGCCTACAGAGGTACTGTAGGGGGAGGGGGAACCTGATAGCAGAGTTCCTCACTTGGCTTATTTGGAATAGGCTGCATTTCATTAACATAACCGGTTTGGCAAGAGACTGGGCCAGTGTTGTAGGCTAGTGCTAATTTTGGAAGTGGGGGAGCGCGGTTCTTGAGCGGATTGGAGTTTTTTTTGTTGTTACTTTATTTCGGTTTTAGGGTTAAGCTCTGATCCACCCGTCCCCCCCTCCCACGAAAGCCCCCCGACCCCCCGCACGCAACCACTCCGCTGCGCTGCGCCAGGCCGCGCTGCGCTAAAACGCACTGTCTGTGCCTGTGGTGGCCAACTGAAAGCTATAATAACATAGTAGTATGACAAGGGTGCAATTATATTCAATGATATTCAATTGTTTTGTGGAAAACACATGGCTCATCATGCTTAATTAAAGAGAGACTCACTTGCCTTTTCTTAGTGCTTTTCATTGTTTGGACCGCAGAAATTGTAAACATTTAGCCAATATTCGATCGTCATTAAATAACAGACAGTGAACTGGTTGGTGACAGCATGTCATGGATAGCACATTAATTCTTAAACAATATTGAGGAGGAAATAAGTATAAACGAGGAAATAAAATAAAACAAACCAAAAAGACGCCAATAACCCCTGTCTTATAAAAACTGCCAAAGTGGGTCGGGGTTATCTGACATGACAGGCTGTGCCACTTTGGTTTTTGTGCTTTCTGCCGTGCGATGTGCTCGCAGCCAAGTCTTGACATAAGGCTCTGGATTCCAGGACATGAGCGGAGGTCCATGCTGTCTAATAAACATCAGAGCCGACACACGTTCTGTATGCAGTCGCGAACGGAGTGATGTTATTATGAGGTTCAATGTTCATCAAACTAAAGCCGCACACGCATTCTGCCGAGCTGCATGGAATGAGCATATTACAGTTAATAAGGGGTACAAGTGCAGCTGGTACCCTTCTCCCTCCACATTCTATGTAGGCCTATAGGCATAGTCCCTAAAAGCATTCACTGAAGATTTTTCGAAATCTCACCTGCACAACCCAATATTATGCTGTTGTTACAAATGTAATGCAGTAAACATGAACGTAGCGTTAACCGTGGTGATGTGTTGGATAATATTCACCCGCAGCTGGTTTTAACGAGACAGCAGCGTATATGAAAATGCTTCACAGATGATCCGATCATCTTTATTTTTAAATTGATGATGAAAGCCGCACACGCAAAATGGGGGTCCCCAATATGGTTATTTTGGGGGGTCATGGCCTGGAAAAGATTGAGAACCCCTACTTTGATGCATCTCTCTCTCTCTCTCTCTCTCTCTCTCTCTCTCTCTCTGAGAGACCTTGTCTTTGTACAGAGAGACAGAGAGAGAGAGCGCATCTGGATAAAAGAGACTTTGTCATTGTATAGAGAGAGAGATAATTAACATAACCGGTTTAGCGATGAATAGACTGGACAAGGAGCACATGTCGTTGAAGAGTTTTTTGGTTTGCAGTTTACTTAAGTAAAAATATCAATACTGCAATGTAGAAGTAGCCTATATACTCTGTTACGAGTAAAGTATATATAGTAGGCCTATATTATATTAATTCTCTCTCTCTCTCTCTCTCTCTCTCTCTCTCTCTCTCTCTCTCTCTCTCTCTCTCTCTCTGCCAAAAATAGACTAAAATGTTAGAAAATAGAGTTGCATCGCGACTCTTTGTGGGCTTGTAGATCAGATTTTTTTGCCTATTTAATAGCCACGCTGAAATTGCATCTGAACAAATAGCCTGCCTTGATAGACCCCCCCCCCCCCCCCCCCCCCGCTCAAAGAAAGAGATACACGGCATAAGTGCACACACAGAAAGCACAGAACGTATGACCCCAGTATATATTAAATATATATATATATATAGTGCCACTGAACCACCACCACAGAAATACAATTTGTCAATTCAAATGAGCTATTGGCAAGAGAAAAAAGATCCCGTCTCGTTTTATCAATTAAGACGTTAAAATTAAACTAATGTTAAGCTCAGCATCATGCTATCTAACTTTATTTGCTTAATATTTTGCTTAATATAAATGTCACATCTTGTACTGTAAGCAACAGACAGGATCTTTCTCTGTCTTTCTAGGAAAAACAGTGCCTAAAAACCCCAAAACAAACAATTTTGCTATTCAAATGAGCTATTGGCATGATAAAACATACGTTTACATTTTCCAAAGCAAGTGTCAAAACATAATACAAAAGTGTAAAGTAATGTATGTACAGTTTGGAGAGGATATACAGTAACTAGTAACAAATATATTCTTGCTGTCTGCTGTGGGCTGTAGGCAGCTGTAGGCAGTAGACCGCTGCTGCCCCTAGTGGCACAGAGTGGAAATCATACATGCCCTGCATGAAACGCATGAGAAGAATGAAAAAAAACGACAAAGTCAATGGTCACCCACTGTATTACTATGTTCCAGGCTAAGGAGAAGTATGAGAAGTCCCTGGACGAACTGAGTAAATGTAATATAATATATTACTATGTTCCAGGCTAAGGAGAAGTATGAGAAGTCCCTGGACGAGCTGAGTAAATGTAATGTAATATATTACTATGTTCCAGGCTAAGGAGAAGTATGAGAAGTCCCTGGACGAGCTGAGTAAATGTAATGTAATATATTACTATGTTCCAGGCTAAGGAGAAGTATGAGAAGTCCCTGGACGAGCTGAGTAAATGTAATATAATATATTACTATGTTCCAGGCTAAGGAGAAGTATGAGAAGTCCCTGGACGAGCTGAGTAAATGTACTCCTCAGTACATGGAGAGCATGGAGCAGGTGTTTGACCAGTGCCAGCAACACGAGGTCAAGAGGCTGACCTTCCTGAAGGAGGCGCTGCTGGACATCAAACGACACCTCAACCTCACCGAGAACCAAAGGTCGGTTGGTCCGGACAGACAGACAGACAGACAGACAGACAGACAGACAGACAGACAGACAGACAGACAGACAGACAGACAGACGGTTTGGCTGATGTGTCGGCCATTTTGTTGTGTGGACATCATCAGTATTGACATATTCCACTAGTTGGTTGAGCAGTGTTCTCATGTCTAATCATGTAGGAATCAGTTCATTCCAGTGCCTTTAAAAAACATCTGATCTACACACCAACCTACTGTAGCTGCTCCTGCTGAAGGACTGTTAATGCTGCAGTGGCATTCTGAGACATTCTGAGACATACTGAGACATTCTGAGACATTCTGAGACATACTGAGACATACTGAGACATTCTGAGACATACTGAGACATACTGAGACATTCTGAGACATTCTGAGACATACTGAGACATTCTGAGACATTCTGAGACATTCTGAGACATTCTGAGACATACTGAGACATTCTGAGACATTCTGAGACATACTGAGACATTCTGAGACATACTGAGACATTCTGAGACATACTGAGACATACTGAGACATTCTGAGACATTCTGAGACATTCTGAGACATACTGAGACATTCTGAGACGTACTGAGACATTCTGAGACATTCTGAGACATTCTGAGACATACTGAGACATACTGAGACATACTGAGACATACTGAGACATTCTGAGACATTCTGAGACATTCTGAGGTCACTGCTGCAATAACACATACAGAAATATCAAGGAGTGATTAATTCACTGCAAAGCAACCACACAGCTCTGTAAAGCAGACAGACAGAAAGCAGACAGACAGCTCTGTAAAGCAGACAGACAGCTCTGTAAAGCAGACAGACAGCTCTAGAAAGCAGACAGACAGAAAGCAGACAGACAGAAAGCAGACAGACAGCTCTAGAAAGCAGACAGACAGAAAGCAGACAGACAGCTCTAGAAAGCAGACAGACAGCTCTGTAAAGCAGACAGACAGCTCTGTAAAGCAGACAGACAGCTCTGTAAAGCAGACAGACAGCTCTAGAAAGCAGACTAAATACCAAATGATTGCCAGACCCAGAGGGTCAGCCTACATGAGGCTTTGTCTGTCCCTCTTTTGTCCCTCTTTTGTCCCTCTTTTGTCCCTCTTTTGTCCCTCTTTTGTCCATATATGGTATAAATGGGAAGACAGATACACAGACAGATACACACGTCATGCGAAGTCCGGCCATTCAAATTTTCTAGTTTTAGTCAACTAAAATGCATTTTGGTGATGCCTTGGTGATGCATCGTAATGCCTGATTTATACTGTGTGCCGAAAATCTGCTATTTTTGGAGCGTGACCAAGCATACAATGACTGTGTCTTAGTTCTACTGGATGTCTCAACTCGTCCCTCGGTGACATTTTAGCCTAGTTTTTATGTGTTGACGAAATTGTCAACATATTTAGTCTTATAGTCGTCATATAGTTTTCATTTAGTTTTCATTTAGTTTTCGTCAGTGAAATAAGGCATTGGTTCTCAAAGTGGGGTCCGGGGACCCCCAGGGGTACTTGAGGGGGTTCCAGGGGGTCCCCAGCTAAATGATGGATAGGAACCAAATGGACCCTTATGGGTCTGTAACTCTGAGAGCGTACAAATGGACCCAAATGGACCCTACCGGGTCCATTTGGGTCCATTTGTACACTCTCAGAGTTAAATTAACATTGATTTTACAATATGAATTGGGGTCCCAGAGATATAAATGCCATTAAATGGGGGTCCGTAGCCCTAATGCATGTCAAAATGGGGGTCCTTGAAATTAAAATGGTTGAGAATCACTGCTAGAGAGCCGTAAAAATCTTCTCTTATGGGGGTCCCTGGCTTATCTTTTCAAATGGGGGTCCTTGACATGAAAAAGTTTGAGAACCACTGAAATAAGGTAGTCGAAAAAAAATTGCGTCATCGATTTAGTCGACAAAATGAACGCTGGTTGTACATAAAACATAAAACAGGTTTGAGTCTCAGGTACTAGTTTATACACAGCATATCACCTGAGTTATGACGAGCCTCAGGTACTAGTTTATACACAGCGTATCACCTGAGTTATGACGAGTCTCAGGTACTAGTTTATACACAGCGTATCACCTGAGTTATGACGAGTCTCAGGTACTAGTTTATACACAGCGTATCACCTGAGTTATGACGAGTCTCAGGTACTAGTTTATACACAACATATCACCTGAGTTATGACGAGTCTCAGGGGGGGGCATACGTAAGTCCGACATCCCATTTCTCCGACTACGTGGCATCCGCGTGCGGTTAGGGTTAGGGTTCGGGTTTGGTATAGGGTTAGTATTGGAAACGTCGGAGGCATGCGCTGTCGGAGGAATGCGCTGTCGGACTAACGTATTGCACCCGTCTCAGGTACTAGTTTATACACAACATATCACCTGAGTTATGACGAGTCTCAGGTACTAGTTTATACACAGCATATCACCTGAGTTATGACGAGTCTCAGGTACTAGTTTATACACAGTATATCACCTGAGTTATGACGAGACTCAGGTACTAGTTTATACACAGCATATCACCTGAGTTATGACGAGTCTCAGGTACTAGTTTATACACAACATATCACCTGAGTTATGACGAGTCTCAGGTACTAGTTTATACACAGCATATCACCTGAGTTATGACGAGTCTCAGGTACTAGTTTATACACAGCATATCACCTGAGTTATGACGAGTCTCAGGTACTAGTTTATACACAGCATATCACCTGAGTTATGACGAGTCTCAGGTACTAGTTTATACACAGCATATCACCTGAGTTATGACGAGACTCAGGTACTAGTTTATACACAGCGTATCACCTGAGTTATGACGAGTCTCAGGGGGGGGCATACGTAAGTCCGACATCCCATTTCTCCGACTACGTGGCATCCGCGTGCGGTTAGGGTTAGGGTTCGGGTTTGGTTTAGGGTTAGTATTGGAAACGTCGGAGGCATGCGCTGTCGGAGGCATGCGCTGTCGGAGGAATGCGCTGTCGGACTAACGTATTGCACCCGTCTCAGGTACTAGTTTATACACAGCATATCACCTGAGTTATGACGAGTCTCAGGTACTAGTTTATACACAGCATATCACCTGAGTTATGACGAGTCTCAGGTACTAGTTTATACACAGCATATCACCTGAGTTATGACGAGCCTCAGGTACTAGTTTATACACAGCATATCACCTGAGTTATGACGAGTCTCAGGTACTAGTTTATACACAGCATATCACCTGAGTTATGACGAGACTCAGGTACTGGTTTATACACAGCGTATCACCTGAGTTATGACGAGTCTCAGGTACTAGTTTATACACAGCATATCACCCGAGTTATGACGAGTCTCAGGTACTAGTTTATACACAGCATATCACCTGAGTTATGACGAGACTCAGGTACTAGTTTATACACAACATATCACCTGAGTTATGACGAGACTCAGGTACTAGTTTATACACAGCGTATCACCTGAGTTATGACGAGACTCAGGTACTAGTTTATACACAGCATATCACCTGAGTTATGACGAGTCTCAGGTACTAGTTTATACACAGCGTATCACCTGAGTTATGACGAGACTCAGGTACTAGTTTATACACAGCATATCACCTGAGTTATGACGAGACTCAGGTACTAGTTTATACACAGCGTATCACCTGAGTTATGACGAGCCTCAGGTACTAGTTTATACACAGCATATCACCTGAGTTATGACGAGTCTCAGGTACTGGTTTATACACAGCATATCACCTGAGTTATGACGAGACTCAGGTACTAGTTTATACACAGCGTATCACCTGAGTTATGACGAGTCTCAGGTACTGGTTTATACACAGCGTATCACCTGAGTTATGACGAGTCTCAGGTACTAGTTTATACACAGCATATCACCTGAGTTATGACGAGTCTCAGGTACTAGTTTATACACAGCGTATCACCTGAGTTATGACGAGTCTCAGGTACTAGTTTATACACAGCGTATCACCTGAGTTATGACGAGTCTCAGGTACTAGTTTATACACAGCGTATCACCTGAGTTATGACGAGTCTCAGGTACTAGTTTATACACAGCGTATCACCTGAGTTATGACGAGTCTCAGGTACTAGTTTATACACAGCATATCACCTGAGTTATGACGAGTCTCAGGTACTAGTTTATACACAGCATATCACCTGAGTTATGACGAGACTCAGGTACTAGTTTATACACAGCATATCACCTGAGTTATGACGAGACTCAGGTACTAGTTTATACACAACATATCACCTGAGTTATGACGAGCCTCAGGTACTAGTTTATACACAGCATATCACCTGAGTTATGACGAGTCTCAGGTACTAGTTTATACACAGCATATCACCTGAGTTATGACGAGCCTCAGGTACTAGTTTATACACAGCATATCACCTGAGTTATGACGAGACTCAGGTACTAGTTTATACACAGCATATCACCTGAGTTATGACGAGTCTCAGGTACTAGTTTATACACAGCATATCACCTGAGTTATGACGAGTCTCAGGTACTAGTTTATACACAGCGTATCACCTGAGTTATGACGAGTCTCAGGTACTAGTTTATACACAGCATATCACCTGAGTTATGACGAGTCTCAGGTACTAGTTTATACACAGCATATCACCTGAGTTATGACGAGACTCAGGTACTAGTTTATACACAGCATATCACCTGAGTTATGACGAGACTCAGGTACTAGTTTATACACAACATATCACCTGAGTTATGACGAGCCTCAGGTACTAGTTTATACACAGCATATCACCTGAGTTATGACGAGTCTCAGGTACTAGTTTATACACAGCGTATCACCTGAGTTATGACGAGTCTCAGGTACTAGTTTATACACAGCATATCACCTGAGTTATGACGAGTCTCAGGTACTAGTTTATACACAGCATATCACCTGAGTTATGACGAGACTCAGGTACTAGTTTATACACAGCATATCACCTGAGTTATGACGAGACTCAGGTACTAGTTTATACACAACATATCACCTGAGTTATGACGAGCCTCAGGTACTAGTTTATACACAGCATATCACCTGAGTTATGACGAGTCTCAGGTACTAGTTTATACACAGCGTATCACCTGAGTTATGACGAGCCGCCAGCTGCTTAACATGGAGACTGTGTTGTCGTGCGTCCCGTCATGTGGCGTCTATGTATGGATGTCTATAAATAGACCAGACCGGTCTATCTGTCCCTCCATCAGCATCGAGCACCGCGGCCAGGAAACTCTCCCCGTCAACGGGAAGGAACCTCCAACACAACCTGCCTCTAGCTGGGCCGCCATATGCCTCCACTGACAGAGAGAGAGAGAGAGAGAGAGAGAGAGAGAGAGAATGTTTCAGTTAAAACCTTTTAATACACGTTTGAAGGACCAAGATAAAGACTTCTAATGTTTAGTAAACCAGCATGTCATGAAACCTTTAAAGGTTCTATGACATTCATTTTCACTTTTTACATTTTTTTTTTTTTTTTAATAATTAGGTTAGGTGATAATCTGTGATTGGCGCTTGGACAGTGAAGTCACAGGCCATTAATCCCACCCACTCTCCTCCTCGCCCCTCCCCTCCCCTATCGTTTCCTTTGGGGGGGGGGGGGGGGGGGGGGGGGAGCAGAGTTGATGATTGTCAAAGATTTATTTTTTCATTGCAGTTGAAAAGGCTTGAAAAGAAATGTGACAGAAAAACACCTGTAATGATTCACACGAGTGGAATTTTCAGTTAAAACTGTTTATACACGTTTGAAGGACCGTGACAAAGACTTTTAATGTGTTGTAGAACTGAATATCATGAAACCTTTAAGAAAACCTTTTAAATCCTAATGGATCCTAACCCTATACACAGTGAGGTCATCGTGGGTCATGGTTGTGCAGCGCGGTGCGACGCAGATAGCAAAACACCTTTTAAGTAAAAAACATTCAAGCCTCAGGAGGCATCAAAGGTATAACTTAAACAAGTCCAAAAATGAACGGAGGACCAAGAATTAGCCAAAGCCACAAAAGGAACAGGTTCTCAAACCAAAGATCTGCAGATCCGGAGTATTTCGACTAACCTAGTACTGAGAGCACAGACGTGTGCCCTAGCTGAAGTAAAGAAGTTTATCACAGAGCACAGCGTGCTGCCACAGCTAGGTATTTGTAGCCAGCCAGGTGATTGCCGGATAGAGAACAGCCAGGTAACTGCCAGGACACACCTCCCCACTTGTGGAATGCAGCTCCAACCTAAGAGAACATAGAAATAGGAGAGTCAGAACAGACAGCACAGTCAAACTGCCATGACAGTAGTTGTGACCAGAGTGGTGTAGAGACAGAGTTGTGACAACATTCCTTCCCTCAAATGGACCAATTTGTTCGCAGCAACTTCTGGATGATGGAGATAATCCGTTCCCAGAAGTTAGCGGTAAACTCTAGCAGCGCTGTAGAGCTGCAGAACAGACTTTTGTGGCGCACTTTTAAAAGGTAAGACGTTTTAAAAGCCATGAACCGCAAACAGCAGCAATAATACGCTACTTAACACGCTACGCTACTTAACACGTTAAGTTAACACGGTAACATTGGCTTAACATACATGTGTGTCAACAAGGCAGGTGACGGGCAGCTTCTATGGTGTGTGTGGTCCATTTGACTTGCGTTGAAGTGTTGACTGGAAATAAACTACAAGCAAAAATGCTGCCGAGTGGGGTCAATGCACGGCGCTTTCTTTACTATTGTTCGACTCCCGGGTCAAAGTTCGCCAATGTTACACAAACAATGGAGAGCATTCCCCTGAGTAGGAACGTACGGTAGCTCTGGAGGTGATGCATGTGCCCTGTAGCCTGACTCCGCCAGATGGGGGCGGTATTGAGTTTCACATGTTTACAATTCAGCCTCCATCTGGGATCGCTCAGAGAGTAGAGCTACTCCGCACCGCTGCGTGTGCGAACCAATCAGCGGCTGCTAGGGGCGGGATCTTGGTGAGACCGGATGTGACGCCATCGAGAAGCGCTTATTGCGTTGTAGTTCTTTCATGATTGAATAGTATACAAAAGAACTACTGCTGGCACAGCTACTATACGTCATGTAGACACGTCAATATGATTGGTTGATAGACGGTGATAGACAGACGGTCCCATCCAATCACCCGCCAAGTAGCTTGATAAAAAGGAACGCCGTCTTGCAGCGATTCTGCTACCGGGGTCCCCGATGGAAGTTAAGGCTGTGAAACAAAATGTGTGTCGCAAGCTTCTTCCATCTGGCGGAGTCAGGTCTGTAGAATGGAAGTGAACACATGTGTGACTGCGTGTTCGTGCGTTAACTCATTCACCGCCAATGAGGCGTTTGACGTGTTTTGGTGTTTTCAGTGTTAGACACTAGATGGCGCTCTTCGCTAACCTACTGTATGAGTCACCATTTGACTCCCAGTGAAGCAGCAAATCACGTGATCGCAAACAAAAAAAAAACAGCCACTTTCACTTTCATTTGAGTGCTTTCTGGCCAAATCAACCTTCATTCAAACTGCCAATAACTATGGAATGGATTATCGCGGCGGCACGCTTCTCCCCCCCCCCCCCCCGATTCTATGTGACTCGGAAACGTCTTTTAAAACGATCAGTGGATGGATCGTTGTGAAAAATAATATTCTATGATTTTTCAGAAAGCGTACGTTGTTGGCACAGTCTCTTTACACCACTCTGGTTATCAACGCACACAAATACCATGGTACAATGTAGAGTCTAGACTAGTGGGGTTCTCAAAGTGCGGGTCCAGGGACCCTCAGGATTACTTGAAGGGGTTCCAAATGGACCCTTACAGTACATGTCTGTAACTCAGTGTCTTATATGGGTCCATTTAGTTCCATATGCACACTATTACATTGCACACATTAAAACGTTTGAGAACCAGTGTTCTCTAGAGCAGATGGAACATGCCGGCTCTCCCCTGTGTGTGCGTGTGCGTGTGCGTGTGTGTGCGCGCGTGTGTGTGTGTGTGTGTGTGTGTGTGTGTGTGTGTGTGTCCTGATGCACACCAGGGGTGTCATAACACCCTGATCACACCTCTAATTAGTTGGACGGCCTAACGGTAAGGCCGACGGATATAGCAGTGGATGTGTTGGATGTGTTGGATGCAGCTCAAAGGTATCTAGTTTGTTGCCGTCAGACCTTCCTAGTCCGTGTTATCAAAGAAAAACGGGCGACAAAGGCCAAAACTCAATCGAAAATCTGTGATTAAATCTGCTCAGTTAAAAGTCGGTTGGATGCGTGACTTTGGGGACATTGAGCACAAAATGAGCACCTATAGGGCCCAGTTAGGGCCGGTCCTTATTTTAGGCCCGTTGAGAACTATACGAACAACACCGCAGAGTTCAAGACACTGATGCTAGACAGGAGGGCGTGGAGGGCAACCATTCGGGAGTTGGCTAGACCGCACTCTCAACAAAACAAGGCTTTCTGCCGTGTGGGAAAATCTGGACGACGTGAGGTTATACATCACGGCTACATCTACTGGACAATTATACGTAGCCTGCGAGTTAGTTCTGGCAGATATACTCGAGAGGTTACATGCATTCTCATTCTATGTGGCTGTTTACAGCGTCATGCAGACCCATACAGTACGTCATACACTGACGTGGCAGTCAGCTGTCCAATCGGGCGGCTTATTTAAGCTCACTTACATCTGTGTTCCGTCCGCTTTGTGTGTCATGGGTGTTGTCATGCAGCGTTTGCTCCCACCACCACCCCAGCACCACCAGTGGGCTCTGCTATTGGTTCTGTTCCCCATGGGGGGGGTTGTTATTATATATCTATCTCCCTGCTCTTAAAGGTTAATGATGGTTGTCTTAATGAATTGTGCTGAGCAGGGATAAAAAGCTAGCAGAGCCTGAACGCCAGAATAAAATATGTATTCTCATTCTATAATATTGTTTCATACATTTGGTCTGTAATATTGGTTCAATCTATTCGTGAGTTATCTGACAGAAATGTATTTGAAGGATTACATTTTAAAACACGGGAACTAAAGCACACTATCTGCTATATTATGACTCTGCCTGCCATGTTGTGCATATATTATTCTAATGATCATATTCTAATCTATAATCTCATTTATCTGCCATCGGCTTCATAACGTTGTTTCTTGTTGTTCATATTTGGGCCTTTTCTCAACTCAGCTCAGCTGTTGTTTTTTAACCTGGACTCTAAAACAATCATCCTAGAGGGTTCAATCTAAACCTTTAACAAGGTCCTCATTTCACCAACATGTCACCTTCCTGTAAAGGGTTGTTCTTTTACTCAATGCTTTTCTTCCTTCTCTTGTCTTTCACCTTTTCTTGTGGGAGAGGAGAGTCACCCACTAACCTTGTGAGGAATCGTCTCTTATGTCATCGTAAACATGACCAATGTGACTGTGACTCTATGCTGATTCTATCTCCATGTTTAAATCATGAACATGGTTTTGTCACTGTGACAGTTTTAACCCTTTAAGCCCGGGAACGCATCTGTGTGTCATTTTAAGATTTAAGATTTTTTTGGGGGGGAAATTGTGAACAGTTTTGCAAATCTTTGAATATAGCCTATATTTTTTAAAGCGAATATTTGTAACTCTCTTACAACTTCTGGGGGTCCCTGGAACAAAATATTTTTGAGATGGGGGGTCCACGGCCAAATACATATCATTTTTGAGAACCAATGATATTATAGCAACATACGTATTTTTTTGTAGAATCCCCCAGAAGCAAAGATTTGAGTAACAAAATGTAACTGTGATGTATATATTCCAGGGACGCAGCCATGGGTGGGCCCAATAACCGCCCAATAACCACACATTTTCACGGGTCGGGGGCGCTGCGCGTGTGCGTGTGCATGCGTGCCCACCCGCTCCTGCCTAGGCCAAGCCTACTGTATACTAGCGTTCTGGCTGCGCCACTGATATATTCATGGATTCGCACAAATTTCCACGATGTTCCCCCAAAAATAGCAGATATACAAGCTCATAGCACTATGAGCTTGTATATCTGCTATTTTTGAATAGCCAAAGAAAATCTTGAAATGACAGAGATGCATTCCCGGTCTTAAAAGGTTAAGTTGTTGCACGTGGATTAAAAACCTTACAGAGGTCGAGAGTCAACGACACTTCACACCAGATCAGGCACGGGCACACATAGACATCAAAGGGGGCTTGAGCCCCTGCCCTTTTACCCATCTGTAAAAGTGCCCTCTCCAGACCATGAATGTATCACTTACTAGTTTGGAAAAAAATACAAACGCACTCTTACCACGCCATACCTGAACGCAGCGTTCAAGAGAATTGCCATTTCCAAACTCTCCTGAACTTGAATGCAGCATTTTATGTTGAAAGTATCTCCGGTATTGGCTTGAATTTTGATTATACTTAGTTTAGTGCGGCATCACGCACCGAAAATAGCCAATCTCCAAGCTCACAACGCGTCGCAGCGCGGCGCGTTGTGAGCTTGGAGATTTGCTATTTTCGGTATCTTTACCAAAAAGTGCCCTTTTGGAAATGTCAGCCCCCTGCCCCTCTAAACATTCTCTGCACGTCCCTGAACCAGATGCTTTCCTCCCTTTTAGGCAGATAGTTGAATTAAACCTCCTCCAGTCTGGATGCAACAAACTGCAAGTTAGAAAGGAGACGGCAACACAAGCCTCTGATTCAGTGTACACACCGTTATGTACAAATACAGACAATCAGACAGTCAAGACATCTGTGAGAAGAACACTAGAATCATTTGGGAATCCATATCTATCCAGTCATCCAACTTTGGATATTATTCTCAGACTGCAGGCAATTGTTTGTTTTCTCAAAATCTGACGTGCGCATGTGTGTGCGTGTGCGTGTGCGTGTGTGCGTGCGTGTGTGTGCGCGTGTGTGTGTGTGTGTGTGTGTGTGTGTGTGTGTGTGTGCGCGTGTGCGTGTGTGTGTGTGTGTGTGTGTTTCCTCAGCTATGGCACAGTGTACAGAGACCTGGAGCGTACCATTCTGGCGGCCAACACACAAGAAGACCTGAAGTGGTTCAGTAACAACCATGGACCTGGGATGCATATGAACTGGCCCGCCTTCGAGGTAATAATGAGGATAATGATGATAATAATAATAATGATAATATTGAATATGAACTGGTCAGCGATTGAGGTAATGATCAGACCCTTTCTCTTTTGTCCTCTCACATTCCTTTCACTCACATTCACAGGAATATAAGCTTTAATTATAACATAATAATGTAATATATAATGTAATCTGATATTTCAGGAGTACAACCCGGACGCGGCCAGCGCTCCAGTCAAGAAGAAGAAGCCAGAAGGAGCCCCGCCCACCCCTAGCACTGACCATGTGGCGCCACCTGGTGACCGCAGCAGGCAAGTGTTCAGTACATGCCAGTGTCGGTACAATGGATGAATCGTCCAATGATACCGTCTTCAGTTGTAAATATATTATAATAATAATATATATTATAATAATAGCTACAGTGATATGTAAATATATTATAATAATAGCTACAGTGATATCCTACTCTTGAGTGGATTTAGCAGCTTTTTGTCTCAGGAGCTGGACCCTGTCTTCATTTTTTATTAAATGATGTTTGACACAAGTTTCTACACCATGGTACTAAAAGGGATATTTCACTTTAAAAAAGAAAAATGTAATAATAACTATTGTATAGTCTACTCAGGCTTTTGTGAGCACCGCGGACAGTTTTTTATGTTGCTTGATTCAGTATTTAGATATTCATTTTATCAGACACGCCCCCTTCCTGTACAAACCCATTATGAATTCAAACTCCATTTTTAACATGTTAGATTCATCAGAAACACCCGTCCTTGGTTCTGGTGAGTCGCCCTGCCCTATACCTAATACGTGAGGGGGCCGTGTTTTTTCCATTACTTTTTTCTTTTCTTTTATTTAATCTTTATATTGCTTGTTTGTTTATTTTTCTAAAAAAGTAATTAAAAAAACACAGTCTTCTTACATTAGAAGTACAATATCGGTCACCAGAACCAAGGACGGGTTTCTCCATTTTTTCTCCTGTTTATGGGAGTTCACCCTTTTTTCGTGTCAAAGGCAGGGACCCCCAACTACAGGTTTTATAAAATCGCATATTTTGCATATCAAACATTGTCATAGATAGTTTCATAGACGTGTGTATCTTCAGACAGTTAATCACTTGAACCCTCAATACTTAGAACACTTGTACTTGGTATGCTCTCTCCCCCCCGCCCCCCCCCCCCCCCCCCGAACCCCCAAACTTCTTTGCCGATCTACAAGCGGTCTACAGGCCGATCTACAAGCGCGAGGCGTTGTGAGCTTGTAGATCTGCTATTTTCAGCTAACGTTTCCCTCAGAATAAAGTGGTTAATGTAAAAAAAAAAAGTTCCTATCACACAAATATTTGGTGGCCCCCCTGTAGTAACTATGAGGACCCCCTAGGGGTCCCGGACCCCCTGTTGAAGACCCCTGATATAATGTATAATCCCCTCTCTGTGCGTCTGCAGTGTGAGCAGCTATGAGAAGAACCAGGCCTACATGTTATTATTATTATTATTATTATTATTAATATCTTATTATTATTATTATTATTATGATCACAGTGTGAGCAGCTAAAAGAAAAACCAGCCCTACATGTTATTATTAGGGCTGGGACTCGATTAAAAAAAATGATCTAATTAATTAGAGGCTTTGTAATTAATTGATTGAAATTAATCGCATGTTTAATCGCATATCAATATTTGACCTGAGAAGCAATTTCTTTTCAGTTAATACAGATTTTGGTATATGAGTGAATCAATGAGTGAATACATAAGTTTAAGCAACAAAAAATAGTTCTGCACACAACCGTGTTTTTATCCACGCTTCCATCAGAGAGTTTTCTAAATCTAAATGTCCCATCCACTGGGCCAAGCAAAGCAGTCTGATCAGCTTCTTGTCCCATTGCGTGCACTGGGGTGTGTTGGCTGTTGGTTGGTGCACTGGTATGATCGGTACGCCTGAAACTCGTCCAGTGAGAAGTTCTGTGGTGCATAAACTAAGCGCGATTAAAATGCGATGAATTTTTTTTATCGCGTTAATTTCCTGTAATTAATTAATCTAAATTAATCAGTTAAAGTCCCAGCCCTAGTTATTATTATTAATATCTTATTATATCACAGTGTGAGCAGCTATGAGAAGAACCAGGCCTACAGCACTGAGTGGTCGGATGACGAGCAGCCTGCGGGGAACAGCGGCAACGAGAACGGTGGAAACGGTGGAAACGGGAACTCCTTTGAAGAAGACTCCACTAGTGCTGGAGGGGGGTCCGGGAGGGGTGCGGGAGGGGTCCGGGTCCGAGCGCTCTACGACTACGATGGACAGGAGCAGGACGAGCTGACCTTCAAAGCAGGCCAGTACACACACGACACGGCACGGCATTCTACAACTGTCTATATATCAGGGGTGGATGCAGCTTTGATGCGAGAGAGGGGCCACTGAATTTACCAGTCGGCCATTTGATCTGCTATTTTCAAATGGCCGAAATGTATATACTGTATATTATACAGTCAGTCAACGTCGCAGCAGCCGTGGAGTAATTAAACAACAAACTACATGGATTACGTTCACACTAACATCCTGGAGCGATTTAGAAGCACTTTATAAGAAATCTAACACGTATGTTGATTTAACGTTAGTACTTTTGTTTTATTGTTGGATAGGGTTGTCCGATATTGGCTTTTTTACCGATAACCGATATACCGATATTGTCCAACTCTTAATTACCGATACCGATATCAACCGATACCGATATATGCGGGGATTATTGTGATTAGGGTAAGCTCAAATTTCATATCACACACACCATATACAGTAAGAACTCCTGTAACTATAAAAAAATAAAAAAAATAAAAAAAATATATTTTTTTTTTTCAAAAACCGATACCGATATTTTCCCGATATCAATTTTTATGCTAATATCGGCCGATAATATCGGGAGGCCGATAATATCGGACATCCCTATTGTTGGACATTCAACATGGCAGAATCAGATTATAATATGGGCTTTTAACAGCCCCTCTTCGTATCGGCCCGTTCCGACCCACTTTCACCCCTGAGTACCTGCCAGGCGAGTACAGTGATGGCCCCGTGAAGACAAAGCCACACATTTGCATTTATATGTGCGAGGGTCGATTCGCTGGATGTGTGTCCGCAATGGACGATGAGCCAATGGCTCAAGGCAGCAGCAGTCCACGACGCATCTATTGTTCTGGGTGGAGGGGGTTGATTTCTTTCTTTTTCATTAAAAAATGTACGCGGAACACCAACCATTTCTTCGCGGGACAAAAGTGTCACGCCTACCAGGGTTGATAAACACTGGTATAGGGTATTATACTAAAAGTACAATACTTTTGTACTTTTACTTAAGTAAATTTTGAATTCCGGACTTTTACTAGTCATTTTTACATTGCAGTATTGATACTTTTACTTAAGTTAAACATTTGAGTACTTTTTTCCACCACTGGTCACCGCAGCTTCTGGGTAATAAAGCCGTCCACTGGATTTGATTTTAAAATAGCAGATCTACGTGAGCTTGTACATCAGCTATTTTCAAAACCATTTGGTAGGTATTTGGATTGAGAAATCAGGGAAGCCATTTTTTTTGTATAATATCAGTGTTACATTTGGACCACTAGGGGTCTCTGGACCCAACATTGAAACAAACTGGATTAAGACGGGTCGTTTTTTTGTGTGTTTTTCTCCTCAGGTGAGGAACTGACGAAGACGGAGGACGAAGACGACCAGGGATGGTGTCGAGGTCGCCTGGACAGCGGCCGAGAGGGACTGTACCCGGCCAATTACGTCGAGCCCATTTAGTCACATGGTCGGATACGCGAGGACACGCGCCATTGGACGGCAGCTTGAACTGTCCCATCCAATCGCAGCCTACCTACCTACCTACCGCACATAGCCAGAGACTTAAAAGAAGCCACACCCATCCCTCCTCGCCAGCCGCCACCGGTCCCCACCGGTCCCCACCGGTCCCCGATGCCGCCAAGCAGTTAAAAACTTAGTAAACAACGTAAAAAAAAAAAGACAATAATAATATATCCTTGTAATATATTTTATCCAGCATTCGGGGGGTGGGTGGACTTTAAAGATTAAAAAAACGCAGTTATTCCGGTATATACACACACTCGACGCGTAACATCAAGCCGATGCAGGGATACCATGATGCTAATAGCGTTAGCAGTGTTCGCCACATAATTCCGCTGATCTCAGTCTGGGTGTGTTTCTCTTATAGCAGACGGCGGGAGACAACGTTAAGACTGATTTACGGTCCGGGCGTCGCACGACGGTGACACGCGGCGAAAACAGCCGACATGCAAGCTCACGACTCGTCCGCTTACTACGGACGCACACGGTTTAATCGACATATCTGTAAAAAGAAATAACGGCCTTTAAAAACGCAAGATCGGTATCACAAAACGATATCAAAGGAATCGATCGGTTTTAGCCACTGTTTTGTTTTATCTTTATCTTTATTCTTTATTTGAATGTGAAGCTGGAACATGCAGAACTAGATTCATCAGTGTTTTGTGGGGAAGCTTTCAAAAGGGTGAGCTAATATGTGCATCAGAATAAATCAGGTACTTAATAGTTATTAGAATTTTGCATCTGCACCCAGATTCAAACTTACTGTACAAACAGGTGTGAGATAAACCCTAACCCTAACCCTACTGGTGGGAAATAGTATTGCGGTATCGTTCAATTTGACGGCGCAATTAATCTGTAATCGAATATCGGCCAATTATCTCAATATCGTGCGTCCCTAATCCGCAACGTGTCGTGAGCTTGTAGGTCGGCTGTTTTCGACCCGCGCAACGCCGTCCTCGTGCGACAAGAGTGAATTACGAGGCTCGAGTTTTAACCGTTACACCGAGCTTCTCAGTATGTATATATATATATATATATATACATACAAGTATGATGCAATGTCTGTGTAGCATTTCTAATGCTGTGTGTGCGTTCCAAGTCGTCATTCTTATTCATGGGGAATGGCGTTTTAGTGTTTAAAAAGTACCACAAACTGTATCCTCTATTTTTATTATTTTTGGTTATTTTCTTTTCTTGGTGATTTTGGTCCCCCCCCCCCCAGTGTGTGTGCAGTCATTCGGTGCAACGTGTTTTGAACTGTCTTCTGAAGCTAGCTTGCATAGCAGCATGCGGCGCTATGCAACAAAACCTCGCATTCCCCCTGAATCTCAAACGGCTGCTTCGTCATCGCGTTCAGGCGAGAGTTAAAAAGCCGCGATGCAACAACGCGGCGTTGTCTAGGACAAAGATGCAGAGAACCCCACGGTTCGAACGTTCAGACTCTTTTTAAACAGGCTTCTGTGTCGATTCAGACCAAAGCTTGGTCGAGGTGGACTGAGATTATTATTAGTTTTTTGACGTTTTCCATCTGCTGAGATAGAAGCTTTTATTTTTTTCTCATCTTCTAGGTTAATTAAGGTCTTGGTTTCAGCTTTGCTTTTGCTGTCTGTCCAACATGCTTAATGAGGAAAAACGTAATTAACCAAATTAGGCATTCATTCATTCATTCGTTCATTCATTTGTTCATTCATTTGTTCAGATTGTAACCACTTTCAACCTGGTGTCCATATGTTGGGCGTGGCATTCTAGGCGGGGCTTTTCAAAAGGTTTTCCGAAATGTTCTGAAATGTTCAAACTGTTTGAAAATAACACAACATAGCAGATCTAAAAGCTCTCACAACACATCACGATGCGCTGTGGGCTTGGCAGAAAGGCTACTTTCGCACAAAGAAAGCCCGGTACAACGTAGTAAAACATCATAATGGATAATTAACTAAACGAGGCGTTCATTCAGACGGAGTGGTGTTTTGTGTGTTTGCTCGTTGCACATCATCACCATGGTAACAGATGAAGGGTTTGGAACATTGCCTGTTCCAGGTGCTTATCTTCACTGCTATCTGAAAGTTGCTATTTTCTGCTTAAACCGCCCAGTAGGCCTTCCATAGAGAGATATTATCTGTCGTCTTTACCATAGAAATATATGTCATCTTTACCATAGAAATATATGTCATCTTTACCATAGAAATATATGTCATCTTTACCATAGAAATATATGTCAGAAAGTCACCTGGAAGATAAAAAAAACAACAACATCAACAACAAATAAAAACCACTTTCTGCAGACCCCCCTAAAGTCCTGAACCTACTAGTTATGTATGTGACCCATTCCCCTGCTTTGCCAAAGAATGACCTGTTACCATCAGAACCTTCTGGTTTACACCTATGACCCGGTTACAGCTAGGTTACCATCAGAACCCTTTGGTTTCTGGTATAATGGTACCATCAGAACCCACTGGTTTCTGATATAATGGTACCTCTGGTTTCTGATATAATGGTACCTCTGCTTTCTGGTATAATGGTCCATCAGAACCCTCTGGTTTCTGATATAATGGTACCTCTGCTTTCTGGTATAATGGTACCATCAGAACCCTCTGGTTTCTGATATAATGGTACCTCTGCTTTCTGGTATAATGGTACCATCAGAACCCTCTGGTTTCTGGTATAATGGTACCATCAGAACCTTCATGCTGTCAAACACAGAAGGGCACAGATCCAGACAGCAGGACACCAGCTGTTAACTGAGATTATTTCCCAGTTCTTTTTTTATGCTCTTTCCATGCAATAATCCCTCAGATGGCATCGTAATAATAATAATAATAATAACAATAACTCCATGAAAAAAAAACCTCTACAGATACAGATCCAGACAAACATTAAAAGCACACCGGGAAATATCGAGTGCTGATTAAACTGTGGAGTTAAATGAACACTCAGGATTTTACTGTTTGCCCTTTGAAATGATAGAAGGAATCTATTTATCTGTACTCACTGTGCTGAACAAGGGCGTCACCTTGGAGGTTTACTGTACTTACTCAGCCCATGACTCACAGACTACACATTTAAATGACTTATTTTCTATCAAACACACACACCCCACGAAGCCCTGAATTCATGGAGATTTATTTGTTGTTTTGCATTCCTGAGACAATGATTTGATGATGGGGTCATCGGTCAGAAGGAGACTCTTTGAGTCTCCGCTGGTCATCAACTTATTGTCTCAGGAATGCCACAAAAACAAAGACATCTCCATGAATTCAAGGCTTCGTGGGGTGCGTTTATGATAGAAAATAAGTCCTAGTAGAAAACTACTCCTTTAATTCAATAAGTGCACAGCAACATCCTGAGTGTTAATTTAACTCAGAAAGTGAAACAAAAGAGTCTTAAGGGAGTTTAAACCACATCCACCATAGCATCCCTATTCTGGGTATGTCACGATAGGCGAAGACTAAAATAGCAGATCTACAAGCTCACAATGCATTGTGTTGTGATGTAGAGGGGGAAAACAAGAGGGGGGGGGGGGGCAATTATAGACCCCTGGGGGACCCCGGTCAATGGAGTACATAGGGTTTTAGTGGTTAAATTGAACACTCCCCCCCCCCCCCCGCCTCATCTCTGGAATGGTGTGTGAATAATACAGTAGCAGCTGAAGTTCTTATGCAACAGAAATATGCTGTTTATGAATGAGTGTTTTTAATGTTTCTGTTTATGAATGAATGGTTGTTTTATGATTGTGTTTCAGCAGGTTTGGGTCTCATGTCGTCTCTGTTTCAGCAGGTTTGGGTCTCATGTCGTCTCTGTCGGGTGGAAACCAAAAAAACTAAACGCAAAAACTGTTACGGTTAACTTTTCAGGATTCAAAATTCAAAAATATCAAAAGTAGCAGATCTACAAGCTGGACACTGGAGAAGCGTTTGGAGCTTGTAGATCTGCTACTGTCGATGCTTTGGTGTGACGCTCTGTATGATCCAGTAGGGGGCGTTAATTTAAGAAAAAACACAAAATAAAATGGAGATAAGAGGTTTCTGCCCGACAACAACGATATGCTGGAGGAAAGCACTTCATACCAGCTCTCTCTCTCTCTCTCTCTCTCTCTCTCTCTCTCTTACACACCCACACACACACACACACACAATACAATACACACACAACAAATATGCGGTCGCACACCTATTAAGTGCACGTGTGCGTACAAAAGTGTGTAACAACAATCTGTCTAAACGTCACAAAGCACGACAAGCACACGCTTTATGAAACCAGCTCACACACACACACGCACACATGCATAAACACTCACACACACACACACACACACACACACACACACACACACACACACACACACACACACACACACACACACACACACACACACACACACACACACACACGCACACATGCATAAACACTCACACACACACACACACACACACACACACACACACACACACACACACACACACACACACACACACACACACACACACACACAGAGGGAAAGCACATCACACCAGCTCTCGACTTGTGTCTCAGTGTAAAGTTGTCCAGCCTAGCAAAAATACACACTACCATTATGTACACACACACACACACACACACACACACGCACACACGCACACACACACACACACGCACACACGCACACACACACACACGCAAACACACAGTAAAATCCTCAGGGTTCATTTATCCATTTTAACTCTTGAGAGTGTACAAATGGAACCAAATGGACCCTTACACTCTCAAGAGTTAAATTAACGCTGAGAATTGTACTGTGCACAAATACAATACAAACACATCAACGTTACAGGTTTGATCTTTTTTTTGGGGGGGGAGGGGTTAAAAAAAAAGAAAAAAAAATCATCTTTATCCTCATCCAGTATGTATGAGTTGTGGAAATGTAAAAGAAAAAGTAAAGCAAAAAAGAAAAAAAGCGTATAAAAAAAGAATAATGCAAGTTGATCAAAAATACTAAGACAAAATGTTAGTGTTATTATACATGTAAATGTGTTTCATCAAGAATAACAGCAATGGAAAAACATATGACATAAATTAAGTACATATCGTATGAAATTTCATTGCAATGGAATTGTCAGTGTACCACACACAGTATAAATGCCCCGGTTTATACTTCGCCGCACGACGGTGTCACGCGGCCGGAAACGGTCGACCTGCGAGCTGGGATTTCGCGAGACGCCTTGCCACGCCCGCAGCTCGTCCGTTTGGCGACGCGTCGTGACGCCGTGGCGCGACGGAGCACAGATTTAAGGGGCCGTGAAGCGTGACGCTATCCCACGCCGGGTCAAGATTTGTATATTTGACGATGTAATTTAAAGATTATATTCTATTGTTAACTGTACAACTGTGTTGAGTTGATGACAAATGAAAACCTAACTACGTTGAAGGCAGTAAAAGAGGTGTTATATTATGTACATGCTTTTTTTAATGTTTATGAGTAAAAATTCCTTATGCACACGATCGGGGCGCCGGGCGACTCATCATATTATACGTATGTTGTGGAAAAACAGAAACGCCCCGTGATGTTTAGCCTATACGTAGACGATGTATGTATGTTCATAGTTTAGTGATGTAAACTTATGATCTCCTAACTGGTGTAGTGCCTGTTTATCATCTTAATGTAAGGATAAAAAAAAAAACAGTTCATTTAAATATGCATAAAGATGACTATTGATCAACCATAATAATAATAATAATAACGATAGTTATATGAGAAAAAAACTTGAGTCTAAATTTGTTGTGATTGGTGTGGATATTACCATTATTGGTTTGAAAGGAGAAAAACCAGTTTGTTGAAGAAAACAAAGGGAGAAAAAAAAACTTAAGTGTCTGTGTGTTTTTTTTTATAGTGTTAATGTACAGTTATAATATACAGCAGGTATATGCATGCATACACCATCAAATCTGCTCTGTGTGTGACAATAATGTTTGTGTTTAAAAGCTCTTTGTTATAAAACAAACCAAAACAGCCTATACCAACCTGAATAACATGAAATAATACCTCCTATAATTACACAGGAACCTTTTCCAGTAACAGGGACTTAGGTTGGGTAAGTGATATTCCTTTGTTAAAGGGATAATTCACCCCCAAAAAAATACTTTTTTTCTATCGATTAGTCACCCCATGCAGACTTGAATTCATGATTTGATGACCAGCGGACCGGTAGGCAGCGGTTCCGGTAGGAGACACAAAGGAGACTCTTTGTGTCTCCTACCGGAACCGCTGCCGGTCATCAAATTATTGGCTTTAGGAATGCAACAAAAACATATAAATATGCATGAATCCGAGTCTCCATGGGGTGACTAATCGATTGAAAAAAGGTCATTTTGGGGGTGAACTATCTCTAATGGACTATTTTGCCCCATAGTGACCATCAGATCCTGTGTCTAGGTGAGACATTACCTTTGACACGATCTAAATGTTTAAAAGAGAAGGGAAACAAAATACAACCACCCCAATTATATAAGTTATATTGTAATAACATACTCTACCATACAGATTAGACAAAATAAAAATGTATTCATTCAAAGAAAGTTACATAGTGAGGCTTTAAACTTGGTAATAATCATATTCTTTCCATAAATAACAGTATTTAGATTGACAAAACTGAACGATACGCAGGTCCAATTTTGGCTGAAGACAGGCCATTTTTTCAGGATTTGTAATTTTCAATATTGAAAACCTAATGAATGGTACTGTATATGTATATATTATATATGTTCGAATGCTCGATTATGATTGGTCAGTCATTGGTTATTATTTCTGGATAATGACCGATGAGCTCTATAACGGACCGCTGTCTAATCAGAGACTCAGAACACCTGCTCATGTCAACTTGCACTGCTTGGTTTTATGCTTTATCCAACATGACAGCCATGAAAACAAACAACCAATGTCATTTACAACTAAACGTTGCTCTCAAGAATGTTTTTGAAAACATTTGAGGTGAGAAATAGACGATGCAATGACCGAAAAGTGATCCACTGCACTTCCTTGTTTATCGTGGCACGACAGCGGGGGAATACCAAAACACTCGCCCCAAAACACAGTCACCCCGGGGCAAATACGGCGGTATTACAGGCAAATTGGCGGTATATAGAATGGGGGGTGAGTGTGTTTTGGGGCGAGTTTTCCGGTTACCTTATGGAATACTGTCATTTGTTTTCCGAGGCGAACTTATGGAATACTTTCATTGCCGTAAGCAAGGAAATACTTCGTTTTGTTGTTACTTTTGGGTAAATGTATTTATGTATTTATTAAGTAGCCGTGTAATAAGCGGGATAATGCATGGGGAGGTGGTCATTATTGACATTTAAAGCCCTTCAGGGTCCGCCTCGGTGCATAATCACCCTGTCGGGCTTCAAATTTCAATAATGACCACCACCCCATGCATTATCCCTTGCATATAAACCTAATGAATGGTTTACTGTATGATATGTATATAATATGATGTACATTTCTTCACAGAACAAGTCACTGAAATCATCCATCTAATCAGTTTTATAGGTTTTTGGATTATCAAACAACTTTTATCCACTGTAACAGCTCCAGGACAGATAAATGTATGTTTCTAGTAACAATGTCCCAGCAGATCTAAAAGCTCACATGTGTCACGATGCGACACAGTGTGAGCTTGTAGATCGGCTATCTTTGAGAAAGATTGACACATTTGTGAAAGATAATAAAACAAGCGAAATAGGCCAGGAGAGTGCTGTGATTGGCCAGTGGACTTTGATGTCAAAGTCCATTAATCCCGCCCCCTCTCCTCCCCTCCCCGCCCCTCCCCTCTCTTTCTACTTTCTGCTTCAGAACAGAGAGAGAGAAAAAAAACTGCCATGGCTCACTGGAGTGGATTTTCAGTTAAAACCTTTTAATACACGTTTAAAGGACCACGATGAAGACTTTTAATGTTCTGTAAAAACAGCATGTCACGAAACCTTTAAACCAGTACAGTAGTTTAAACTAGTAAAGCAGTTTAAACTAGTACATTAGTTTAAACTAGTAAAGCAGTTTAAACTAGTACAGTAGTTTAAACTAGTACAGTAGTTTAAACTAGTACAAGTTGGCAGGAGTGCATGTTTGGCTATAGGCAGTCTTTACAGTAAAATATACACAACACACCAGAGACAGTGTCAACGTTTATGTCCAGCATATCTTCGGCACTGATCTCTTTGCCCTCATTGGCTGCATCTCGGGTCCTTATCCTGTAGCTCCTCCTCTCTCCTCGCTCCTATACAGGAAGTTGAAGTCGGTCCGCCATTTTGCCACTCCCGTGTCACGTCTCCTTTATGACTGCCAACAGCGTCTTTTGACGCCTGTTGAGTGTTTTTAGTTTTTTTTACACTAGATGGCGCTCTTCGCTAAGACATGAGTGATCAGTTCATTCTCAGTCACATACGGAACCAGGAGATCACGTGATCGCAAAATCTCCTCCACCATTCACTTCCTGGTTAGCGTATTTGAAAAAATGCCCTTTTCCCGCCTCCCTGGATTTCCTCTGCATTTTTGATGAGAAATGTTATATTTAACTAGCGAACGGGTGGTCGCGATGATTTTATTTATTTTTCCCGCGGAAGCACATAGAAAGCTTCCGTGTTTAGCAACGATCGGGGGATCGATCATACTGGAGATAAATATTCTGTGACTAGTTGAAAAGGTAAGGAAAACAAAGGTTTGTAAATGAACGCTCGTTAAGTTGCAGATCCACAAGCTGGAAACTGGTGGACCGCTACTTTTGAATTTGAATCCTGACGAGTAACAGTTTTGGACGTATGAGGTTCCCACACGACAGAGACCATATACAAGATGCCCATATAAGGATCAGGGTGGAAGAGGCTGAGGCTATCATGCTTTGTGGATTGGCCAAGAATTGCTTGACATTTGTGCCACAGAAGCAATAATAAGCTATAAACATGCACATTAGGACTTCAGTGTGTTGTTCAGGATCTTTGCCGATTTGGGGATTTACAGATTTCCAAATTTACAGTGTGAAAAATGTTCCGCTGGACGCAACATGTAAACGGAGGACCAGACGTATCCTATTGTGCACTAGATGACAGTGCTGCTACTGCAGTGAAGCACGAGGTGTACGCCTTTGAAATGAAGCATTATACCTCCGACAACAAGACTGTGATGATTACCCACGTTTTCAACACAGTGTCTTTACGCTGGAGGACGTTGACCCCGGTGGAAACTGGACGTTCCCAAAAAATGAGGGGCCTGATAGGGTGGGGCAAGGTTAGGAGGCATAAGG
Source organism: Gymnoscopelus microlampas (assembly GCF_963454915.1). NCBI lineage: Eukaryota > Metazoa > Chordata > Actinopteri > Myctophiformes > Myctophidae > Gymnoscopelus > Gymnoscopelus microlampas. The sequence continues at coordinate 54,286,767 of NC_139947.1, read as the reverse complement.
GCCACACAGCTGTCCTGATTGAATATATCGTCTACATCTGGTGTCCTCCTCACTGCAACGTGCTTTATGCATTTGATGTCGACGCCCACAGATGGTTCAAACCCAGGGTGTCAGGGACTGTTCCAGGGGAGAGGAGTAACCACTCAGCCTGTGTCTTGGGGAAGGTCATGTTTATCCATGGAGGACACCACTGGCAGACTGGATACACTAATGACACCTACAGGTTGGACACCACCACCATGGTCTGGTCTTTTATTAACACCGGAGACACTCCGCCACCTGCTCCATATTATCACTCTGCCACCATCATCGGGACAAAGATGTTTGTATTTGGGGGCTGTAAGGACCAGAGGGACTACAACACCATCAGAGTGTTTGACACAGAGACCAACAGCTGGCTGAACACACCTTCTGAACAGCTTCGTCCAGGAGGACGCGGGTTGCATTCAGCCTTTACCTACAATGGAGAGCTGTACATAATTGGTGGTGAAAACGGGGAATCTACCATAAGTCGCCTTCAGTCCTTAAGTCGCCTGATGTGGAAATTCAATCCAGAGACCTTTTCCTGGACGAAGGTTGAGCCCAAGGGGAGAGGACCGGGTCCAGTCTATTGGAAGTGCTGTTGCGTGGTGGGAGATCGCATCGTCCTCTTTGGGGGACAGCGCCAACCCAATGACCTGCAAGTCCTAGACTTGAGTCCTAGTCTGAAGACGTTATGTAAGCTAGCAGTTATTCAGTACGATGTGGATCAGTCTGAACTCCCTCATGACATCAGGTGGGAACTGAGAGCCATGACTGCCAACAGAATCAGAACACTCCCTGAACACTCCCAAGGTGTCACTTCGCGCCACGTTGCAAGCTTTTGAATCTGCAATTTTCACTACTTCTCAACTCTTTGCCTCTGATGAGATTTCTCGTTGGATTCTGCCACTGACGAGAATGAAGAGATTTATGTTTTCAGTGGTTTTCCAACAGATGGCGCTGTTCACTAACCTATGAACGACGCTTTCACTGCCAGATGACGATAGACCCGGATCTGAAGTAATGTTTTGAAAAACCTTTTTTTCCTGTTCATTTCCGGTGGGAAAATGGCTTTATCTCCGATTCTGTTGCTTTGCGGCAAAAACTAGCCACATTCAACTGGCCACAACTAAGGCAACGGATTAACGGATTCTTTTTTTCAAGACTCCCGAGACCCCCGTGGGTGAAACGGTTGGTAAAAATCGCTCGTTTTGCTGGCAGTGGCGTACCACTGTTGCGCTATTACTCTGGCAGTTAAAGAGTTAAGGAGCTCCAACCATGTCAGCTGTGGTGATGTCATCAAAAATGGACGTGGCTTAACGCGGCGCTTCAGCAGCCAATCACGTCCCACTTCTCTTAAACGACAGTCTTCCTCTCTCCTCTTTCCTCGTTTCCGCAAGGATAGGATGCAAGTGAGGGAAACGAGGATTTTAAATTTGAGGACCTGAGACTTAGCCGCCGTCTCCTAATAGGACATAGCAGTGGCGGCCATTTTGTGGTGCCACAGATATAAATATTTGCATTAAATATTCTAAGCCTGGAACCAAGCCATTCAGTCTCCTGGTGAATCATAAGGGGCGATCAAAAAATATTTGAAAACCGCAAAAAATAGTATTTATTAAATATAGTATATAGCATAATTAAATATTCTTTTTTTTTACACAGCATTAAATGTTTTATGGTCATGATTAACCTGCCTGGATGTCTTGGTTCCAAGCTTAAAATAATTTATATAAATATTTTCAGGAATTTCTATGGAAAAATATATGGGTTTTCTATCTGTGGCACCACAACATGGCCGCCACTGCTATGCTATGCCCTATTGGCTGCTTATAATAATAATAATAATAATAATAATAATAATAATAATAATAATAATAATTTTGTCCGCACTCCTTAAGAGTGTTTTCTATCACAGCATGTGTTACACATGTCCTGCATTTCACCCATCCTAGGGTTCAGTGCCTTGCTCAGTTTGACACTTTGCTGAGGGGCCTGGAATCGAACCTGGGACCTTTGCCTTCCCCCCAGGTTGTCTCTCTTAACCGCTCCACGTCACACGGGTTTGACGAACTGGTAGACGAGTCTCCTGGATACGTCCGGCTTGCGGATGATTCCCTTCTTGTAGTACTGACGTATGGAGCGGCTCAGCTTGTCGTAGTTCATGGCGGGACGGTTCTTCCTGATGCCCCACAGCCTGGCCACCTGAGCAGAGTCCTCTATCTTAAAGATCCCTGTTTAATAGAATAATATACATGAAAAGATCCCTGTTTAATAGAATAATATACATGAAAAGATCCCTGTTTAATAGAATACATGAAAAGATCCCTGTTTAATAGAATAATATACATGAAAATATCCCTGTTTAATAGAATAATATACATGAAAAGATCCCTGTTTAATAGAATAATATACATGAAAAGATCCCTGTTTAATAGAATAATATACATGAAAAGATCCCTGTTTAATAGAATAATATACATGAAAATATCCCTGTTTAATAGAATAATATACATGAAAAGATCCCTGTTTAATAGAATAATATACATGAAAATATCCCTGTTTAATAGAATAATATACATGAAAAGATCCCTGTTTAATAGAATAATATACATGAAAAGATCCCTGTTCAATAGAATACATGAAAAGATCCCTGTTTAATAGAATAATATACATGAAAAGATCCCTGTTTAATAGAATAATATACATGAAAAGATCCCTGTTTAATAGAATACATGAAAAGATCCCTGTTTAATAGAATACATGAAAAGATCCCTGTTTAATAGAATAATATACATGAAAAGATCCCTGTTTAATAGAATACATGAAAAGATCCCTGTTTAATAGAATAATATACATGAAAAGATCCCTGTTTAATAGAATACATGAAAAGATCCCTGTTTAATAGAATAATATACATGAAAAGATCCCTGTTTAATAGAATACATGAAAAGATCCCTGTTTAATAGAATAATATACATGAAAAGATCCCTGTTTAATAGAATACATGAAAAGATCCCTGTTTAATAGAATAATATACATGAAAAGATCCCTGTTTAATAGAATACATGAAAAGATCCCTGTTTAATAGAATAATATACATGAAAAGATCCCTGTTTAATAGAATAATATACATGAAAAGATCCCTGTTTAATAGAATAATATACATGAAAAGATCCCTGTTTAATAGAATAATATACATGAAAAGATCCCTGTTTAATAGAATAATATACATGAAAAGATCCCTGTTTAATAGAATAATATACATGAAAAGATCCCTGTTTAATAGAAAACATGTCAGTCAGTGATTATTGACAACAAATTTCACGCTGTGCTCATGATTTCAGGCATTTTGTTCAAAACAAAGCACTTCTGCAAACTTTGGAAGCCAATCCATCAGGATGGAATATGAAAAATCTGAAAGACCAGTTTTGTTTAATGACTATAGAGGTACTGTGTACCGATTTGCGTGACGTTTGGACAAAATCTGTAGGAGTACTGTCAAAATATGTGTTTTGCAAAAATCGGCCTCCTGGTGGCGCTATAACAGGCCCATGTGAAAGATTTGGGGCAGAGGTTCTGCTCTGGCATCCAGGGGGTGTGTGTGCACAGACTAGTTTAGCTGCGATCAAGACAACGGTGCCAGAGATTAGCTGTTCACGGACGGACGGACGGACGGACGGACGGACGGACGGACGGACGGACGGACGGACAGACAGACAGACAGACAGACAGACAGACAGACAGACAGACGGACGGACAGACAGACAGACAGACAGACAGACAGACAGACAGACAGACAGACAGACAGACAGACAGACAGACAGACAGACAGACAGACAGACAGACAGACAGAATCTCAGGAGGCAATGAAAATAGCCGATCTACAAGATCAGAGCTTGTAGATCGGCTATTTTCTCAATATTTATCTGTGAGAACTGAGTCAAACTAAATTGGAGTAAAAGTACAATATTTGCCTCTGAGATGTAGTGGAGTAGAAGTAAAAGTACAGAAGAATTGTCCTTAAGTACAGTAACTTGAGTACATGTATTTAGTTACTTTACACCACTGTATAGGTAACACAGTATGTAGCTACCTGTGCATGCAGCTATATTAAATATCACCTGGTAGCCTGATCGGCTCTCGGAATCTGCTCGCACCAATAAGTTCAGAGTGACCAGCGTGAATGAATGAATGAATCTTATCATATCTTTTTTATGTATGTATGTATGTATGTATGTATGTATGTATGTATGTAGAGAGAGAGAGAGAGAGAGAGAGAGAGAGAGAGAGAGAGAGAGAGAGAGAGAGAGAGAGAGAGAGAGAGAGAGAGAGAGAGAGAGAGAGAGAGACATTTCAGTGTGACTGGAATTCATCCAGGAATTCACAGAACCACGGTTACCTTTGTAACCATTCCTTCCTGACAGATAGAGACTGTAAACAATGACTAGTTAAAGCTTTGTTTCACTGCTTCCTGACTGTAAACTATAATGCTGACTCACCAGGAGTGTCCTACTAACAACACCCACTGACTAATAATGTGTTGCACAACATCATAGAGACTATGCTAACTCTATGTGTACCTGTTTCAATTAAACTGGAGTTATTTCATAATATTTCACTGGTAGTCAGGGGTTGGCTGTCTTGCTCAGGGACACTTCGACACATCGCATGGGGCCGGGAATCGAACCTGGGACCTTCTGTTCCCCAGACGGCCCCTCTACCCATTCAGCCATGACTCTACCCATTCCTACGGCCACCACCAACCCTTCCACATAAATGTGTTTTTGACAACTCCTCTAAACCCTAATAAACACTATTTATCGACACTGGTAAAGTACCAGCCCTCCACCACGGAGGTTGTGGGTTTGAATCCACCGCGGTGCATCCGGCTAATTGGCCCGTGTTAGGAGGAGGGGAGCCGGGCGGGGAGGAGGAGGATACCAGTCACTGCCAGTGGCGTGCACAGACATTTTGAGGGGCAGGTGCTCAAGTAAATTATCCTTTTTTTTGTTGACTTGGTCTGCTCTTTTTTCCCTCTACACCTATACCTCTTTCCAAAAATAGCAGATCTACAAGCCCACAACGCCTCGCAGCGCGAGGCGTTGTGGGCTTGTAGATCTGCTATGTTTGGCTAAAGTTCTCCTCAGAAAAAGGATGCTAGGTTTCGAGTGGTTATGGTAAAAAGAAAAATCATATCACGTTAAGATTTGGCGGACCCCCTGTAGTAACTCTGAGGACCCCCTAGGGGTCCCGGACCCCCTGTTGAAGACCCCTGCTGTGCCCTTTTTTCAAAAGGGCACTTCTGGTCAAGAGGGCAAAGGGCAGGTGCTCTAGAACCACCTAGAGTCTATCTGTGCACGTCCCTGCTCCTGGGCTGGGGGGGGGGGGGGGGCATGTCAGCAGGGAGTGTTGGGCGGGAGGAGGAGGATGAAGGCTCTACGTCCTCCTGGTGGGGGCTCCTCACTGGCAGGTGAGTGAGAAGGATAGGACAGCAGTGACAACACACAGGAATGTGTGTGGAGAGGAATCAATTGGAATAACAAAAACTGAATTGGGGGGAAAAAATGGGGTAAAAAGCTAAAGATAACTAGAAGAAGTGCTCCTCTGAGCACAGGTCTTCACCAGGTCAGGTACGTTATTCTGGCCTCCTGGTGGCGCTATAATAGGCCAATGTGAAAAGGGTGCCATTTATTCTTAGGCTTTTCATGGCAATCAGACACGGCATTCATGATTTGATGCATTTTGTTCCAAAAATGTGTTTTGCTAAATTAGACCTGCTGGTGGCGCTATAACAGGCCAATGTGAAAAGGGGGGGGCATATCTTCCTCGGCCTAGTGGGATTTTGCGTGCAAAACTTGTTCAAAACGGACCTATCCTGCAAACTTTAGAAGGCAATCTTAGCCAATTAGGATGGAATGTGAAAAAGCGGACAGATCCGTGTTGATCACATGACTATAGAGGTACTGTGTACAGATTTGTGTGATGTTTGGACAAAATCTGTAGGAGTAGTATCAAAAAAAATGTTTTGCACAAATCGGCCTCCTGGTGGCGCTATAACAGGCCAATCTGAAAAAGTTCTGAATTGGCATCCAGGGAGTGTGTGCACACAGTTTTGCATTGACCGGGCCAACGGTGCCGGAGATTAGCTGGTCACAGACAGAAGGACAGACACACGGACAGGGTGCAAAACATACTCTCGACATGCCTTTCGGCCTGGCGGAGACAATAATAACACTATGTAGATCTGCGAGTGTCTGAACCCCCCCACATACATGCCCACGTGCGTGCACACACACACACACACACACACACACACACACACACACACACACACACAGGGCTACCTTTCTCCTTGTTGAGCCAGCGTATACAGCGGCTGTAGTTGTGAGGTTTGAGCAGCAGTTCTCGTAGGAACTGCCACAGATGGATGGGCTGCTGGGGGCCACAGGGGCCACCCTCTGGCCAGGGGGCCTCACCACCTGCATGGACACACACACACACGTGCACGCACACACACACACACACACACACACACACACACACACACACACACACACACACACACACACACACACACACACACACACACACACACACACACATCAGAGGACACCTATTTGACAGTGCATGACAGAATCATCATTGCAGACAGTGCAGACAGTAAGGGGTTAAGTGTCGTGCTCAGGGACACTTTGGAACATAGACCTGGGCTAGGAGGTGAACCGGTGACCTTCTTTCATTTTCCTTTATCTCATTTATTGCCCAGTTTTAGCTGCAGTCTGACTACATGTGATCTAGAGGAGGATTTACCAGCTTTTCCATCCGCTAGGGGGCAGCGCTCCTTCATACCGGCAGCTGGAAACAAGGAAAGAAAGCAAAGAAACAGACAGATAGAACATCAATCAATGTACAACACTAACAGTCTGGATTTAAGCATTCCAATTCCCTTCTCCCACCCTCCCTGCCTGCATGGTAAAACAGTAGTATGGTAAAACAGTAGTATGGGATGGTATGGTATGGTATGGGATGGGATGGGATGGTATGGTATGGTATGGTATGGTATGGTATGGGATGGGATGGGATGGTATGGGATGGGATGGTATGGTATGGTATGGTATGGTATGGTATGGTATGGTATGGGATGGGATGGTATGGTATGGTATGGTATGGTATGGTATGGGATGGGATGGGATGGGATGGTATGGTATGGTATGGTATGGTATGGGATGGGATGGGATGGGATGGCATGGCATGGCATGGCATGGGATGGGATGGTATGGTATGGGATGGTATGGTATGGTATGGTATGGTATGGGATGGTATGGTATGGGATGGGATGGTATGGTATGGTATGGTATGGTATGGGATGGTATGGTATGGGATGGGATGGTATGGGATGGGATGGTATGGTATGGGATGGGATGGTATGGGATGGTATGGTATGGTATGGTATGGGATGGTATGGTATGGGATGGGATGGTATGGGATGGTATGGTATGGGATGGGATGGTATGGGATGGTATGGGATGGGATGGGATGGTATGGTATGGGATGGTATGGTATGGTATGGTATGGTATGGGATGGTATGGTATGGGATGGGATGGGATGGGATGGTATGGTATGGTATGGTATGGTATGGGATGGGATGGTATGGGATGGTATGGTATGGTATGGGATGGGATGGTATGGTATGGCATGGGATGGGATGGTATGGTATGGGATGGTATGGTATGGGATGGGATGGGATGGTATGGCATGGGATGGGATGGTATGGTATGGCATGGCATGGGATGGGATGGGATGGGATGGGATGGGATGGGATGGGATGGGATGGTTCATACCTGACCTCCAGATGTCCAGGTGAGCGTACATCATGTCTCCACATTGTGCAGAACGTTGTCTGAACTCCTCCTCTGTCATGGAACACAGATCCTTCCCTGTCAGCTCCTGGAACACCTTACACACCTGTGGTCATCATGATAATAATAATGATCATTATTATTATTATTATTATTATTATTATTATCCATCCATCTTCAACCACTTATCCGGGACCGGGTCTCGGGGGCCAGGGCCGCCGCGCCCATTAGGCAGAGTAGGCAGTTGCCTAGGGCGCCATCGGGGACGACGCCCCACTAGGTGGCGCTGTGGCAGAAAACGGTGGCGCAGCGCTGTCAGACATAGGATAGGCTCCTGTCCTCTGAATGACTTTCTGTTTAAAAGAGACTGGGGTGCTCTTATTTTTAATTGGGGGGGGGGAGGGGGCTGTCAGGGGCAACAGTTCCAGCAGAGCGCTCCAGACTTCCCGGTAAAACATTAAAGCTGCTCTATGTAACTTTCCTCTTCTACCCTGGTTTTGAATCCGGTTTCCTGCGCAAGTGCTGAAATGTTTTACCATTGAGCTAATAGAGCCGGCCTGCTTGCTCAGGGGATAAATTGAATCTTGACCATCAGGTTAACATTTGTGTCAGATCCTGTGTCTTTGGTGAGACATGACCTTTGACACCATCCCTAAGTCTCAAAGGCCAAAGGCCAGGGCAGGAAGGCCATCGAATACAGTACATGGAAGTACACATTCACAATACAAGGTCTACTAAACTGGAAGACTCATTAAGCACGTAGCTTGTTTAAGATGAGATCCCCATGCACACAAATCATGATGACATATAAGAGACAGACAGATATACACACTACTATACAGAATGTCATACAATCAGTTTACAGGTTACTGGTATGAAGAGTGAAAAATATGTACAAGAGAAGAAAAAGAAAGGGGGGAGGGGGTAGGTTAGGACTTGGGTAGGTTAAGACTTGGACAGGGGACATTTTCAAATTGCAGCCTCCTGAAGGTGTATCTTTAGGGCAGTTTTGAAAGTGAGTAGGGTTTTACACTCCTTTACTCCTTTTGGTAGGGCATTCCACATTTTTGATGAATAGCATGAGAACGAGTTCATTCCCTTTGTTGAGCCAAAAAAGGGTTGAACATGATTCGTGGAGCTGCCTCTGGTGTTATGATCGTGGACTTCATTAACATTTTGGAAGTATTTTGACAAATACAGGGGGATCCCAATGTTGTGGTGTATCTTGAAGACCAGGCCCATAGCAAGTTGCTGTACTCTGTCCTCAACCCTAAGCCATCCAACCCTAGCAAAGTGAGCAGGGGTTAGATGGGTTTTGTGATTGAGGCCAAGAAGTAGCCTTACAAGTTTGTTTTGGGATGTTTGGAGCCTTGTTTTTAAGGCCAGGTGACCGAACTTCTCACCGTGTCTGGAAAACGCCGGCCACCCGTCTGAGAAAACCTATTCGGGCCGCTTGAATCCAGAATCGTATTGTTTCAGCCATGACCCACATTATTATTATTATTATTATTATTATTATTATTATTATTATTATTACCCTTATCATAAACACAGCGTACACACCTGAGGTAGACGGTACAGATGCTCTGTCCACAACAACCACTTCTGGACGTGAACACAGCTCCACTCCATGGGGTCTGCAATGGAAGGACACTTTTAACTGACCAGATTTTCTCTAGTCCGTGGGTCTTCAACAGGGGGTCCGGGACCCCTAGGGGGTCCTCAGAGTTTGAGCTTGTAGATCGGCTATTTTCAAATAGCCTAGGTATAAAATAGCAAAGCAACTAGTAACTCAAGTTTTCAAATAATTGTAGTGGAGTAAAAGTACAATATATTCCTTTGAGATGCAGTGGAGTAGAAGTAGAAGTATGGAAAAGTGGAAATACTCCAGTAAAGTAAAGCAGTACTTGAGTAAATCTACTTAGTTACTGTACTTTACGCCACATGAATTCAACCAAACAGCTTGGTGGCATTTATCAGATCCTGTTCCAATGCTATAAAGTAAACAGTGGATCGTTGACCTTAATGCCAAGAGAATGTCTTTTAGAAGTGACTGCAGAGTGGAGATGATGACGGTCTGGTCAACACTGAGACGTTTGCTCAAGGCGTTCAGGACGACATTAGGCTGATTCAGACACAAAGGAGTGAAAGATGCTTTAGAAGGTTTTGTTTGGCGACTAACACTTCTGCCATTAATGTCAGCATAATGCAGTCATACAGAAGGCATTGAGGTGTCTCTCAATGGTTCTTTTGTTTCAGGGGAAAATGGTCGTACGGAGAGTGAGATCAAACACTTTAAAGCCCTGATTTATACTTTGTGCTATGACAGTGTTGCACTAAAATAGCTGGGGGGGGGGGGGGGGGGGGGGAGACGATCTACAAGCTCACACTTTCCTCATCCCACCTTAATGAACCCCAACCAAAATGTCTAAAATTAACCCCACTAAAATCATGCTTAAAAAAACAACGTACAGTGCCTTTACTAAACCAAAATCTAAACCAGTGGTTCTCAACCAGTGCTCCGGGGGAGCACGAGGACTTTCCAGGTGGTCCCCAGCTAAATGATGGAGATTTGGTAACCAAATGGACCCTCATAGATCTTTAACTCTGGAGAACGTAAAATGATTTGGTTTCATTTTACGCTCTCCAGAGTTAAATCATTGTTAAACATCTGCATTACTTAATTTACAAGAAGTCTACACAACTAGAGAATGTAGAAGAATAGTTATTTTGACATTTCTTATCCAACAACCACAAAATATTCAAAGTTTTGGGTCAGAGAGTCAAAATCTCATGGAATGGTGATGATATCTGGTATATAATGATATATAATGGTGATGATATCTGGTATATAATGATATATAATGGTGATGATAATCTCATGGAATGGTGATGAATCCGTGGCCCAATAAATAATGGGCCTCCATATGGAAAAGGGATATGAAAAAGCTGAAAGATATTTAAGCTATTGATTGGTCGAGGGCCGGACCAATCAAAGGGTCCACGACCACATATCATTTTGGGGGTCCTTGACATTAAAAAGTTTGAAAACCACTGACGTGGCAACATAGGTTTTTTCAAAAAAAGAAGATTTAGAAGACATGTTGCAGAATCGGAAACCTCAGGCCTTAAATGGTTAAACGCAACATTTAACCCCGTCCTACCTGCTGTGATGTTGAGCAGCTTGCAGGCCGTGTCGATGTCCTTCAGCACCTCCTCCACCACCAGGGTCTGCACCTGCTCCAGACAGCCCTCCTCCACCTGGCCCTCCAGCTCCCCGGAGGAGGGCGGGGGGGCGGGGGGCGTGCCCCCACCCTGGGCATGGTGGTGGTGGGGGGGTGACACGACGGGGGACAGCGGACATGTCTCTGTCGTCTTCAGCAGCCAGGGTGGGGGGCTCAGGCTGCTGTCCTTTAGGTTCCAGGGTGGGGGGCTCAGGCTGCTGTCCTTTAGGTTCCAGGGTGGGGGGCTCAGGCTGCTGTCCTTTAGGTGCCAGGGTGGGGGGCTCAGGCTGCTCTCCTCACAGCAGGGGGACAGGTGGTGTTGGTAGACCCCCGTCCCCGGCCTGTAGGGGTGGAGATGAAATGAAAAAATGACATGTCACGATTATTGTGGCAAAAATAATTGCGATTATTAACTATAATATCGCGAGAATCAAAATATTGTAGCGACCTCGCAAAAGACTCGGCCGTAACTTGATCTCTTGGCGTTGCCGGTTACCTGCCGGTCAGCCGAGCTGGGGACCGGGGTTTGATTCCAACATTTATGCTTACAACTTAAAATGCCACTTTTGCACTTGAAACCCACTTGAAACCCCCGGCAAACCCTATTCTCGATGGGAATGTTCGCCAAAAATAGCCGATCTACAAGCTCACAAGCTTGTGGATCTGCTATTTTTGGCGAATCGATTTATGTAGAGTGAAATAAGAGCGTGTTACACTCTTTTACAGGTCGTAAAAGGCCCAGGAAACCGGGGTTTTGGTTGGCCTTCAGCCTTTCACTTCCGGTGGTGCGACTATGTTTTCATTCCCACTAACAATATTTCTTCACGGAACACTAACACCACTTCTCCCAGAGAACATGGATGGTTTTGGTTATAAGCCCACTTGTTTCTATGATGAAAGAGCAAGTTAAAATGTTACTATCTTTCCGTGGTTTTGTCGGCTTCGAGGACGCTATTGTTAAATGAGTTTCGGTTTGTTTCCAGTGGGGAACGAACGGCACACACGTGAATCCCGCCCACTACATTTGATTGGGTAAAGCGCGGCCTGCTTCCTGATCTGATGGCACGCCCACTTGTAGCCAATGTGCACGGGTTGTCAACACAGCTACCGACAGATTCAAACGCAGAGCAGAGCTCCGGGCTATGGTTGATGCCTACACCCCTGCCCGACCACTTCGGTCTGCCACCTCGGGGCGACTGATTGCCTCGTCACTCAAGGGTCCTTCTGGTCGATCGACACGGTCACGACTTTTTTCTGTACTGGCCCCACAGTGGTGGAATGAACTTCCCACTGATGTCAGGACAGCAGAGTCACTGCCCATCTTTCACTGCAGGCTGAAAACCCACCTCTTCAGGAAACACTACCCTTCCTCTTTGTCTGGCTTACTTGTTGTTAACTAGTTGTACGAACTCTTGTTTTACTGTTGTACTGTTTTATTGGATCTTGTTTAGTCGATACACTTTTTGTATTAGCTCGTGCTCATTTGATTGTGCTATTTTGTCTCATCTGTTTAAGAAAGTAGGTAGCTGATATATAGCACTTTTACCTTAGCGCTAGGTATACTCTTGGTTGCTTGTTTTTGCAGGAAATGCACTTAAGACTTCTGGTGATTAGTAGTTTTGTTCCCTACCTATGTTGAATGCACTTATTGTAATTCGCTTTGGATAAAAGCGTCTGCTAAATGACTGTAATAATAATAATAATAAAGAGCAGAATCTGTTCTTGAGAGATTAGAATTTGCAGCTCGACAGAAGTGAATAAATCCTAGAGTATGACGGAGTACAATTTCACCATAAACTAAAGTCTCTGTGATACCGTCAGTATGTGAGCGTTTCTTCTTTTCACGATAAACCATAATAACGATTATCCGTCCCATGCGTCCCTACCCCGGCCAGCCGCTGTTGTTGTTGCTGGGGGGGTCCGGGAGCCCCAGCAAACCACGGGGGGGCTTGATGTCCTCCATGATGTCACCGTGGTGATGGCGGTGGTGGTGGTGCCACGCCCTCAAAGGGTCCAGGTGGGGGTGTAGGGGGGGTCCCATGTAGAGCGCCTCACAGCCAGGACTCCCCATCCTGCAACGGAGGAAGAAGAATTCACAATGGGCCTCATGCAGCAATAAGTTCCTAATGTTTCCTCTTACATTTCTTCCTAAGTGAATTCCTAAGAGAAGTTGAGTCAGATTCATGAAACGTTCTTAAAAGGCAGAATTGTTCGTAACTATGTTCTTGATGATGATGAATCCCAATCCTCGTAACTTGAAGGGGTGTGCCAGTTCATCCCAATTACCATAGGGAGCCGCCTCACCAATCCCCATATAAGGGATGACTGCATGGCTCTGCCTGCAGTCCCACCTGTGTGTGATTGCTGCACACAGAAATCACAGGAAATCACACACAGAAATAAAATTGAGAGAATGAAGTAAAGAATACCTAAACTATAAGTCTACAGATGGTGGAACACCAGACTCCAAACATAAAAATAAATGAATTAATAGTTCTGTGGAGGTACTTCTGAAGTGAACAGCAAATTATTTTATTTAATTAATGAATGTATTTTATTATTTCTCTCACATTAATCAACATCATCAATGTACATTTGCTGAAATTAGCTGTTAAAAATGTTATCCATATTTCATGTTCAGGAGTAGCGTTAGTAGTGGATATAAAACATTTTATTACTGAAAGCTGGTGGGTGGATATGGAGGGTCTTTAAGGTAGCAACTGCTTGGTATGTAATGGGGTGGAAATAGGGGTGTGGTGGGTGATATGGTGGTGCAAGGAGGGGTGTAGGGGGCTATGTGGAGGGTATGGGGATGGGTATGACGGGTGGGTATAGGGGGGCTTTCAGGCAGGAAGGGGACTGGAAAATGGGGGTGTGGCGAATGTCGGGGATATGGGGGTGGGGGTATGGGGGGTGATGAGGGTGGGTTGGGTGGGGGGTTATGGGGTAGGTATGGTATGGTATGGCTTGGGCTTCAACTCAATCGGGTCCGTTTGGGTTAGATTGTAATTTCAGACCCGTCTCAAACATTTTCATGTCAAGGACCCCCAAATTGACATGCATTTGGCTGCAGACCCCCACCTGAAAATATTTTTTGCCCGGGAAAATGTTTCAAGATTAATCAAAATGTCTCAAACAAAGTATAAAATATGGTTAAAGTGATTAAACTGTTCTTCGTTTGCTGTGGACCCCCTGAAACTCCCTGAAGGACCCCTGGGGGTCCCCAGACCACACTTTGAGAACCACTGCTCTAAAGATATGATACAAATATTATTGTAATTTAAATCCTATATTATACAACTGTAGAATTGAAGAAACTTCGGGAATTAATTATTTTTACACAAATATGTCACACTTAAGAACTCAAAGGCCAGCCTAAGAGTGCTCATCAGTGTGTGTAGATTCTGTTCTTACCTGAGAACAGATCACAGCTAAGAAAACATTGGAGTATACCAAAATCTTCTTAAAAACCTCTTAAATGGGTCTAAGAAAAAAAATCCTCTTAAGAAAGTGTGTGTAGATTCTGTTCTTACCTAAGAACAGATCACAGCTAAGAAATCATTGGAGAATACCAAAATCTTCTTAAAAACTTCTTAAGTGGGTTTAAGAAGAAATGTCCTCTTAAGTACCGTTGCTGAATGAGGCCCAATGTTTTGTTTTTTTTACTTTGGTTCTGTACTTTGTCTGCTCTTTTTTTTTTTGCATCTACACCAAACCTCTTCTTCCAAAATAGCAGATCTACAAGCTAGCTCACAACGTGATGCGTCGTTAGCTTGAAGATCTGCTATTTTCGGTGAACGTTCCCCTTACTATTTCATAGTTGTTACCACAAACCAATCAAACTGAATTAAAAGGATGTAGCAAAATGTACAACACATGTCAATAGATGTAGCTATAGCTACATATTAATGAAGACTCAATACATTACAATCTCACTTGAAGAAGAAATTAATACATCGTTCTTTTCTTATTCTCCTCAATATAGGACCAACGCCAAAATTATACTTATTGTCTCCGCCAGGCCGAAAGGCATGGCGAGAGATTATGTTTTGCCCCCTGTCCGTCCTGCTGTCTGTCAGGGACGTGCACAGATAGACTCTGGGTGGTGCTAGAGCACCTGCCCTTTGCCCTCTTGACCAGAAGTGCCCTTTTTTTTCAGTTTACAGCAGGGGTCTTCAACAGGGGGTCCGGGACCCCTAGGGGTCCTCAGAGTTACTACAGGGGGTCCGCCAAATCTTTATGTGATATGATTTTTCTTTTTACCATAACCACTCGAAACCTAGCATCCCTTTTCTGAGGAGAACTTTAGCCAAAAATAGACGATCTACAAGCGCTGCGAGGCGTTGTGGGCTTGTAGATCGGCTATTTTTGGCAAAGAGGTATAGGTGTAGAGGGAAAAAAGAGCAGACCAAGTAAACAAAAAAAAGTATAATTTACTTGAGCACCTGCCCCTCAAAATGTCTGTGCACGCCACTGCTGTCTGTGACCAGCTAATCTCCGCCACCGTTGGCCCGGTCGCTGTGAAACTGCACACACACACTCCCTGGATGCCACAGCAAAACCTCTGCCCCACATTTTTCAGATCAGCTTGTCATAGCGCCACCATGAGGCAGACTTTTGCAAAACACATTTTTTGATATTACTCCTACAGATTTTGTCCAAAAAACACACAGATCGGTACACAGTACCTATATAGTCATGTGATCAACACGGATCTGTCCGATTTTCCATATTCCATCCTACTTGGCTAAGATTGGCTTCCAAAGTTTGCAGGATTGGTTTGTTTTGAACAAAATGCCTCAAATCATGAACGCGGCATGTGATTTCCGTGAAATGTTCCTACGCACATTCCCACTAGGCCGAAATACCACCCTTTTCACATTGGCCTGTTATAGCGCCACCTGCAGGTCTAATTTAGCAAAACACATTTTTGGAACAAAATGCCTCAAATCATGAATGCAGTGTCCGATTGCCGTGAAAGGCCTAAGAAGAAATGGCACCCTTTTCACATTGGCCTGTTATAGCGCCACCAGGAGGCCACAATAACCTACCTGACCTGTCCTGGCGGAGACCTGTGCTCCGAGGAGCACTTTATCTAGTTTCCTATCAATTGCATATATTAACCCCATGAAGCCTTGAATTCATGGAGATGTTTCTGTTTTTATCTCGTTCATGAGACAATAATTTGATGACCAGCGGTCTCTCCAGTAGTTTACTCAAAGGAGACTCTTTACGTTCTAGCACTGAACATAAGTAACCAGCTCTTCATGAATCCCTACAGCACAGTAACAGTATTTACATTATGTTTCCCTGGCCTCCAGCTATTAACTGTATGTGAGTCAGTCATTCAGAGTTAAAACTGGATCTACTTGATTTATACAAAAACCTCAGTGTTCATGTGACTCTGAGAGGGTACACATGGAGCCATGTGGATTTGGTTCCATTTGTCATAGTTACAGATCTGTAAGGGTCCATTTGGAAAAAGTCATAATATTATTATGAGTTGTTCATGACTTACAAAACACAAATTTAAAAAAGTGTTCTGGTGAGTCACACACCCTGTAACTACTGTACAAACACATGAGCTGTGTGTCATACAACTCTATGTAAATAAGTCATTATTAAGTAGTACATTAAAAGGTGTCAGATGCGTCACGTTTGTAATCCAATAGAAAAACAATGGATGGCTGATTGCTTTGTACACAATGTATGATTCATTAAAATACTTTGGGCTTTTGGGTCAGAGTAAAAATGAATACATCATACATCACAAATCATTGCTAAATCAAGTACAATATTGAGGTACTTTTATTTTGAGTATGGTACATTTTGAACACTTCATACTTCTACTCCACTACATCTCAGAGCCAAATATTGTACTTTTTACTCCGCTACAATTATTCGAAAACTTTAGTTACTAGTTACTTTATAGATTTTTTTAAATTGTTACAAAACATACAGAAACCAATTAAGTCCTATTTTGTATGCTGTCTGTTCCAAAATAGGCGATCTACACCTTTGATAGTATATATTTTTATTTCTAACAGAGGCCTTTTACTTGTAATTATTTCTACATTGTGATATAACTTTTTCCACCACTGACTGTCTTCAGAAAGACAGTCTCACCTGGTTAAAAGACGGTTAAAAGACAGTCTCACCTGGTTAAAAGACAAATACTAACCTCCTCAAAACCCACAAGGCCAAGCTACGTACCATGGTCGCCCCCGAACTTGGCTCCTTTAAAATAGGACTGTGCATCATAAATAAAATCCATCATTATTATTATTATTATTATTAGTCTTACCTGTTTAAAAGGAGAGCTGAAGTGTTGAAGCTTCAGGCTGTGTGGTTTTGATGGACAGACGTTGTGAGGGACAGCGAGGACGGGAGGACTGACCAGTCCAGGACACTGGCCGAGGTGACAGCGTCCAGACTGGGACCAGTGACAGTTAGATGTCCCCTAGATGACCACAGTGTCAGTTAGATGTCCCCTAGATGACCACAGTGTCAGTTAGATGTCCCTCAGATGGGCACAGTGACAGATGTCTCTCAGATGGACACAGTGTCAGTTAGATGTCCCTCAGATGGACACAGTGACAGATGTCTCTCAGATGACCACAGTGTCAGTTAGATGTCTCTCAGATGGACACAGTGTCAGTTAGATGTCCCTCAGATGGACACAGTGTCAGTTAGATGTCCTCTCAGATGGACACAGTGTCAGTTAGATGTCCTCTCAGATGGACACAGTGTCAGTTAGATGTCCTCTCAGATGGACACAGTGACAGTTAGATGTCCTCTCAGATGACCACAGTGTCAGTTAGATGTCCTCTCAGATGGACACAGTGACAGTTAGATGTCCTCTCAGATGGACACAGTGTCAGTTAGATGTCCTCTCAGATGGACACAGTGTCAGTTAGATGTCTCTCAGATGGACACAGTGACAGTTAGATGTCTCTCAGATGGACACAGTGACAGTTAGATGTCTCTCAGATGGACACAGTGTCAGTTAGATGTCCTCTCAGATGACCACAGTGTCAGTTAGATGTCCCTCAGATGGACACAGTGTCAGTTAGATGTCCTCTCAGATGGACACAGTGTCAGTTAGATGTCCCTCAGATGGACACAGTGTCAGTTAGATGTCCTCTCAGATGACCACAGTGTCAGTTAGATGTCCTCTCAGATGGACACAGTGTCAGTTAGATGTCCCTCAGATGGACACAGTGTCAGTTAGATGTCCCTCAGATGGACACAGTGTCAGTTAGATGTCCCTCAGATGGACACAGTGTCAGTGTAGTTCCTCATCTCCTCCTCCGGTCAGTCTGAACCATGTGACAGCTTCTCCTCTCCGTTGCTTTCTGGATGAAGACGTTTCCTAACCAGGAATAATAAAACGTGTCTCCACCTATCAGACGTTATCTGATGTGACGGACGGACGGAGGGGCGTGTCTCAGAGCCTGAGGAGGTGTGTAGGTGCGTGTAGATGTGTGCAGATGTGTGTGTAGGTGTGTAAGTGTAAGTGTGTAGATGTGTGTGTAAACACACTGAGCTGTGGTGGCCTCAGGGAGACGAGCTGCATGGAGGATGCAGTTCACTGACAACTAGGTCTACTTCACTGAGCTGCTGCATGTCACTTACTTTCTGGGGACTTTGAACAATTCTTTGAGAAACAACGACTGCAATAGAACATGCACACACACATGCTCAATAACACGCACGCGCACACACACACACACACACACACACACACACACACACACACACACACACACACACACACACACACACACACACACACACACACACACACACACACACACACACACACACACACACACACACACACACACACACACACACACACACACACACACACACACACACACACACACACACACACACACACACACACACACACACACACACACACACACAGATTATAGTATGAAATCAGCTACACTCATTTGAATGGCTTTAAACAAAGTTGTGTGACTGGTATACTGACAATGAATGGGGGAGAGATGCTGTAGATGGAGAGATAGATAGATAGTTAGATAACTAGAGAGAGAGTGTGTGTGTGTGTGTGTGTGTGTGTGTGTGTGTGTGTGTGTGTGTGTGTGTGTGTGTGTGTGTGTGTGTGTGTGTGTGTGTGTGTGTGTGTGTGTGTGTGTGTGTGTGTGTGTGTGTGTGTGTGTGTGTGAGAAAGTTTGCTTAAACTAAACAGTGCTGTTAAAGCATGTGTTTAAATAGTCTAAAGAGCTACTATGTACTCAGATGAATTATCTCTCATGACCTTTTCTTTAAAGTTTCAGAAACACAACTATAAGGCAGAGTACTGTAGTGTCACTACAGAGTAGTGTAGTGTCACTACATTCATTTGTTCTCAAAGTGGGGTCCGGGGACCCCCAGGGGTACTTGAGGGGGTTCCAGGGGGTCCCCAAGCTAAATGATGGATAGGAACCAAATGGACCCTTATGGGTCTGTAACTCTGAGAGTGTACAAATGGACGTTCCATTTGTACACTCTCAAAGTTAAATTAACATTGATTTTACAATATGAATTGGGGTCCCAGAGATATAAATGCCATTAAATGGGGGTCCGTAGCCTAATAATGCATGTCAAACTGGGGGTCCTTGAAATTAAAATGGTTGAGAATCACTGCTAGAGCCGTAAAAATCTTCTATTATGGGGGTCCCTGGCATATCGTTTTAAATGAGGGTCCGCGGGCTATTAAGTGTAAATTTGGGGGTCCTTGACATGAAAAAGTTTGAGAACCACTGGTGTAGTGTAGTGTAGTGTAGTGTAGTGGCGGACTGGCCATTTGGCGTATCGGGCAAATGCCCGGTGGGCCGTTGGGCCCAAAAAAAAAAAGAAATTGTCGTGTCGTGTAGTGCTGCTGAACATGTATTTCTAACAAACAGTGCAGAACACATTATATATCAGAACAAGATGCAACGCGTTGTGAGCTTGTAGATCTGCTATTTTCACTACTTCTAAAGTTGTTTTAATGTATTATTTTAATGGAATTTAGATTGTTTTATTAATCATGTTTTATCAAATAACAAAAAAAAAAGGAAATCTTCGCACACACAATTACAATTAAAAGGAAATACAACATCTATTGTCTAGTTTGACTTTCATTCAAAGACAGTCAAGGCGACTGACAACTTTAATCCTTCCTTGCCATGAGTATCAGACGCTTTAGGACACAAGTAAGTGTCATTATCAGTAAAATGACTCACTGAGTTGTTTTAATCTTTGATGATCTATCTACCTGTCCTCTGTAGAGGGGCCCCAGGCATCTACCTGTCCTCTGTAGCGGGCCCCCAGGCCCCAGACATCTACCTGTCCTCTGTAGCGGGCCCCCAGGCCCCAGACATCTACCTGTCCTCTGTAGTGGGACCCCAGACATCTACCTATCCTCTGTAGCGGGGCCCCAGGCCCCAGACATCTACCTGTCCTCTGTAGCGGGGCCCCAGACATCTACCTGTCCTCTGTAGCGGGGCCCCAGACATCTACCTGTCCTCTGTAGCGGGGCCCCGGGCCCCAGGCATCTACCTGTCCTCTGTAGCGGGGCCCCGGGCCCCAGGCATCTACCTGTCCTCTGTGGCGGGGCCCCAGGCCCCAGACATCTACCTGTCCTCTGTAGCGGGGCCCCGGGCCCCAGACATCTACCTGCCCTCTGTAGCGGGGCCCCGGGCCCCAGACATATACCTGTCCTCTGTAGCGGGGCCCCGGGCCCCAGACATCTACCTGTCCTCTGTAGCGGGGCCCCAGACATCTACCTGTCCTCTGTAGCGGGGCCCCAGACATCTACCTGTCCTCTGTAGCGGGGCCCCGGGCCCCAGACATCTACCTGTCCTCTGTAGCGGGGCCCCGGGCCCCAGACATCTACCTGTCCTCTGTAGCGGGGCCCCAGGCCCCAGACATCTACCTGTCCTCTGTAGCGGGGCCCCAGACATCTACAGTACCTGTCCTCTGTAGCGGGGCCCCAGACATCTACCTGTCCTCTGTAGCGGGGCCCCAGACATCTACCTGTCCTCTGTAGCGGGGCCCCAGACATCTACCTGTCCTCTGTAGCGGGGCCCCAGACATCTACCTGTCCTCTGTAGCGGGGCCCCAGACATCTACCTGTCCTCTGTAGCGGGGCCCCAGACATCTACCTGTCCTCTGTAGCGGGGCCCCAGACATCTACAGTACCTGTCCTCTGTAGCGGGGCCCCAGACATCTACCTGTCCTCTGTAGCGGGGCCCCAGACATCTACCTGTCCTCTGTAGCGGGGGCCCAGACATCTACCTGTCCTCTGTAGCGGGGCCCCAGACATCTACCTGTCCTCTGTAGCGGGGCAACATGTCAATGTGAGCGAATGGCTAGAGACAACATAAGCAAATGCAGTCTCATCCCTCAACTACAAACACGTCAAATAATATTCAAACGTATCGTCTCTTACACAGCATGAGACGACCGGGCTCGCCCCTTACAGTAATTCAAACCTTAAGATAAATATCTCTCAAACGCTGAGAGACATGAAACTGTTTAGTGACTGGTTTCAGTGAAGGTTGATGGTGTGAACAGCTGCCCTGCCTGCACACTTGCCCAGTCTTTTGTTAAGCAATATCCTAATCACAGCCACAGTGCAGTTTGTGACGATCCAGCAGTATGGACAGTTGGATAGTTGTCGTGGGGAGGATTATTTACCTTAAGATGAACTTAATGAAAACAGGCATGATGATTAGTCCAACAGTGGATAGGATTATTTTACCAAAAGTAAACAACTGTCTGTCAAAAACACACTGCTGCTGCTAATTAACAATAATGCATTGCACCTGTGCTGACCTACTGAACCGGGGAATATACCATTTGTCAAGATAGGGGGAATACAAGTGTTGTGGAGAATATAATACCTTATGAAAGTGATCATTTTGTTCCAATTTGCATTTGTAGTTATTTTACAATCAATGCTGTAGACATAGAGTAATATAGTACATTTATTTGACCATACCTTGCGATACCCAATTGACGCCCGTGGGGTCCCCAGAGAAAGTAGTTAAAGTGTCACGATCATTTTAACCACTTTAACCATTATTTTATTCTTTAGCTATTAAAAAATAGATCTACAAGCTCATAGTGGGGCACCGAGTACCGCACTATGAGCTTGTAGATCTGCTATTTTTTAAATTATTTGAAAAATCTCAAAACATTTTTATTAATTTTGTTTTTTTTTATATTCTAGGGGTCCCTGCCACAAAATATTGTGAGATGGGGGTCGGCGGCCAAAATAAGTTTGAGAACCGCTGCCATAGCCTTTCCAATAGCTCACTAATCTGTGGCACTTGTTCAATTTATGCCATTGTTATCTGACATATTTCATTATCGTTATTTATTGCATTATTGCCTTATTTGATCATTGTTTTGAATTGCACAAGCGTTTTGTAACAGTTAACTCATTAAGAGCCTCTGTGTCACCACTTTAACCATTATTTTAATACTTTTGGCTATTTTAGAAAAATTGTGAAACATTTTGCAATTCTTTGAATATATATATATTTCTTTAAATGTTTTTTTTTTAAACGGGGATGTGTGCGTTTTGTACGAACGTATGAACCAACCATCTCCACCAGAACCAGTGTTCAGTGAAAATAGCCGATCTACAAGCCTACAACGATTGACTATTTTTCACTACTTAAAGTAGTTGTCCCTCTAAATGAATGTTTTTTTTTCTCTCCATGGAATCCTTTTGAAAGAACGTTTGAACTTGTTACAAGCTTTTTTTTTAATATATAATAAAAATCAGAGGGAGCAAGACATCAAGACA
Organism: Gymnoscopelus microlampas; assembly: GCF_963454915.1. Lineage (NCBI taxonomy): Eukaryota > Metazoa > Chordata > Actinopteri > Myctophiformes > Myctophidae > Gymnoscopelus > Gymnoscopelus microlampas. The sequence goes on along the minus strand of NC_139947.1, from coordinate 54,263,847 downwards.
TAAAGACAAAGACATAAAGGGGTCTTTGGCAGCGGACCCCCAGCTGAAAATATGTTGTTCCAGGGACCCCCAGAAGCAACATTTTTAAACACAAATCTTCGCTTCTGGAAGTCCCTGGCACACAATTTTTATAGATAGGGGTCCGCGGCCAAATATTTATGTTATATTGGGGGTCTTTGACATGAAAACAAATGCCAGATTGTTTTTTTTTTTAGATAAATTGCCATCTGTACAAACACCCACACAGCATAACCAATAAAACACAACAAGGCATTTATGATTTTTTTCAGTGATAATTTAATCATACAAACATTCATCAAACAGACAGAAAAAAACATCATCTCTCATTTTAATGTGCTGTGTGATATGATGATAGTTTGAATCTGACACCAACTGATTCACTCTAGACCCCCCCCCCCCATATATACACACACACACACACACACACACACACACACACACACACACACACACACACACACACACACACACACACACACACACACACACACACACACACACACACACACACAGAGCAGACTACACACAAGTATAACATGTCATTCCATATCGTTGCTGTCGGGCAGAAACCTCACATCTCCATAATTTAAAACTTTTGTGCGTCGGGGCAAAATTAGCAGAAATAGCCGATCTACAAGCTCACAATGCGTTGCGACGCAACGTCGTCGTGAGCTTGTCGATCGGCTATTTGTGCGCTTTCCAATAAAAAAAAAAAGAAAATTGAAAAATGATAAAATATTTTACAAATAATAATGATGTGTCTGAAACAGGCTGCAGGTTCAAAGTGGTTCAGTGGGTTTTTAATAAATATTGAACTAATGAACCCATTCAATCCAGGAACGCATCTGTGTCACTTTAGATGTCTTTGGCTATTCCATATATATATATATTTTAGAAAAATCCCAAAAATGTGTGTAAATCTTTGAATATATATATATAGGCCTATATACATTTTTAACTCAAATATTTGCTTCCTGGGGGGTCCCTGGAACAACATAGTTTGAGATAAGGATAAGGATAATTCCTTTTAACAGGTCGTTCATGAAAGTCCTTGCGGTCTTGTTTCCAATGAGAACCTGTGAGCAATTAGGGGTTAAGAGTCTTGCTCAGGGACAAATTTCATTTCATCGACACATATGCTGGCCTGGCCGGGAATCGAACCTGGGGCAACCAGGGCCTCTGGCTCCCTAGGCGGGCTCACTAACCACTCAGCTATGGCCGCCCCTCTAGATACAGGCAGGGACGTGCACAGATAGACTCTAGGTGGTGCTGCCCTTTGCCCTCTTGACCAAAAGTGCCCTTTTTACAGCAGGGGTCTTCAACAGGGGATCCGGGACCCCTAGGGGGTCCTCAAAGTTACTACAGGGGGTCCGCTAAATCTTTATGTGATATGATTTTTCTTTTTACCATAACCACTCGAAACCTAGCATCCGTTTTCTGAGGAGAACTTTAGCCAAAAATAGCAGATCTACAAGCTCACAACGCCTCACGCTGCGAGGCGTTGTGGGCTTGTAGATCTGCTATTTTTGGCAAAGAGGTATAGGTGGAGAGGGAAAAAAGAGCAGACCAAGGCAACAAAAAAAGTATAATTTACATGAGCACCTGCCCCTCAAAATGTCTGCACGCCACTGGATACAGGGGTCCACGGCCAAATACATATCATTTCGGGTGGTCCTTGACATGGAAAAAGTATGAGAACCACTGATAATAATCTGATATTATATATTATATTATATTATATTATATTATTATATCTGATATTATAGCAACATACGTTTTTTTCCTAAACTGTTAAGAAGACATTGGTAGAATCCCCCAGAAGCAAAGATTTGAGTCGAAAATATTTGCTTTAAAAAAAAAATATATATATATATATGCAAAGATTTGCACACATTTTTCACTACAAAATAGCAGATCTACAAGCTCATAGCGCGGCACTGGCTCACGGCATATATATTTCCCCTCCATTTCCTGAACAGGAACAGATTTGGACGTACGGTACGAGCGGGGCTCCTCCCCCACAGAGACGATAAGAGACATGGTATAAATGTTTATGGCAAAGGAGAAACATTAGAGATGGACACCATGGATAGAACATGCTAAGACAGTGGTTCTCAAACTTTTTTATGTCAAGGACCCCCAAATGGACACTTTAATAGCCCGCGGACCCCCATTTGAAAAGATACATTTTAAGGACCCCCAGTTTGACATGCATTAGGGTTACGGACCCCCATTTAATGGCATTTCTATCTCTGGGACCCCAATTCATGTTGTAAAATCAAGGTTAATTTAACTCTGAGAGTGTATAAATGGTTCCATTTGTACACTCTCAGAGTTACAGACCCATAAGGGTCCATTTGGTGCCTATCTATCATTTAGCTAGGGACCCCCTGGAACCCCCTCAAGTACCCCTGGGGGTCCCCGGACCCCACTTGAGAACCAATGTGCTAAGATACGTTCTGTGGCAAAACACCAGGCATGAAGACAGTTAAAGGAGGAGTTCACCCAAAAAATGACTTATTTTCTATCAATTGCACACCCTATGAAGCCTTGAATTCATGGATTATTTTTTGTTTTTGTCGCATTCCTAAGCTAATAATTGGATTCCCGTCTCCTACCGGCTAATGTATCCGGTAGGAGACACAAAGTAGATTATTTGTGTCTCCTACCGGAAATACACACGGTCATCAAATTATTGTCTCAGGAATGCCACGAAAACAAAAATAAATCCACGAAATCAAGGCAATCATAACTTCAACATCAATATGTTGAGGGTATGTTTTGTGTGGTGTTATAATGTATTGTGATATGGATCTCCTTTGGATCTGACATAAAGATTGAATTGAATGTCACCATTATTTCAAACCTTTGAACCTCGATTCCAATAAACTTTAACAATTATGACAGAGGTGAAAATAGCCGATCTACAAGCTTGTAGATCAAGGCTATTTTCACTATTGTTGTGCGTCAACCATTGTACAACAAATTATAATACATTTTTTAAGTGGTTAATATGACTAATTGATTTTGTCAATTATTAACCGATTAAAACCGGGAACGTTTAACCACTTAAACCATTATTTTATACTTTGGCTATTCAAAAATAGCAGATCTACAGGCCGCGCTATGAGCTTGTAGATCTGCAATTTTTTTAAATCATGAAAATTCGTGCAAGTCCTTGAACATACCTATTTTTTAAAGCGAACATTTTTATCTCATATCTTTGCTTCTGGGGGGTCCTTGGTCCAACATATTTTGAGATGGGGGGGCCAAATACATATAATTGTGGGGGTCCTTGACATGAAACAGTTTGAAAACCACTGCTCTAGGCCCCCCGAAGAGCAACAGCAGCAAATAGCGTTTCTTAAAGTTGTTGCAGTTTAAAAAGCTCTTATTAGTTGGATCTGGGGTTGGGGTTAACCCCCCACAGGGTTAACCCCCCACATCAACGTATCCTGTACTTCTTTAAAGTCAGACTGCACTTTAACCAACAACTCACTTTTAGTATACATATATATATTGCCCTCTGAAACGCTGCCATTTTATTAGTGCATTAACATATTATGAGACAAGTAAAAATGTTTTAGTCTCAGCCTTACATAGCTATACTTTGCACCGTTTGTACCCGTTTTTATATTTATGCTCCGTTTTCCCTGTGTAATGTAATGTAATGTAATGTACTCTCTAATAAATGTACTCCATTATGTAAATTAGCATATTTTCTAAATCCGGTGTAATTACATTACCTTACATTGATTGTATTGTTTAGTAATATGCGGTTTCCCGTCAAAATAAGCAATAAGTGTCTCCGCCAGGCCGAAACAATAAATCAGCTAGAAAGCCAGTTGAAATACACATGGCCATATTGTTCAGTGCATACTGTAGTTTGTTCAGTGCAAAGCAAAGAGTACAGTAGGGGCGCAACAGTTATGTTAAGCTAATCAATTTAATGCTTTATTAAAAAGAAAATAACAAAAAACATTTAGGGAGTCATTTTGATTATTTTTTTTGTGTGTTCAGTTTCCCAAAATGTTTATAATTTTTCAAAAACACAAATAAGCAGATGTACAAGCTCACAATGTGACACGTGAGCTCCCTCTCTCTCTCTCTCTCTCTCTCTCTCTCTACAAAGAGGGGTAATTGCAACCAATGAAGCCTGTAGGGTTTAAATGGTGAAATGTGTGGAATCTTTGGCTAAATAAAACAAGTGGGTCTACATTCAGCAAATATACATTCAACTCAATCACAGGATGATGATTATGGACAATTTGTTTCTACGACGACCATACCTGGCCTGATGCCATGCCACAGGCCTGATGCCGTGTCACAGGCCTGATGCCATGCCACAGGCCTGATGCCGTGTCACAGGCCTGATGCCGTGCCACAGGCCTGATGCCGTGCCACAGAACTCACACCATGGAAAACCATTAACAGCGAAAAGGCAAAATGAAATATGAATGTTTGAAGACCCAGGGACGTGCACAAATAGACTCTAGGTGGCGCTAGAGCACCTGCCCTTTGCCCTCTTGACCAGAAGTGTCCTTTTGAAAAAAAGGGGATAAAAGTTTTTTTTTTCCTTCAGTTTACAGCAGGGGTCTTCAACAGGGGGTCCGGGACCCCTAGGGGGTCCTCAGAGTTACTACAGGGGGTCCGCCAAATCTTTATGTGATATGATTTTTCTTTTTACCATAACCACTCGAAACCTAGCATCCCTTTTCTGAGGAGAACTTTAGCCAAAAATAGCAGATCTACAAGCCCACATTGTAGATCGGCTATTTTTGGCAAAGAGGTATAGGTGTAGAGGGAAAAAAGAGCAGACCAAGTAAACAATAATTGACTTGAGCACCTGCCCCTCAAAACGTCTGTGCACGCCACTGTGAAGACCTGATTGAAGAAATAAGTCAACATTGAACCATCTCCATCCAAGCAGACGCAGAGAGTAATGAGTGACAATGATGTGAGTCAGGGGTCTTCAACGTTTTCAGACCAAGGACCCCCTAGCTGAGAGAGAGATGAAGAAGGGACCCCCCCCCTCTATATCGTATAAAATTGTGTTTCAGATCAACTTTTGCTGCTCTTTTTTCCCTCTACACCTATAACCGTTTGCCAAAAATAGCCGATCTACAAGCTCACAACGCCTCGCAGCGCGAGGCGTTGTGAGCTTGTAGAGCTTGTAGATCTATCTAGCTTGTAGATCTATTGTAGATCTATTTTTGGCTAAAGTTCTCCTCAGAAAGGATGCTAGGGTTTAAGCGGTTAATGTAAACAAAAGAAAAAAAATCTCACACAAAGATTTGGCGGACCCCCTGCAGTAGCTCTGAGGACCCCCTAGGGGTCCCGGACCCCCTGTTGAAGACCCCTGATGTAAGCTGACTTTGAACGTTGATGATATACTACGCACACTGCTGTGGTAGAGAAAATAATAATCTGACAATATGTACCAAGATGGGCTGTCATTGTGTCCATGTCTGTTCCTGTTATATTTACCCCCATAAAACAGCCTCTAAAGATGATTAAGTGACATCTTTTATCCATTATTAAAGCAGGCTATAAGCTGTTCCATTTTTTATCTTCAAACTAATTTGCTGCTGCGTGTCTCCCTCAAGTGGAGGAAAGCAGTACTACATTCAAACTTTCAATGAAAAGGCCTTTCAATGATTTGCGATGACGGGCCGATAATAATATAATAATATAATAATTGTAGGAACAACAGTGTTGAAATCAGAATGAAATAAACAGCGGTTCAGAGGTTTGGCTTTAGAGAGAGACACATGAAGCCTGCTTCATTCATTGTTGATTTAAAAAGGAGTAGTTCACCCAAAATGATGACTTATTTTCTATCAATGAAACACCCCACCAAGTTTTTTGTGGCATTCCTGAGCCAATCATTTGATGACAAATGGTCGGCTCAGGAATGCCACATGAACGAAAAACAATCTCCATTAATAGAAAATAAGATTATTATTTTTTTGCGTGAACTACCCCTTTAATAGTTAAACATAGACGCCCCCCCCCCCCCCCCCCCAGAATCAGTTGGCCAAAAAAAAAACAGTACATGGCTTTATCCTCCTGCACCTTCTCTTTCACAATGCACACACACACACACACACACACACACACACACACACACACACACGCACACACACATCATATCATATCAGAACACAAATTCTCACATACACACTTATACCTGATTTATTACGTAGTCGCGGGTGGGGGTGGGGGGGGTGGGGGGGGGGGGGGGGGGGGGGCCGATCTACAAGCTATATAGACAAATTATTGTGTTTTACAGACATTGAGCACAGGTGCTGGTTGTCATGTGATCAATACCCAACAGATCCCCAAACCTGTTGTTTTATTTTTTATTTTTGGGGGGGGGGGGGGGTGCGGGGGGGGCGCGTCGTGAGCTTGTATGTCTGCTATTCTCAGCCGTTTCTCTGCCCACGACACCGACGGAGCATAACTCAGGATAAGCATAAGTTAGGCTTGGATGCAGCTGCGCGGGGCAAGAGGAACGCCTCCTCTCCGTTCTAGTGGAGTAGAAGTAAAAGTATTGGGAATTGGAAATACTTAAGTAAAGTACAAATACCTCAAAATTGAACGTAAGTACAGTACTTAAGTAAATGTATTAAAAAAAACGTAGTTACTTTCCACCACTGGCTGTGATCCACTTTTATCATCGCATGATTGGGGATCTTTTTTTGTAATAGATCGGCTAACTTTTGGCGTTGCGAAACACCACCCGCGACAGACATAAAACGTATAAATCAGGCTATAATAATAATAATAATAATAATAATAATAATAATAATAATAATATACTCCTGTGATCATCACTCTCTTTAATCTGCACTCCAGACACAACATCTAAAATAAACTAAATAAAAGATCAGAGAGAAAAAAAAAAAAAAAGAAGTCATCATCTCTTATAAAGGACTCGTATAATAAGCACTCATCTTTTTAACTTAGCATTCACACCCATGCATTCAGTGGATCCGGGGTCCGGTTGGTTCTGGCGTCCAGTAGCACACACTGACCTTCCTCTAAACACAGGACAGGAGCGGGAGTTTTTTCGGGGGCTTTTTTTTTTTTTTTTGCATAAAATGTTTTGTATAGAATCTCCCCCCCAACTTCCACTCTCTGCTGCCGGTCCAGATTGGAGGTCTCTCTCTCTCTCTCTCTCTCTCTCTCTGAGAGGGAGAGGAGGGGCTGCTGCTGTTCTGACCCGTGAGTAATCCCTCCTATTTCTAAGAGTGGCCGAACGGATAGGGTCCATGTTGTACGCCCTGTTGTACACCCTGGAAGGAGGGGAACATGAAAAACAAGAAGGAAATACACGTTATTATTAATAATAATGCATTCTAACGACGTGCCCCTCTTACCCTGATCTCTGCGACGCATTGAGAGCTTGTAGATCGGCTATTTTTGCTGCGCAACATGCTTCCATAGAAGACATGCTGGCTTTCATGGAATCCAAATGACTGAAATCAGTCTTGGCGACTGAGAACTTTAATCCATGAGTGGTTAATGTAAAAAAATATATATTATCACAAAGATTTGGGGGACCCCCTGTAGTAACTTTGAGGACCCCCTAGGGGTCCCGGACTCGCTGTTGAAGACCCCTGCTGTAGAGGGACCCTCTCCCTCATGTTCAACTTCAATTGTGACTTCTAAGTTCTACTTCTCCTCAAAAGGGCAACATTATTATTTTCCATCCTGAATGACAAGCCTAAATAATATTATTATTGCATTTGGCTATGTGCAGTAACTGCAAGCCAATGTTCAGAGGCAGTCAGTATTTGTCTTAATTTCTTTAATTCATATTTCTTTAGTCGCCAACAATTCAACTGTAACCAGTGTTTTGAGACATATTGTCTTGTATTTCTACAAAATAAATGGTAAAATGCATTCTACATACATAAATACAAAGAGAATAAAAAATAAAAAATGATTGGATCGGTGATTGCTATCGGCCTGATCGGACCACCTCTATTTATAACCAGTAACATTGACTCAATTACTATGCTCCTCGGTATTTTAGTGTTTTAGAATGGTATAACAATTAATTGCATCTATTTCATTATGGAATTTACTTGATTATCAAAACTGAATCTATTTTTGCTTGATAACTGGTAATTTCAGGTTGTTTTTTAATGCCCGCGGAATATTAACGATAAGCCGCGGAATCAAGACTTGCTTTCCGTGGAATCTAGACTTTTTCTCCGCGCTTTCCTGGGGGGACTAATTAATACATAGAGTCCTTACCTGGTTGTTAGCTACTACCGACATGTTGCTCTGTTGTTGTAGACTGTTTGAGGATCTGTTCACTGAGTTGTGTGAGAGTCCGTTCTGCTGCTGCTGGAGGTTCTGGAGGTTCTGGAGGCTGCCGGGGTGGTCCCAGCGCTGGCCCTGGTGATCCCCTCCTCCTCCTCCGGGTGGGGGGGGGTGGTGGGGGTGCCTGCTCTTCTGTGGGGAGGCGAAGGGGTTGTAGTCGCTGCCCTCCATGGGGGCGGGGGGGCGCTGGGGCTGGGCGTTGAACTGGGCCTGGAAGGAGGACAGCTGCTGTGTGACGCCCAGGAGACCCCCCACCTCTACACTGAGGATCACCCAGATCACATCTAGGACCACCAGAGAGAGAGAGAGAGAGAGAGAGACAGAGAGAGAGAGAGAGAGAGAGAGAGACAGAGACAGAGAGAGAGAGAGGAAGTTAAAAGTTAAAAGATAATCACAGATAGAATTGACAAACCATCTTGTTTGAGTTTTTGGCCATTTTTGCCAGTTTTTCTTTAACCCTGCTATTTTGCTTTTAATCGTGAAAAATCTGTGCAAATCTTTGGATATAGGTATCTTTAAAGCAAATATTTTTAACTCAAATCTTTGCTTCTGGGGGATTCTACACATGTCTTCTAAATCTAAACAGTTTTTTGAAAAAACATATTCATTTTGCAAATTTTGCTATAATATCAGTGGTTCTCAAAAATGATATAGCCGTGGACCCCCATCTCAAAATGTTTTGTTCCAGGGACCCCCAGAAGTTGTAAGAGAGTCAAAAATGTTTGCTTTAAAAAAATATATATATTCACAGATTTGCGGCACTCTATTTTTGAATAGCCAAAGTATAAGATACTGGTTAAAAGCTCACGGATGCCCCGCGTTTGTGAGCTTGTAGGTGAGCTATTCTCTTTCTTTATTCAAAAGAATAAAATAAAAATAAAAACGTTTGGATCCATTGTGGATGGTTTTTAGGTCTGTTTTTCTTCTTATTTTATTTGGAAAACCAGAGAGAGGAACCAACAACATTTTAAATTCTGGACTTTTACTTGTAACAAGAGTATTTTTAGCAGTGCCAACCGCTCTACATTTGACTTTGACTCCGTGTCTGTGTGTCCGTCCGTATGAGCCCGGGATGAGCACGGCAAAGAAGCAACACATACAAACACACGCGCACACACACACACACACACACACACACCCATAGGCGGCGGGTGAGTCCGACATTTGGGAAGGCTAGTACGGGACACATGCACGCGCGCGCAGCGCGCGTGCATGTTTCCCCCCCCCGTGGATAAAGTTACTTTTGTGGTTACTTTATTACGTTTATTTCGGTTATAGGGTGACAAGCAGTGCTGCGCAGCCTGCGCTGATGTGAACGCAGTAATGCACGTTATTTTCTGCTGAAGGGAGGGGGCGGAGAGGGTGCTCCTTTGATCGGCGGGTAGGCGTGATTGTCACCAGGGGGCTGCAGCGACAGCACACACAATATATAATGCTGCGCACATTTATTATATATAATTTGCTCAATTTCAAAAAATTTCCAGGATAACATTTGGGAAGGCTTAGCCTACCCTAGCCTTCATTACCCGCCGCCTATGCACACACCGACTTGGAGATTGCCTATGCCATCTCTCCTCTCATTGGCCACACGTGCCACTGGTTATCAACGAGGGGTCCAGGGACCCCCAGCGTATGTTATGTCCGTCCGCCCGTATGAGCACGGGATGAGCATGGGATTTTAAACAGCTATAACTCCAGTTTGCAGCATGCCACCAAGTCCAAATTTGGTATGTGGACTTAGACCACCAATAGGGACGAGCATGAATTGCTGAAGCCCCGCCCCAGGGTTCCAGGGACCCCCAGCGTATGTTATGTCCGTCCGCCCGTATGAGCACGGGATGAGCACGGGATTTTAAACAGCTATAACTCCAGTTTGCAGCATGCCACCAAGTCCAAATTTGGTATGTGGACTTAGACCACCAATAGGGACGAGCATGAATTGCTGAAGCCCCGCCCCCTCTGTCTTCCCATTGGCTGGCCTTTAAACAGCCATAACTCAAGTTCGCAGCATGCTACGGAGTACAAATTTGGTAAGTGGACTCAGACCACCAATAGGGACGAACTGAAATGAGTTAAGCCCCGCCCCAAAGGCACCGCTTCCTTCACACAGGGTGTGATTTTTATATTGCAGTATTGGTAGTTTTACATAACCCATTGAGACCTGAAGCCGATTCTACATGTCTCCTAAATCACAACAGTTATCTGAAAAACATATGTTTCTATATCAGTGGTGCTCAATCTTTTTCATGTCAAGGACCCCCGAAATGATGTGTATTTGGCCGCGGACCCCCATCAAAATATTTTGTTCCAGGGACCCCCCGGAAGCAACGATTTGAGTTAAAAATGTTCGCTTTAAAAAAAATGTATATTCAAAGATTTGCACACATTTTCACGATTTTTCAAAAATAGCAGATCTACAAGCTCGTAGCGCGGCACTCGCGCTACGAGCTTGTAGATCTGCTATTTTTGAATAGCCCAAAGTGTAAAATAATGCTTTATAGCTCAAATCTAAAAACTGACCTCCGTAGAAGAGGCCCGTGGCCGTGCACATCCTCCACTGGCCCTGGTACATGCCGGGGGCCACGGGGCTGTGCATCTGAACGCTGACGTCTGCCATCTCCTGGGGGTCCAGAGAGCGCACCATCACCATGTTCACGTGACCGAACTGGTCCCCTCCCACGTACTTCAGACACACTCCGGGGGGCCACGATTCTGAGCCTGAAAACACACACACACATGGAGCAGAGGCGATGATTGACAGGCAAAATCCCTCACCAGCGACACCCGCAGGCAAAGATTCATTTTTTCATTGCAGTTGAAAAGGAGGAAAAAATCACCTGCCATGGCTCACTGGAGTGGAATTTGTTGTTAAAACTACTATACACGTTATACAATCATTGTTGTGTGGTTGCTATATCAGTGGCGCTCCAATTTTTTCCATGTCAAGGACCCCCAAATGTGTGTGCCAAATGTATTTGGCCGTGGACCCCCCCCATCTCAAAACATTTAGTTCCAGAAGCAATATTTCACTTAATTATGTAATTTTGGAACTAAATATTTTGAGATGGGGGTCCGCGGCCAAATACATATCATTTTGGGTGGTCCTTGACATGAAAAGGTTTGAGAACCACTGATATAGATTTTTCAGAAAACGGTTAGGATTTAGGAGACATTTGTAGAATCCACCAGAAGCAAAGATTTGAGTTACAAATGTTTGCTTTAAAAATATATATATATATATTCAAAGATTTGCACAAATGTTCACGATTTAAAAAAAATAGCAGCCGCCGCGCTATGAGCTTGTAGATCTGCTAATCTTCTCTCGGCGGGGCTTTGATGCGAGGCGGACCCTGGCTTTTTGTTGTTCGCCCCCACATAGCAACCAGGAAGCTACGCTAGGGGAACGCTGAACACGCGTTCACACACACACACATGGCGGAGGCGCGCCGACTCAGCAGAGCTTGAGGCCGAGGAGGCGCGAGTGCCCGCGTCGACCGGCCGAAGGTCTGCTAGTCGAATCAGCGTCCGAGTTGTAAACCGATAAGGGTGAGAATAGATCTTTTCATGGGTTACTATCCACGTGTGCGTGTGCGTGTGTGTGTGTGTGCGTGTGTGTGTGTGTGTGTCGTGGATAAACTAAAAGAAATGTTAAAAGCCAGAACACAATAAAATTATCTTAACAGTCATGCTTTCAATAAACCAAATTGAAAGCATGAGCGTGTGCGTGCACACGCATGCACGTTCATGTCTATGCACGTCTGTGCACGTTGCATAGACGTTCTAGTCTAGTGTGGCTTGCATTGCCCTCTAGTGTTGGTTCTATAGAAACGCCTGGGGGGGGTGAAAACGAGCGCTCTTTTTTCAATTTCCCTGGAATGCCAATTTCCCTGAAACATATATATATATTGTGGAGTATCGCCACAATGCCGCCTGTCAGGTAAGCACCACACCTGGGAGAGGCCATGGGACAGAGACAGAGGGAGACCTCGCAGGGAGCGCACCAGCCTGGGCAGCGTCATAGAAGGGCGTTACCTGCCACTCACCATCATGAATCAGCCCCAACTGAGCGCAGCTGCGACGACAGGTTAGGTGTGGCACCAATCTACAAAAGTGGTTACTCTGTCTCAGTCTGGCATTGGCTCTCCTGGTGAATGGACGGGTGCTACAGGCGGTAAGGCAATTCTCCACTATTCCTGCACATTACTGAATGTTTATGAATTGTAGTATTAAAGGACGCTCTCTGTTTACTCCTAGGCAACCTGTGGGAGTTAATCACACATACCTGAGCACAATGCATGGATACTGAGCGATGACGCTGTGGCGCACGGATCCAAACAAAGAGACATTGTGATGCATGAAAATACCCCGACCCGGGGTGAATTTTGAGTTGGACTTTATTATTTGAAGTTTTATAAAAAGTAATACCAAGGGCCTGCGGGTCATATATCTGAAAAGGTGTCAAATAAAAACCCTTAAGTGGGCTTGTACCCTGCATTTTGTGTTTGGCTTTGATCAGTTCCCCACAATATATATATATATATATAATGTTTAGTACACGTGTGTGTGTGTGTGTGTGTGTGTGTGTGTGTGTGTGTGTGTGTGTGTGTGTGTGTGTGTGTGTGTGTGTGTAATGTTTAGTACCTGTGTTCTGTATCCTCCATGTCTTGGTGAAGGTGGTGTCGGGGGGGACAGACTCCCCCTCGCCGATGGTCACGTCCTCAACGAACGACATGCCTGGAGCGTTGATGTTGGGACTCTCAAAGTCGTAGTACGCTCCTATGGCCGCCTGGAGGTTCCTGGACCACGAGAGATCAATACATCAATACATGTACACAATACACTCATGTACAGTTAGATTATTAATATGCAATGTAGGCATCTATCAGACGCTCTTTATCCAGAGCCACTTAACCCTTTAATGGGGTTCCCTGAGGCGAAACATTTTGACAACCACTGGTCTAAACGATATGCTATCAAAAATAATAATCTCTTGTACAGGGGCGGCAGTGGCTCAGGGGGAGTGGCCGGTAGAGCGGGACCGGAGCCGGACGGAAGCCGCAAGGTTTCCAGTTCGATCCCGGGCTCCCCCAGAAGAGTTAGTGTGGAAGTGTCCTTGAGCAAGACGCTGAACCCCTAATTGCTCCCGATGAGCAGGTTGGTGCCTTGAATGGTTTCCTCCGCCATCTGTGTGTGTGTGTGTGTGTGTGTGTGTGTGTGTGTGTGTGTGTGTGTGTGTGAATGTGTGAATGTAAGCTTCAAACCTCCCAAAACAAACTGATTCAACTACTCCTCGGATTGGGGCCCATGACCCACCTCTCTCCCACTCACTTTGCCAGCCTTGGCTGGCTCAGGGTGGAAGACAGGGCAAATTCTCCTTCTACAGCACAGCCACCAAGGAATGGAATAGTCTAACCCCATCCCTCAAAAAATGCAGTTCGCTGGGCTCATTCAAAACAGCCCTAAAAACTCATCTTTCTGGAGGCCTAAAGAGGAGCTAGTACCAGTTTCCCTGTAGTCAGACGACCCCCCCCCCCTCCCCTTTTTTAGTCTATCATTTTTTATTTTCTCATGCCTTTTTTGTACATAATGGTATATATTTTTTCCTCTGTATTCTTATGTTGATTTTTGAACTGTTTGGTTGCTACTATATATGTCTATGAAATTAATTCAAGGACCCCAACGGAAACAATCCCGCAAGGACTTTTTTGGTCGGACCTTTTAGACAAAAGCATTATAAATGTAACTGTGTTGTTTTACATTCTTTTGCCTAATAAAAATTCAATCAATCAATCAATCAATGCACAATCTATGTAAAGCGCTTTGGATAAAAGTGCTATATGAATGCACCATTTACCATTTACATTGAAACTATAGGCAGGCATGCAAACAGCCCCGAGGTGAAAAAGGTGACAACATGTTGTTTTCTTTCGGGTCAGGTGTCACACAATTGCCCTATTTGGGTTCAAAAAGGTGACTGTAGCTGAAAAGTGACACTTTTGCATGTCTGTATAGGATTCCAGGTAAACAATGAACCTACTAGCATCTGTCTAAATAACACACTGTCTAAATTAAAATGTGTAACATTGTGGTTAAAAAAGAACAAGCCAAGTCTGCATGGTCGTCATAACGAATACAAGAACGCTCGCCCCAAAACGCACTCGCCCCGGGTCAATTCCGGCGACCTAGGAACGGTCACCACCAGGTATTCCTAACCTTAACCTCAGTAAAACTATGTCTAAACCTAACCTTATTCCTAAACGTAACCTCATTAAACTATGTCTAAACCTAACCTTATTCCTAAACGTAACCTCATTAAACTATGTCTAAACCTAACCTTATTCCTAAACGTAACCTCATTAAACTATGTCTAAACCTAACCTTATTCCTAAACGTAACCTCATTAAACTATGTCTAAACCTAACCTTATTCCTAAACGTAACCTCATTAAACTATGTCTAAACCTAACCTTATTCCTAAACGTAACCTCATTAAAACTATGTCTAAACCTAACCTTATTCCTAACCTTAACCTCAGTAAAACTATGTCTAAACCTAACCTTATTCCTAACCTTAACCTCAGTAAAACTATGTCTAAACCTAACCTTATTCCTAACCTTAACCTCATTAAACTATGTCTAAACCTAACCTTATTCCTAACCTTAACCTCAGTAAAACTATGTCTAAACCTAACCTTATTCCTAACCTTAACCTCAGTAAAACTATGTCTAAACCTAACCTTATTCCTAACCTTAACCTCATTAAACTATGTCTAAACCTAACCTTATTCCTAACCTTAACCTCAGTAAAACTATGTCTAAACGTAACCTTAACCTCATTAAACTATGTCTAAACCTAACCTTATTCCTAACCTTAACCTCAGTAAAACTATGTCTAAACCTAACCTTATTCCTAACCTTAACCTCATTAAACTATGTCTAAACCTAACCTTATTCCTAAACGTAACCTCAGTAAAACTATGTCTAAACCTAACCTTATTCCTAAACGTAACCTCAGTAAAACTATGTCTAAACCTAACCTTATTTCTAACCTTAACCTCAGTAAAACTATGTCTAAACCTAACCTTATTCCTAACCTTAACCTCAGTAAAACTATGTCTAAACCTAACCTTATTCCTAAACGTAACCTCAGTAAAACTATGCCTAAACCTAACCTTATTCCTAACCTTAACCTCATTAAAACTATGTCTAAACCTAACCTTATTCCTAACCTTAACCTCAATAAAACTATGTCTAAACCTAACCTTATTCCTAACCTTAACCTCAGTAAAACGATGTCTAAACCTAACCTTATTCCTAACCTTAACCTCATTAAAACTATGTCTAAACCTAAACTTATTCCTAACCTTAACCTCATTAAAACTATGTCTAAACCTAACCTTATTCCTAACCTTTAAAGGGACAGTTCACCCCCAAAATGACTTTTTTTCTATGGATGAGTCACCCCATGGAGACTTAAATTCATGGATATTTTTATTTTTTTCGTCTCATTCCTAAAGCCAATAATTTGATGACTGGCAGCGTGTCTCCTACCGGATACATTAGCATCTTTCCTGCCGGTCATCAAATGATTGGCTCAGGAATGAGACAAAAAACAGAAAAATCTCCATGAATTCAAGGCTTGTAATTGATGGAAAATATATATATATTTTTTTGGGTGAAACTATTCCTTGGACCTCAGTAAAACTATGCCTAACCCTAAACCTATTACTAACCTTAAAGGAGCCACACCATGAATTTAAAAAAAAATATTTGATATTTAATATCATATGGTGTAAGTCTCTCAAACCATTTTCAAAAGGTTTGAGCCCAAATCAACACTCAGATATACTCATCCCAAGTCAATTCTCTCTGGCTTATAAAGCACTTTCAGCTGCAATACCAAAACGTCCTGTTGGGCAGAGGGGTGCTACTGAGCAATTCTGTCTGTCAAAATACATGGGCAGAATGTTTCGTGATGTAAGCAAACATGCCATTCTGAGATGGCCTGTTCAGACACGCCCATTCTGAAAATCTCTGAAATGAGAATGAATGACTGAATGTTAAAAAAATATATTTTTTGGGGTACAAGAGACACTGGGGAGCCCAAAAAATACAAAAAAAAAGAAAAAAAAAAGTGAAATTCAATGGTGTGTCTCCTTTAACCTCTATAAAATGAATACAAGAGCCGCTTGGGTGCGAGCGCTCTGCAAAAAGAATAATGGGGGCGCTAACCCCCCATTAAGTTAATGTTAACCCATTAAGACCTGGAACGCATCTGTGTAATTTTACATCTCTTTGGGCTATTCAAAAATAGCAGATCTACAAGCTCATAGCGCGGCACCGAGTGCCGCACTATGAGCTTGTAGATCTGCCATTTTTGAAAAATCGTGAAAATGGTAACCTTTTACCCATGGTAAACTACCAGAGCAGTGAACCTTTTACCCATGGTAAATTACCAGAGCACTGAACCCTTTACCCATAGTAAACTACTAGAGCAGTGAACCTTTTACCCATGGTAAACTACCAGAGCAGTGAACCTTTTACCCATGGTAAACTACTAGAGCACTGAACCTTTTACCCATGGTAAACTACCAGAGCAGTGAACCTTTTACCCATGGTAAACTACCAGAGCAGTGAACCCTTTTACCCATGGTAAACTACTAGAGCAGTGAACCTTTTACCCATAGTAAACTACCAGAGCAGTGAACCTTTTACCCATGGTAAACTACTAGAGCACTGAACCTTTTACCCATGGTAAACTACCAGAGCAGTGAACCCTTTTACCCATGGTAAACTACCAGAGCAGTGAACCCTTTTACCCATGGTAAACTACCAGAGCAGTGAACCTTTTACCCATGGTAAACTACTAGAGCACTGAACCCTTTACCCATAGTAAACTACTAGAGCAGTGAACCTTTTACCCATGGTAAACTACCAGAGCAGTGAACCTTTTACCCATGGTAAACTACTAGAGCACTGAACCTTTTACCCATGGTAAACTACCAGAGCAGTGAACCTTTTACCCATGGTAAACTACTAGAGCACTGAACCCTTTACCCATAGTAAACTACTAGAGCAGTGAACCTTTTACCCATGGTAAACTACCAGAGCAGTGAACCTTTTACCCATGGTAAACTACTAGAGCACTGAACCTTTTACCCATGGTAAACTACCAGAGCAGTGAACCTTTTACCCATGGTAAACTACTAGAGCACTGAACCTTTTACCCATGGTAAACTACTAGAGCAGTGAACCTTTTACCCATGGTAAACTACTAGAGCAGTGAACCTTTTACCCATGGTAAACTACCAGAGCAGTGAACCTTTTACCCATGGTAAACTACCAGAGCAGTGAACCTTTTACCCATGGTAAACTACTAGAGCAGTGAACCTTTTACCCATGGTAAACTACCAGAGCAGTGAACCTTTTACCCATGGTAAACTACTAGAGCACTGAACCTTTTACCCATGGTAAACTACCAGAGCAGTGAACCTTTTACCCATGGTAAACTACCAGAGCAGTGAACCTTTTACCCATGGTAAACTACTAGAGCACTGAACCTTTTACCCATGGTAAACTACTAGAGCAGTGAACCCTTTTACCCATGGTAAACTACTAGAGCACTGAACCCTTTACCCATGGTAAACTACCAGAGCACTGAACCTTTTACCCATGGTAAACTACTAGAGCACTGAACCTTTTACCCATGGTAAACTACCAGAGCAGTGAACCTTTTACCCATGGTAAACTACCAGAGCAGTGAACCTTTTACCCATGGTAAACTACCAGAGCAGTGAACCCTTTTACCCATGGTAAACTACTAGAGCAGTGAACCTTTTACCCATGGTAAACTACCAGAGCAGTGAACCTTTTACCCATGGTAAACTACTAGAGCAGTGAACCTTTTACCCATGGTAAACTACTAGAGCAGTGAACCTTTTACCCATGGTAAACTACTAGAGCAGTGAACCCTTTACCCATGGTAAACTACTAGAGCAGTGAACCCTTTACCCATGGTAAACTACTAGAGCACTGAACCTTTTACCCATGGTAAACTACCAGAGCACTGAACCTTTTACCCATGGTAAACTACCAGAGCAGTGAACCTTTTACCCATGGTAAACTACTAGAGCACTGAACCTTTTACCCATGGTAAACTACCAGAGCAGTGAACCTTTTACCCATGGTAAACTACCAGAGCAGTGAACCCTTTTACCCATGGTAAACTACTAGAGCAGTGAACCTTTTACCCATGGTAAACTACCAGAGCAGTGAACCTTTTACCCATGGTAAACTACTAGAGCACTGAACCTTTTACCCATGGTAAACTACCAGAGCAGTGAACCTTTTACCCATGGTAAACTACCAGAGCAGTGAACCTTTTACCCATGGTAAACTACTAGAGCACTGAACCTTTTACCCATGGTAAACTACCAGAGCAGTGAACCTTTTACCCATGGTAAACTACCAGAGCAGTGAACCTTTTACCCATGGTAAACTACTAGAGCACTGAACCCTTTACCCATGGTAAACTACTAGAGCAGTGAACCTTTTACCCATGGTAAACTACCAGAGCAGTGAACCTTTTACCCATGGTAAACTACCAGAGCAGTGAACCTTTTACCCATGGTAAACTACTAGAGCAGTGAACCCCTTACCCATGGTAAACTACTAGAGCAGTGAACCTTTTACCCATGGTAAACTACCAGAGCAGTGAACCTTTTACCCATGGTAAACTACCAGAGCAGTGAACCCTTTTACCCATGGTAAACTACTAGAGCAGTGAACCTTTTACCCATGGTAAACTACCAGAGCAGTGAACCTTTTACCCATGGTAAACTACTAGAGCAGTGAACCTTTTACCCATGGTAAACTACTAGAGCACTGAACCTTTTACCCATGGTAAACTACCAGAGCAGTGAACCTTTTACCCATGGTAAACTACTAGAGCAGTGAACCTTTTACCCATGGTAAACTACTAGAGCAGTGAACCTTTTACCCATGGTAAACTACCAGAGCAGTGAACCTTTTACCCATGGTAAACTACTAGAGCACTGAACCCTTTACCCATGGTAAACTACTAGAGCACTGAACCCTTTACCCATGGTAAACTACTAGAGCAGTGAACCCCTTACCCATGGTAAACTACTAGAGCAGTGAACCTTTTACCCATGGTAAACTACTAGAGCAGTGAACCTTTTACCCATGGTAAACTACTAGAGCAGTGAACCCTTTACCCATGGTAAACTACTAGAGCAGTGAACCCTTTACCCATGGTAAACTACCAGAGCAGTGAACCCTTTACCCATGGTAAACTACTAGAGCAGTGAACCCTTTTACCCATAGTAAACTACTAGAGCAGTGAACCCTTTACCCATGGTAAACTACTAGAGCAGTGAACCTTTTACCCATAGTAAACTACCAGAGCAGTGAACCTTTTACCCATGGTAAACTACTAGAGCACTGAACCTTTTACCCATGGTAAACTACCAGAGCAGTGAACCCTTTTACCCATGGTAAACTACCAGAGCAGTGAACCCTTTTACCCATGGTAAACTACCAGAGCAGTGAACCTTTTACCCATGGTAAACTACTAGAGCACTGAACCCTTTACCCATAGTAAACTACTAGAGCAGTGAACCTTTTACCCATGGTAAACTACCAGAGCAGTGAACCTTTTACCCATGGTAAACTACTAGAGCACTGAACCTTTTACCCATGGTAAACTACCAGAGCAGTGAACCTTTTACCCATGGTAAACTACTAGAGCAGTGAACCTTTTACCCATGGTAAACTACTAGAGCACTGAACCTTTTACCCATGGTAAACTACCAGAGCAGTGAACCTTTTACCCATGGTAAACTACTAGAGCACTGAACCTTTTACCCATGGTAAACTACTAGAGCAGTGAACCTTTTACCCATGGTAAACTACTAGAGCAGTGAACCTTTTACCCATGGTAAACTACCAGAGCAGTGAACCTTTTACCCATGGTAAACTACCAGAGCAGTGAACCTTTTACCCATGGTAAACTACTAGAGCAGTGAACCTTTTACCCATGGTAAACTACCAGAGCAGTGAACCTTTTACCCATGGTAAACTACTAGAGCACTGAACCTTTTACCCATGGTAAACTACCAGAGCAGTGAACCTTTTACCCATGGTAAACTACCAGAGCAGTGAACCTTTTACCCATGGTAAACTACTAGAGCACTGAACCTTTTACCCATGGTAAACTACTAGAGCAGTGAACCCTTTTACCCATGGTAAACTACTAGAGCACTGAACCCTTTACCCATGGTAAACTACCAGAGCACTGAACCTTTTACCCATGGTAAACTACTAGAGCACTGAACCTTTTACCCATGGTAAACTACCAGAGCAGTGAACCTTTTACCCATGGTAAACTACCAGAGCAGTGAACCTTTTACCCATGGTAAACTACCAGAGCAGTGAACCCTTTTACCCATGGTAAACTACTAGAGCAGTGAACCTTTTACCCATGGTAAACTACCAGAGCAGTGAACCTTTTACCCATGGTAAACTACTAGAGCAGTGAACCTTTTACCCATGGTAAACTACTAGAGCAGTGAACCTTTTACCCATGGTAAACTACTAGAGCAGTGAACCCTTTACCCATGGTAAACTACTAGAGCAGTGAACCCTTTACCCATGGTAAACTACTAGAGCACTGAACCTTTTACCCATGGTAAACTACCAGAGCACTGAACCTTTTACCCATGGTAAACTACCAGAGCAGTGAACCTTTTACCCATGGTAAACTACTAGAGCACTGAACCTTTTACCCATGGTAAACTACCAGAGCAGTGAACCTTTTACCCATGGTAAACTACCAGAGCAGTGAACCCTTTTACCCATGGTAAACTACTAGAGCAGTGAACCTTTTACCCATGGTAAACTACCAGAGCAGTGAACCTTTTACCCATGGTAAACTACTAGAGCACTGAACCTTTTACCCATGGTAAACTACCAGAGCAGTGAACCTTTTACCCATGGTAAACTACCAGAGCAGTGAACCTTTTACCCATGGTAAACTACTAGAGCACTGAACCTTTTACCCATGGTAAACTACCAGAGCAGTGAACCTTTTACCCATGGTAAACTACCAGAGCAGTGAACCTTTTACCCATGGTAAACTACTAGAGCACTGAACCCTTTACCCATGGTAAACTACTAGAGCAGTGAACCTTTTACCCATGGTAAACTACCAGAGCAGTGAACCTTTTACCCATGGTAAACTACCAGAGCAGTGAACCTTTTACCCATGGTAAACTACTAGAGCAGTGAACCCCTTACCCATGGTAAACTACTAGAGCAGTGAACCTTTTACCCATGGTAAACTACCAGAGCAGTGAACCTTTTACCCATGGTAAACTACCAGAGCAGTGAACCCTTTTACCCATGGTAAACTACTAGAGCAGTGAACCTTTTACCCATGGTAAACTACCAGAGCAGTGAACCTTTTACCCATGGTAAACTACTAGAGCAGTGAACCTTTTACCCATGGTAAACTACTAGAGCACTGAACCTTTTACCCATGGTAAACTACCAGAGCAGTGAACCTTTTACCCATGGTAAACTACTAGAGCAGTGAACCTTTTACCCATGGTAAACTACTAGAGCAGTGAACCTTTTACCCATGGTAAACTACCAGAGCAGTGAACCTTTTACCCATGGTAAACTACTAGAGCACTGAACCCTTTACCCATGGTAAACTACTAGAGCAGTGAACCTTTTACCCATGGTAAACTACTAGAGCAGTGAACCCTTTACCCATGGTAAACTACTAGAGCAGTGAACCCTTTACCCATGGTAAACTACCAGAGCAGTGAACCCTTTACCCATGGTAAACTACTAGAGCAGTGAACCCTTTTACCCATAGTAAACTACTAGAGCAGTGAACCCTTTACCCATGGTAAACTACCAGAGCAGTGAACCTTTTACCCATGGTAAACTACTAGAGCAGTGAACCCTTTACCCATGGTAAACTACTAGAGCACTGAACCCTTTTACCCATGGTAAACTACCAGAGCAGTGAACCTTTTACCCATGGTAAACTACTAGAGCAGTGAACCTTTTACCCATGGTAAACTACTAGAGCAGTGAACCTTTTACCCATGGTAAACTACTAGAGCACTGAACCTTTTACCCATGGTAAACTACTAGAGCAGTGAACCCTTTTACCCATGGTAAACTACCAGAGCAGTGAACCTTTTACCCATGGTAAACTACTAGAGCAGTGAACCTTTTACCCATGGTAAACTACTAGAGCAGTGAACCCTTTTACCCATGGTAAACTACTAGAGCAGTGAACCTTTTACCCATGGTAAACTACCAGAGCAGTGAACCTTTTACCCATGGTAAACTACTAGAGCACTGAACCTTTTACCCATGGTAAACTACTAGAGCAGTGAACCCTTTTACCCATGGTAAACTACCAGAGCAGTGAACCTTTTACCCATGGTAAACTACTAGAGCACTGAACCTTTTACCCATGGTAAACTACCAGAGCAGTGAACCCTTTACCCATGGTAAACTACCAGAGCAGTGAACCCTTTACCCATGGTAAACTACTAGAGCACTGAACCTTTTACCCATGGTAAACTACTAGAGCAGTGAACCCTTTACCCATGGTAAACTACTAGAGCAGTGAACCTTTTACCCATGGTAAACTACTAGAGCAGTGAACCCTTTACCCATGGTAAACTACTAGAGCAGTGAACCCTTTACCCATGGTAAACTACTAGAGCAGTGAACCCTTTTACCCATGGTAAACTACCAGAGCAGTGAACCTTTTACCCATGGTAAACTACTAGAGCACTGAACCTTTTACCCATGGTAAACTACCAGAGCAGTGAACCCTTTACCCATGGTAAACTACCAGAGCAGTGAACCCTTTACCCATGGTAAACTACTAGAGCAGTGAACCCTTTACCCATGGTAAACTACTAGAGCAGTGAACCCTTTACCCATAGTAAACTACTAGAGCAGTGAACCTTTTACCCATGGTAAACTACTAGAGCAGTGAACCTTTTACCCATGGTAAACTACTAGAGCAGTGAACCTTTTACCCATGGTAAACTACTAGAGCACTGAACCTTTTACCCATGGTAAACTACTAGAGCAGTGAACCCTTTACCCATGGTAAACTACTAGAGCAGTGAACCCTTTACCCATGGTAAACTACTAGAGCAGTGAACCCTTTTACCCATGGTAAACTACCAGAGCAGTGAACCTTTTACCCATGGTAAACTACTAGAGCACTGAACCTTTTACCCATGGTAAACTACTAGAGCACTGAACCCTTTACCCATGGTAAACTACCAGAGCAGTGAACCCTTTACCCATGGTAAACTACCAGAGCAGTGAACCCTTTACCCATGGTAAACTACTAGAGCAGTGAACCCTTTACCCATGGTAAACTACTAGAGCAGTGAACCTTTTACCCATGGTAAACTACTAGAGCAGTGAACCTTTTACCCATGGTAAACTACTAGAGCAGTGAACCTTTTACCCATGGTAAACTACCAGAGCAGTGAACCTTTTACCCATGGTAAACTACTAGAGCAGTGAACCCTTTACCCATGGTAAACTACTAGAGCAGTGAACCCTTTACCCATGGTAAACTACTAGAGCAGTGAACCCTTTACCCATGGTAAACTACTAGAGCAGTGAACCTTTTACCCATGGTAAACTACTAGAGCAGTGAACCTTTTACCCATGGTAAACTACTAGAGCAGTGAACCCTTTACCCATGGTAAACTACTAGAGCAGTGAACCCTTTACCCATGGTAAACTACCAGAGCAGTGAACCCTTTACCCATGGTAAACTACCAGAGCAGTGAACCCTTTACCCATGGTAAACTACCAGAGCAGTGAACCTTTTACCCATAGTAAACTACTAGAGCAGTGAACCCTTTACCCATGGTAAACTACTAGAGCAGTGAACCCTTTACCCATGGTAAACTACTAGAGCAGTGAACCCTTTACCCATGGTAAACTACTAGAGCACTGAACCCTTTACCCATAGTAAACTACTAGAGCAGTGAACCCTTTACCCATGGTAAACTACCAGAGCAGTGAACCCTTTACCCATGGTAAACTACTAGAGCAGTGAACCCTTTACCCATGGTAAACTACTAGAGCAGTGAACCCTTTACCCATGGTAAACTACTAGAGCAGTGAACCTTTTACCCATGGTAAACTACTAGAGCAGTGAACCCTTTACCCATGGTAAACTACCAGAGCAGTGAACCCTTTACCCATGGTAAACTACCAGAGCAGTGAACCCTTTACCCATGGTAAACTACTAGAGCAGTGAACCCTTTACCCATGGTAAACTACTAGAGCACTGAACCTTTTACCCATGGTAAACTACTAGAGCAGTGAACCTTTTACCCATGGTAAACTACTAGAGCAGTGAACCTTTTACCCATGGTAAACTACTAGAGCAGTGAACCTTTTACCCATGGTAAACTACTAGAGCACTGAACCTTTTACCCATGGTAAACTACTAGAGCAGTGAACCTTTTACCCATGGTAAACTACTAGAGCAGTGAACCTTTTACCCATGGTAAACTACTAGAGCAGTGAACCTTTTACCCATGGTAAACTACTAGAGCAGTGAACCTTTTACCCATGGTAAACTACTAGAGCAGTGAACCTTTTACCCATGGTAAACTACTAGAGCAGTGAACCTTTTACCCATGGTAAACTACTAGAGCACTGAACCTTTTACCCATGGTAAACTACTAGAGCAGTGAACCTTTTACCCATGGTAAACTACTAGAGCACTGAACCTTTTACCCATGGTAAACTACTAGAGCAGTGAACCTTTTACCCATGGTAAACTACTAGAGCAGTGAACCCTTTACCCATGGTAAACTACTAGAGCACTGAACCTTTTACCCATGGTAAACTACTAGAGCAGTGAACCTTTTACCCATGGTAAACTACTAGAGCACTGAACCTTTTACCCATGGTAAACTACTAGAGCAGTGAACCTTTTACCCATGGTAAACTACTAGAGCACTGAACCTTTTACCCATGGTAAACTACTAGAGCAGTGAACCTTTTACCCATGGTAAACTACTAGAGCAGTGAACCCTTTACCCATGGTAAACTACTAGAGCACTGAACCTTTTACCCATGGTAAACTACTAGAGCAGTGAACCTTTTACCCATGGTAAACTACTAGAGCAGTGAACCTTTTACCCATGGTAAACTACTAGAGCAGTGAACCTTTTACCCATGGTAAACTACTAGAGCAGTGAACCCTTTACCCATGGTAAACTACCAGAGCAGTGAACCCTTTACCCATGGTAAACTACCAGAGCAGTGAACCTTTTACCCATGGTAAACTACTAGAGCAGTGAACCCTTTACCCATGGTAAACTACTAGAGCAGTGAACCCTTTACCCATAGTAAACTACCAGAGCAGTGAACCCTTTACCCATGGTAAACTACTAGAGCAGTGAACCTTTTACCCATGGTAAACTACCAGAGCAGTGAACCTTTTACCCATGGTAAACTACTAGAGCAGTGAACCCTTTACCCATGGTAAACTACTAGAGCAGTGAACCCTTTACCCATAGTAAACTACCAGAGCAGTGAACCCTTTACCCATAGTAAACTACTAGAGCAGTGAACCCTTTACCCATGGTAAACTACTAGAGCAGTGAACCCTTTACCCATAGTAAACTACTAGAGCACTGAACCTTTTACCCATGGTAAACTACTAGAGCAGTGAACCCTTTTACCCATGGTAAACTACTAGAGCAGTGAACCTTTTACCCATGGTAAACTACTAGAGCAGTGAACCCTTTTACCCATGGTAAACTACTAGAGCACTGAACCTTTTACCCATGGTAAACTACTAGAGCAGTGAACCTTTTACCCATGGTAAACTACTAGAGCAGTGAACCTTTTACCCATGGTAAACTACCAGAGCACTGAGCCTTTTACCCATGGTAAACTACTAGAGCAGTGAACCCAGGATCCCAACATCATTCCAACGGCAATATCGTGCGGCCAATGTGGGGCTAAATCTGGACGTAGAAATGTAGAAAATGTAGAAATGGATATGCTCACTACTACAGTACAGTTACAGCCAGCAGCAACGTGTGTTTGAGAGAGCGGGCCAAATACATAAAGCAGCATTTTTATTTTTAGATTATAGGCAATAATATAGTAGGCTACTTGATTCCTCTTGACACTCAAGCCACCAGCAGTGTTGCCATGTCTGCTTATTATAAGTGCTGCAGTCGCTCTGTGGCCAAAGCACTTACACACACACCGAGAGAGAGAGAGAGAGTTGTAGAGTGACTGGAACACCTTTGACCCATTCAATCCAGGAAGGCATCTGTGTCATTTTAAGGTTGCTTTGGCTATTTAACACAATGAGTGCCATAAACGGTCCGGACCGTTTTTCATAATCCCAAGTTTTTGACCCAATTTTATTTTTATACGTGGGGCCCACGTGGGGCGCTCTAACGAAACTTTGGGATCATTTAAGGAGTTTCTGAGAAGGAGAGGCCGGATGTGGATCCATGTCAAAAATCCTTCCGGTCGGCCTTTCCAATGTTAACTCCTTGACTAAAAGCTTAATATCACCATTTATTTTTAACGTGGTGGAAGCGAGCCGTTTTCGATCGGCAATCAGCAATGGAGGATCACATTGGAAATATTATTGTTCCAGGCGTTAGTCGGGACCCTCCGCCATCTCGCACGCACGCTTGTTTACATGCACTTCCGCGTCGGGGCTTCTACAGCACGAAACGTATCAACGTAAGTGGATGGAAGAAATGCAGGCACTGAACGTATAATATTTTAATAAACCTCTGGCACCCGATGTGTTAAAAGAAATAGCAGATATACAAGCGCATAGCTTTGAGCTTGTATATCTGCTATTTCTTTGAAATATTGTGGAAAGTTTGTGCAAATCTTGAATAATAAAAATGAATATAAACTGCCCATAAAAAGTTCAGAAACGTAACTTTGTCGATTATATGTCCCCTATAATAATGCCAATTTGTATTTTTGTTTTTATCGTTTATTAGTCACCTTTACAACGAGGTACAGCTTGTAAGGATGGGGCCTTCGTGGAATGAGCAACACAGCTAAACGTGTGGGTAGCGCCTCCAAAAAATGTGCCAAAATCACCCAATATGCTTCTGTTGGTAATCGCTCTTGTTTTGAGCAACCTGCCAGCACACAGTTGAGTGACTGGCACCTGAACATTAGCCTGGTAAACCCTACCTCCGGAAATCTCATTTCTGTCGCTCATCGTTCTGTGATTGACAGCTAACGTTGGCCAATCAGGTGGCGAGTTCGAGTGAGCCCGAATGGAACCGAGTGCAGCCTGAGTGCAGCCGACCAAAAACGAACGCCAGCCATCTTTTTTGACCGCAGTGTTTTTTACTCTCTTTTAAAGTTTAAAACGCTCTCAAACTTCTATTTTGAGGCACGGAATTTACTTTTAAGATATCGTTTGGATAGAATTTACGTGTTTAACTTCATATATGTGGTCAATTAATCATGACAAAGCCTATTTAAGAATAAATATTCAGATAACCGGCAGGGGCGGGTATTGACACGCATGTATCCGAATAAGGCAACCTATTTTGGGCATGGCCGAGTCAAAAGTCCCGTTGCGTCACATAGTCTGGAGGTGGTAAAAATAAACTGCTGATTGGCTGAAGGGGAAAAACGATCATTGGCTGAAGGGGTTGTCAGTCAGCGGTATTACTCCCGCCCAACTCCAGCCCACAGCCAATATTGCAGAATGGGTGATCATGCCAGACTCACTCCTGAAATAAAAAATGGAAATGAGATTTCCGGAGGGAGGGTTTAACAGGCTACCTGAACATGGGTCTTGCAACTTTGTTGAGTTGTTAATTTCCAAGCAGCAACACTGCCCCCCTCCCCCCCCCCAAACCCATGGAAAGATGCCACGTTTGTTCCAAGTTCTGTGACAATGGTGAAGTCAACAAGGAAGACAACAACCCAAGACCCCTTGCTTCAGGAACCATAGATTTACAGGCAAGATTTACACAACGGAACCAAAGACAGATGTCAAAGTTGCAGGACCCATGCTCAGGTGCACACACGCCTGTGACTGACACACGCCTGTGACTGACACACGCCTGTGACTGACACACACCTGTGACTGACACACGCCTGTGACTGACACACACCTGTGACTTACACACACCTGTGACTGACACACGCCTGCCTGCAAATGGTACCAGAGCTGACACAAAATAGCACGTAATCTGCATAACGGAACACCAGCTTCACTTGCCCCAACAATGTAACAATGTAACAATGTAACAATGTAACAGTGTGACAGTTTGACAACGTTACAACGTAACAACGTAACAATGTAACAAAGTGACAGTGACACAGATCAAAGCGTCAGGAGGATGCTATAGTCACATTGTAACAATAGATCAAAGCGTCAGGAGGATGTTATAGTCACATTGTAACAATAGATCAAAGCGTCAGGAGGATGCTATAGTCACATTGTAACAATAGATCAAAGAGTCAGGAGGATGCTATAGTCACATTGTAACAATAGATCAAAGAGTCAGGAGGATGCTATAGTCACATTGTAACAATAGATCAAAGAGTCAGGAGGATGCTATAGTCACATTGTAACAATAGATCAAAGCATCAGGAGGATGCTATAGTCACATTGTAACAATAGATCAAAGAGTCAGGAGGATGCTATAGTCACATTGTAACAACAGATCAAAGCGTCAGGAGGATGCTATAGTCACATTGTAACAATAGATCAAAGAGTCAGGAGGATGCTATAGTCACATTGTAACAATAGATCAAAGCGTCAGGAGGATGCTATAGTCACATTGTAACAACAGATCAAAGAGTCAGGAGGATGCTATAGTCACATTGTAACAATAGATCAAAGCATCAGGAGGATGCTATAGTCACATTGTAACAATAGATCAAAGCATCAGGAGGATGCTATAGTCACATTGTAACAATAGATCAAAGTGTCAGGAGGATGCTATAGTCACATTGTAACAATAGATAAAAGAGTCAGTAGGATGCTATAGTCACATTGTAACAACAGAAAGCATCAGGAGGATGCTATAGTCACATTGTAACAATAGATCAAAGCATCAGGAGGATGCTATAGTCACATTGTAACAGCAGCACAGACACACTGTGTTGTTACGTAATCATGACGTCATGAGGGGAGTCCTACTAACAAACAGGTCGATTCTCCTGGTATTTGGTGTTACATTAAAATAAGAGTTTGATCTAACATAAAGCCAGCAGAGCCTTACATTAAATAATACAACGAAAAATCCCTTTTAAATGAGAGAATTCGGCCATAACATTCATCTTAATAATAGCTGACAGAATATAGAGCTATATTGAACATTTACAATAAGTGATCTACAAGCTACCAGTAGCTTGTAGATCACTTCTTATCGCCTATTATAACACATAGTCATAATGAATATAAACTCTCCCCCCCCCCCCCGGCCTGATCCCCGGCCTCACCAGTTGCTCATGTCCAGGAAGAAGGCGCATCCGGCCGGGTTGAGCTGGAAGCCCAGCAGCCTCTGGAACTCCTGGATGAGGATGTCCTTGTCCTCGGTGCCCAGGCAGCTGAACCTCTGCATCAGCTCCGGGTCCAGGTCCTCCAGGTCCATGGCCTCCATCTGGCTCTCCTCCTCCTGAACAACAGCACCGGGACAGCGGCCTCACTGACACTACTTTAGTCCGAGGCTTCTCGGCCCTTTACTCTGCTCTGCTTACAGTCCTTACAGGCCTCCTCTCCTCCGGTCCGTCCGGCTCTTCTAACTCTTCCTCCCCGGGACAGAGGCGCCTCTAGGCGGCCTTACTGAACTACTTTAGTCCGAGGACCGAGGCCTCCGTCGGGTCGGTTCGGCTCTTCTGTCTTCTTCTTCTTCTTCTTCCCCCCGGGACAGAGACGCCTCTAGGCGGCCTTGCTCCTGTACTTTAGTCCGAGGCCTCAGTGGTCTGTGAGATCTCCTCTCTCTGTCATAACAAACACACACGACAACAACGGAAGTAGCTGCGCGTCACGTGACCCAGTGTTGCCAGATCTTTGCGAGAGAAATAAGCAGCCAGGTCTATGAAAACAAGCCCCCCCACCCCTACAAATAGGCCACATGAGCACTTTAAACATTATGTTTAGAGAAAGACTTTAAACATTATGTTTAGAGAAAGACTTTAAACATTGTGTTTAGAGAAAGACTTTAAACATTATGTTTAGAGAAAGACTTATGTTTAGAGAAAGACTTTAAACATTATGTTTAGAGAAAGACTTTAAACATTATGTTTAGAGAAAGACTTTAAACATTATGTTTAGAGAAAGACTTTAAACATTGTGTTTAGAGAAAGACTTTAAACATTATGTTTAGAGAAAGACTTATGTTTAGAGAAAGACTTTAAACATTATGTTTAGAGAAAGACTTTAAACATTATGTTTAGAGAAAGACTTTAAACATTGTGTTTAGAGAAAGACTTTAAACATTATGTTTAGAGAAAGTCTTATGTTTAGAGAAAGATTTTAAACATTATGTTTAGAGAAAGTCTTATGTTTAGAGAAAGACTTTAAACATTATGTTTAGAGAAAGTCTTATGTTTAGAGAAAGACTTTAAACATTATGTTTAGAGAAAGACTTTAAACATTATGTTTAGAGAAAGTCTTATGTTTAGAGAAAGACTTTAAACATTATGTTTAGAGAAAGACTTTAAACATTATGTTTAGAGAAAGTCTTATGTTTAGAGAAAGACTTTAAACATTATGTTTAGAGAAAGACTTTAAACATTGTGTTTAGAGAAAGACTTTAAACATTGTGTTTAGAGAAAGTCTTATGTTTAGAGAAAGACTTTAAACATTATGTTTAGAGAAAGTCTTATGTTTAGAGAAAGACTTTAAACATTATGTTTAGAGAAAGACTTTAAACATTATGTTTAGAGAAAGACTTTAAACATTATGTTTAGAGAAAGACTTTAAACATTATGTTTAGAGAAAGACTTTAAACATTGTGTTTAGAGAAAGACTTTAAACATTATGTTTAGAGAAAGACTTTAAACATTATGTTTAGAGAAAGACTTTAAACATTATGTTTAGAGAAAGACTTTAAACATTATGTTTAGAGAAAGACTTTAAACATTATGTTTAGAGAAAGACTTTAAACATTATGTTTAGAGAAAGACTTTAAACATTATGTTTAGAGAAAGACTTTAAACATTATGTTTAGAGAAAGACTTTAAACATTATGTTTAGAGAAAGACTTTAAACATTATGTTTAGAGAAACATTATGTTTAGAGAAACATTATGTTTAGAGAAAGACTGGGACAAACAGACAGAATAAATATATATGTGAATGTGTATTTATTTTAATAATTTTTTGGGGGTATTAACCAAATATTATTTTATGTATTTGAGCAGTCTCTGTTTCCAATAATTAAATGTGTTATTGTTTGTTTATGTTTTTGGTGTCCTATAATGCCGTAAGGGATGGGTCTTATGACAAGACACGGTAAGACGTGTTGTGAGCTTGTAGATCTGCTATTTTCAAAAACTCTTTCAATAAAAATGTGGAATATTTGGAAACGTTTTTGAAACACGAAAATGCTCCCTGGCTGTGCCACAAAACATGTTCATGAAAATATTTGAGAACCACTGGTTTGAATAATATATACATATATTTGTAGGAACAATTAAGCCTAAATTAGCAAGTAGCTACACTTTAGAAATAAGGGCAAAAAAAACGCAACCCGCAACAACTACCAAATATTTACAAGCAACTTTACATAAAACAAGCCCAAAGTTGCTTATAAAAAGCCGACATGGCAACACTGCACACGACCTGCCATGCGTGGTTGTAGAGGGGGAGTCACAGCGCCCTCTGGTGGGTGAAGTGGTTGCATGTCACATGACCTGTCTGGTTGTAGAGTAAGTGTAACCATAGATATGTATCTATGAGAGTAACTACTACTGTAGGGGAGTCATAGCGCCCTCTGGTGGAGGAGGAAGGTTTTGGCCTCAGTAATTCAACATATTAATCTTGACAACGATTCCATTGATTGATTGATTGATTGATTGATTGATTGATCGATCGATCGATCGATTGATTGATTGATTGAATGAATACTTTATTAACAGTTTGCAAAAAAAAAGCACAGAGGTGCTACAGTTCAATACAAAAGGATGCTAAAAGGATTAAACCCAAGATAGCACTATTCCATTGGACCCTGACAATTCAATGCATCGAAACATTTAAAGACAAACAATAATATGCAATACTATTCAAAAACATCATATAAACAAGTAGACTTTAAACATTATGTTTAGAGAAACATTATGTTTAGAGAAACATTATGTTTAGAGAAAGACTGGGACAAACAGACAGAATAAATATATATGTGAATGTGTATTTATTTTAATAATTTTTTGGGGGTATTAACCAAATATTATTTTATGTATTTGAGCAGTCTCTGTTTCCAATAATTAAATGTGTTATTGTTTGTTTATGTTTTTGGTGTCCTATAATGCCGTAAGGGATGGGTCTTATGACAAGACACGGTAAGACGTGTTGTGAGCTTGTAGATCTGCTATTTTCAAAAACTCTTTCAATAAAAATGTGGAATATTTGGAAACGTTTTTGAAACACGAAAATGCTCCCTGGCTGTGCCACAAAACATGTTCATGAAAATATTTGAGAACCACTGGTTTGAATAATATATACATATATTTGTAGGAACAATTAAGCCTAAATTAGCAAGTAGCTACACTTTAGAAATAAGGGCAAAAAAAACGCAACCCGCAACAACTACCAAATATTTACAAGCAACTTTACATAAAACAAGCCCAAAGTTGCTTATAAAAAGCCGACATGGCAACACTGCACACGACCTGCCATGCGTGGTTGTAGAGGGGGAGTCACAGCGCCCTCTGGTGGGTGAAGTGGTTGCATGTCACATGACCTGTCTGGTTGTAGAGTAAGTGTAACCATAGATATGTATCTATGAGAGTAACTACTACTGTAGGGGAGTCATAGCGCCCTCTGGTGGAGGAGGAAGGTTTTGGCCTCAGTAATTCAACATATTAATCTTGACAACGATTCCATTGATTGATTGATTGATTGATTGATTGATTGATCGATCGATCGATCGATTGATTGATTGATTGAATGAATACTTTATTAACAGTTTGCAAAAAAAAAGCACAGAGGTGCTACAGTTCAATACAAAAGGATGCTAAAAGGATTAAACCCAAGATAGCACTATTCCATTGGACCCTGACAATTCAATGCATCGAAACATTTAAAGACAAACAATAATATGCAATACTATTCAAAAACATCATATAAACAAGTAGTAAAAAAAAAAAAAATAGTTCAGAATTGCAGCCACCTGTAAGTTCTCTTTTAGAGCCGTTTTGAAGGAGAGTAAGGATTCACATGCTTTTAAAGGGATAGTTCAAGGGATAGTTGAAAGCATATGGAGAACATAGGGGGAAATGGCCACCAATCGGGTTAAAATGCTTTTTATTTAACAATTCAGAATATTCGGGTACTTCGGAGGGAACATACATAATTAATAGTTGCAATTAATACATAATTGCAACATCCGTGGCCATGAGGTTGGCACTTTATATTTGAAATATGAACGTTTATGTAGATGTACGGCCAAAAAGGGAGAAAGTTTAAATACCAGGTTGAAGTTCATCCATGACGGACACGATATGACATGACAGTCATGTTTCAGGCTATAAACTCGTGCATGATCGGTTTTGCTTTTCTCAAATAGATTACCCACAATAAATAAAATACTGGAGCACAGCTTGGGTCTGCATGTTTTACAATAAAACCTGTTATTTTACAATAATAATAATATGCTATTTTTAAACAGTCTGGCTATAATCAATCAGCGTTATAGGCTGCCATAGGCTGAGGCATTGCCTCTGCATAATGCACAACTGTAGCAGCAGCACTGGTAGCCAGCGGTGGCTTATCCAATGGGCTTGAGGTGCTGAAGCACAGGGCACCAACCTTGGGGGGGGCACCATGAAACGGCGTGAAAAACAAAACACGCTGACATTTAGAAGCAGCGGCTGCTAAAGGAGCGCTACAACGAAACGCACCGGTGAAGCGTCCTTTTTTCCGCGCTGACACCCAGGGACGTGCACAGATAGACTCTAGGTGGTGCTAGAGCGCCAGCCCTTTGCCCGCTTGACCAGAAGTGCCCTTTTGAATTTTTTTTTTCAGTTTACAGCAGGGGTCTTCAACCGGGGGTCCGGGACCCCTAGGGGGTCCTCAGAGTTACAACAGGGGGTCCGCCAAATCTTTATGTGATATGATTTTTCTTTTTACCATAACCACTCGAAACCTAGTGTAGCAGGGCGGTGTATTTAATTATATAATATAGCCAACTACGCCACCTGGGGAGTGGCACCCCAGGAAATAATTATAAGGTAAACCAACCACCTGAACATCTATTACTCCTCACACAAGTTCGTTATACATTTATGATTAAAAGGCAGAAACAGTGTTTAGACAAATGTACAAAAAGCTTTATTGTAAATATCTGACAGGGTAAATGCATCAATAATAAAAGCAGCAACACAGGTAATACGCTAAAAACAACAGACACTGCACTGAATAATAAAAACCTATTTGCCTATAGGGCCAGTGCTGGGGGTTTAAGGGGGAGTAGGAGCAGGCCGGCTGACCCAGAGGAGGGGCGTCCCAATAGAGCACAACAAACACTAAAATGAATTCACACCAAAGCACAGCAACAAAGGGGGGGGGGGGGAATTACCACAACCCAACTGGGCAGCCGTCACCTGCTCTCTCTCTCACCAAGGAGTCCCCAGCCACAGGCCTGTAAGACAGGAAATAACGCTTTAGACAGTGCAAGGAGAAATAGTTTTAACTGATATAGTAGCTTATCTTAGGTGATAATAGATAGATATGTATATATATATATTATATTATCTACTATAATAGGAGGCCGTCTGTCGTACCAAAATAAACCAAACAAAATAAACAAGAATAAACCAAACAAAATAAGCAATAACAAAATAATAGCACTAGATAAACAAAATAAGCAGTAACACTAAATAAGAAATAAACAATAAACAAAAGCAATAACGTTAATTAACAAAATAAACAATGAGGCTGGCTGAGAGCCTGAGTGTGGACGGTTGCGTCGGAAAAGAGTACTTTTAACCCGTATAAGGGGTAAGCTCGGTTGAGCCAGAGCCACGTCGTTCCACAGCCGTTTAGGAACGGGAGGAGGGAAACCTCAGAGTGGAGCGTCAGTGTAAAGGACTCGTAATACGTGGTAACGTGGGTAATTCAAAAGCAGCAAAGCAGCAGTGGAGTATCACGGTGCCTGAAAGGACAAACGGCCGTGTCATTCTACCATTTACAGTTTAATACTAATATTCATTAAGACAGGAGCAGAGAGAGACAAACAGTCACGTACCGCGGTGCAGCAAAGGCGGAAGCCACAATGGCCCGCTTGCAGCGGCGGACACCGGTAGGAATAACTATAGTAATAATAAAGGCCATGATTATTATAGTGTCTGCCTGACATAAAATGATATATATAAATATATTACTAGTTATACTGTGGAGAGGAAGGACCACCAACGTACCCGTTGTGCAGTGTGAAGCAACACACGCTCGGCGCAAACGCCAACGGGAGGGGTAGACACAACAGGGCTACAGAGGGCACAAACGGTCATGGTCAAGTTCAAGACCGTGCTCTACGCAGCATAAGACAATAGCATAAACAGCAAGACGGAGAGACATACCTGCGCTGATGCGCGATGCAAGTACCGACCAGACGAGCCCAACAGGCCAGTCTGAATGAATAGTGGACCAGGTGTGGAGACAGACAGCTAACTGAGTGTGGGGGTGCGTTGCTTTAATACTGTTATCAATCAGCCCACTGATGAGTGGGCGGAGGATGGGACCGTGGGCAGCGTGGGAACCCACGCCCATCCTGCTACACTAGCATCCCTTTTCTGAGGAGAACTTTAGCCAAAAATAGCAGATCTACAAGCTCACAACGCCTCGCGCTGCGAGGCGTTGTGGGCTTGTAGATCTGCTATTTTTGGCAAAGAGGTATAGGTGTAGAGGGGAAAAAGAGCAGACCAAGTAAACAAAAAAAAGTATAATTTACTTGAGCACCTGCCCCTCAAAATGTCTGTGCACGCCACTGCTGGCACCTTCACTTTGGTGGGTAACGCACAAAGTCACGTAGTAACTGTCACGGTGCGGGGCAGGCAGGGGACCCAAATGCAGAGAGGACTCAGGAGTTTGCAGAAAAACGTAGCTTTACTTGGAAAACTTGCAAAACGATAAACAATATACCAACAAGGCACACCTCCACACAGGAGGAGAATTGTAAAAGGCGCACGACACGGGGAGCAGGAATAAACAGTACAACCGAGGAGCTCACGCCGTGGCATTAATAAAGAAGCAACACTGAAGCACATGAAGAAGCACACAGCTTGTAGATCTGCTATTTTTGAAAAACCGAGAAAATGTGTGCAAATTAATATATAGAGGATATGCGCATGCTTAAAGTGAATGGCACATCGAGTGGCAAATCGAGTGGCAAAGAAACATGCAAAGTGAGTTTAACATTGTTTAATGTTGTTTAATGCAATCAGATATGACTTTTCTGTTTGGATGCATGGGCTGTCAAGGCCAGAAAGTATTTTTTTGACACTCAGTAGGCATTCCTGCATAACCTCCGGGTTTGATGATGATGTCACACGCATATCCTCTATTTATATTCTTTTAAAGATAACATTTGTAACTCAAATCTTTGCTTCTGGGGGGTCCCTGGAACAACATATTTTGAGATGTGGGTCCGTGGTCAAATAAATATAATATCGGGGGTCCTTGACATGAAAAAGTTTGAGAACCACTGATATAGAAACAAAGGTTTTTCAGAAAACTGTTGGGATTTAGAAGACATTTCTAGAAATCGGCTTCAGGTCTTAATTGGGTTAACAGACGACGTCACACTGATAAGAACCAGTATGCGCGCAATGAAACCCATTCTGTCAGGTCTCGCCAGGACGCGCCTCACCAGTCAACACACAAGAGGGGGTTGGGGTGTGCTGAAACCAGCGCACCCCCGAAACAACAGGTCAGGCACGTGCACACATAGACATCTAAGGGGGCTTGAGCCCCTGCCCTTTTACCCATCTGTAAAAGTGCCCTCTCCAGACCATGAATGTAGCACTTACTAGTTTGGGAAAAAAATACAAACGCACTCTTACCATGCCATACCTGAACGCAGCGTTCAAGAGAATTGCCATTTCCAAACTCTCCTGAACTTGAATGCAGCATTTTATGTTGAAAGTATCTCCGGTATTGGCTTGAATTTTGATTATACTTAGTTTAGTGCGGCATCATGCACCGAAAATAGCCAATCTCCAAGCTCACAACGCGTCGCAGCGTGGCGCGTTGTGAGCTTGGAGATTTGCTATTTTCGGTAATTTCTGCCCCTCTCTGCACGTCCCTGCAACAGGTTGAGAATTGATTGCGTGAAACAATCACCTGTGCGTCCAGTCTCAATGTTAGTAAACACATAATTGGCCTATAGAGGGCAATTATAATGTATTATGGCAAATGAGGCTTATTAGCCAGGGATCCTTTTAAAAGCATGTTTTCTTTTTATTCCTGAAAAGTTAATAATTGAGTTGGTTTCTGCCCGTAAGCAGAGATTTACTAAACATATATATAAAGAAGAAATATGGAGACACAATGTTTCTGTATGACATCAGTATATAGATAATAAATAACAAAGTATAAACAAATGTATATAATACAACAATAATCATCATTAAAACATACAACAGACAAACAACAGTGCTTTAGAATGTGTCTTTATTGACAACATGAACATGAACATTACAGAAGCTCTTTAATGTAATGAATGTGTCTTTATTGACAACATGAACATGAACATTACAGAAGCTCTTTAATGTAATGAATGTGTCTTTATTGACAACATGAACATGAACATTACAGAAGCTCTTTAATGTAATGAATGTGTCTTTATTGACAACATGAACATGAACATTACAGAAGCTCTTTAATGTAAAGCTATCAGGACAGTGGTGGAAGAAGTACTCACAGGTTTTACTGAAGTAAAAGTACAAATACCATTTACAAGTACAAGTTACAATTGAGACATTTATGCACTCTAATCCAGAATGACTTAGAAGTAATGTAGAAATACTCTATTACAAGTAAAAGGTCTGTAAAAGTACAAAAGTATTGGCATTAAAACATACTTACAGTACTCTTTATGCAGAAGGGCCTATTTAACCTTTTTATATTTGTCTTAGAAAAATAGCAGATCTACAAGCTCATAATGTGATGCATTGCAGGACGTTGTGAGCTTGTAGATCTGCTATTTTGAAAGAGTTGAAGTATAACATTGTGCTTAAAATATATGTTTTGTTTTAATAATCTAAATCTACAAAAGTACCTTAAAGTAATCAAATAATTGTAATGGAGTAAAAAGTATTGCCTCTGAGATGTAATGGACCCCAAATCAATATGTGTTTATCTGCAGACCCCCATCTGGGACCTCCATGAGAGTAGATTTGGTATTTGGTATTTTCTAAATTATTCCTCATGTTTCAAGACTTTCCAATGTATGTCTTTTTAAACAGCAGATCTACAGGCTCACAACACACCAGTGTGAGCTTGTAGATCATCATAAAATACTGGTTTAAATGCTTTATGTATTTACTTTGTCTTCCTATATTAACACGTTTAGCTGGGGACCCCCCGAAGGACCCCCGGACCCCACTTTGAGAAACACTGACATGAAGTATTGAGAAGGGGACATAATGAAGTAAAGTAAAAGTATCTCTAAATTGTAAGTAGAGTATTTGAGTAAATGTTCTCAGTGAGTTTCCAGCAGTGTCAGTAGCAGAGTTACAGAGAATAGAGCAGAAAACCACTGAATGTGTTCTGACTGCCTGTGTCATCATAGAGCCTGATGTTACTTTGACCATGCATCTTCATGTACACTGTGTCTCCCTGCTCCAGCTCTATGATCACTCCATTAGACATGTATTCAAACCCATTTCTTTGAGTTTTGTATCCAGTGTTAGCAACGAGCCGCTGATTATTTTTATACATGAGGACCTGCACATACTTTGATGACTCCTGGCCGGCTGCAGTGAATCTGAACTGATAAACTCCTTTCACAGGTGCGGAGAACTGACCTGGAACACACGCACGCACGCACACACACACACACACACACACACACACACACACACACACACACACACACACACACACACACACACACACACACACACACACACACACACACACACACACACGCACACACACACACACGGATCATGTTAACACTGTTAACTACTTAAAGGAGTAGTTCACCCCAAAAAAGTACTTATTTTTTATCAATTGCTCATGTTAATGAGCTTTACATGAAGGGATAATTCACTTAAACATGTTTGGAGTCATTTTAACGTCTACCTGGTCAAATTACTTCTACCATCAAATTATTGTCTCATTCCTGAGACAATAATTTGGGTAGGAGACACAAAGGAGTCTCTTTG
Organism: Gymnoscopelus microlampas; assembly: GCF_963454915.1. Lineage (NCBI taxonomy): Eukaryota > Metazoa > Chordata > Actinopteri > Myctophiformes > Myctophidae > Gymnoscopelus > Gymnoscopelus microlampas. Next base: position 54,223,833 of record NC_139947.1, on the reverse strand, counting down.
AGTCTCCTACCGGATACACCAAACCGCTCATCAAATTATTGTCTCAGGAATGAGACAAAAACTAAAAACTGTATTCAAGGCTTCATGGTGTAATTGATAGTCATTTTTGGGCGAACTATTCCTTTAAGCTCTATAGGAAAAAGTGTTCTAATAAAGCTGATGTACAAGCTTACGAGCCATAAAGCAACATATAAAGCAACATGTTGTAAATGTTGTAAATGTGATATTTTTGAAGTGTTTGAACATTTTAGCCTGTAATGACACCGCAGAGTTAACCCTTCACATGCTGTTACTGATGTTTTCACAGAGATGTAAGTTGTATCATTAGTTGGTGAGAGATAATTGATTGTGTAAAGCTCATTAACATAATTAACTGGATATTTCACTTTCAAACATGTTTGGGCTCGATCATTTTAACGTAATTTACCAGACACGCCCCCTTCCTACAGTACAAACCCATTGTAACTTCAAACTCCATTTTAAACCTGTTTGACTCATTGAAAACACCAGTCCTTGGTTTTATTTTAGTTTTTCATTATTATTTTATTCTTTAATTTTCCCAGATTTGTTTTTAATCAAGCAACTTAAAACTATCTGTGGTTTTCACAAAAGCCCAAGTAGATGTTAAAATGACCCCAAACATGTTTGATGGTGAATTATCCCTTTAATCACTTAATGTAAAGCTCATTAACATACTTAATGTAATCACTTAAAGGGTAAGTGCTATGTTTTTGTTAACATAAGCTTTAAATAGCTCTATATTGAGATAGTAATAATCATCAAACTTGAAAATGTATTTTCAGTTTATTAAAGAGCTGAGATGAGGAGACCCCTGTTACTGAACAAACAATGATTACTATCACAATATAGAGCTATTTAACACTGTTACTGAACAAACACTATAGTAATGATTACTATCACAATATAGAGCTATTTAACCTTTTAACAAAACACTTTGTTTTCACCAAAAATATCACTCACCCTACTTTTAATGTAAAGTTAATTAACATAATTAACTTAATCATCACCTACCTGTAGATGTACTGTAGGCGTTGCCGATGTTAGAGTGAACTCTCTGATAAATCAGAGTTGTAAGACGACTATATCCAATAGATCCAGAACCCAGATAATGAGCAGAGAAGGCCACCTTTGGTTGGTCTGTCAACACAGGAGCATTATCACATTATTATATGATTATAAAAGCATATATTATACTGTTAATGATCATATTATTTATATTACTATGAAAGCATCTTATACTCTTACTCATAGATTGGTGAAGCAATAGGAAGCGACGCACGAATCCGGGCGGCTGGGTTTGGATCCGCCCTTCAAGACCATCGATTGGCCTCGATCTTTCAGTCTAATCCGATACTGACGTATCGGATTAATATTCTCATAATTTTTGTGTCTTGTAGATCAACTATAGCAGCTTATAGCAGCTAATAGCAGCTTGTAGATCAGATATTTTGGTTTGATTAGTATTTCTACTTTTGCTCAAGTAATTCAGATTTTAGGACTCCTAAGAGTGTTTATAACTTTCACTCCACAACAATGCAAAGACAAATATTGTACTTTTGACTCCACTACATTTCTAGAGAAGGCTGTTTTCTCAGCTCCAAGAATTGTAGAACACATTTATTGACTCTAAAACTGGTGAGTCAAACTGCACAACCAATATTTAAATTTGTAGCCAATAGCCATGATTCTCTGTTTTCATGAAATAATACTAAACTAAAATGCCCCCCAAAAAATAAATTAATAGTTTTCGGTCAAATTCAGCCACATGTTATACTATTAATAATAATAAAAAACAAGACAAAGTAATATCAACAACATAGAATATTTGCTATCTAGTGGTATTGTCTAGTCCTTTGGTCTTCAAAGTGGGGTTCGGGGACCCCCAGGGGTCTTTCAGGGGGGTACCAAGGAGTCCCCAGCACAGAGTGAGCTTGTAAATCTGCTATTTTTGAAAAATAGAGATAGAGATAAGCAAAGATTTGAGTTACAAATGTTTGCTTAAAAAAAAAGACGTTCTGGAGGTCCCTGGGAGGCTGGGACAAAATATATTTTGCCAAATACATATCATTTTGAGGGTCCTTGACATGAAAAAGTTTGAGAACCACTGGTCTAGTCGTAGTGTATGGAAACTAATGCAGAACCTGTGAGATAGGTTACACTCCACGCTTCACTTTAGTTTTGGATTGGAAAGTCATTATACTTATAAAATAACAGATGTAAGAGCTGATAACGCATGGATGATAATAATAACTTACGGTCGAGCGCATTCAAGAACCAGTTACCACTTCATCTGTATGACAGCAGGCTGCCTTCTAACCAGTTTAGACCAGTTAACACTTCATCTGTATGACAGCAGGCTGCCTTCTAACCAGTTTAGACCAGTTAACACTTCATCTGTATGACAGCAGGCCTTCTAACCAGTTTAGACCAGTTAACACTTCATCTGTATGACAGCAGGCTGCCTTCTAACTTTGACACATCATTGCTCGTTGGAACTTTTAACTAGGGATAACATGACATGTTTGCTAAAAGTGCTAATAGTTATAATACCTGTTATGAGGCTGCTCACGTTCTCCACTCGATGGTCACTTACATTCAGCCTCATCTCAACGATGGTCAGCTGAGCTGAAATAATTACAACATTAAATCACTCATTAATACTCATGCAGTTAGATTTAATAACTTTGAATTTCAGTAGTTTGAGTAGTTGTTAATTTGACTTATGTTATGTTTGTGACATTGTGTGTAAGAACAATACTGGTGTTGCCTAGAGACAATCAGAATCAACAGCCACACTAATCAGTATGTATTGTCAGAGTTTTCAACATGAGTTTTCTAACAATGAAAGTACAATACCTTCATTGTGTCTGTTCACTTCCTCCACTCGACTCTCAGTTAGATTCAACCTCATGTCTACGCTGGACAGCTGAGCAAGGTTGGCTGAAATCATCACAATATTAACATTAAATCACTCATTAATATGCAAGCAGTTTGATTAAAACACCAGCACTGTTTACAGTTAATCTGATTTATCATTAAAATATTTGATATTACAGACTATGAATCAAATATGGCTGAGGGAGAGATTTCTGTTGAACCTGAATTTAGCCTGGAGACCATGAACTTATTTTAATAAAATCTGCTGGTTTGAGCCCAGATGAAGAGAGATTTTAGGCATACATTCGTGTTCACACTGAAGGGTAATTTTGACCCAAACAGTAGGTGTTAGTAGGCAAGAAAGCTCAATCAAGTAAGTGTTAAAACACTTCGGCGGTCAAAGTCTACTCTGGCTTTTGTGTTTCACCCCAGACAGTTTTTATGTTGCTTGATTCAACATTTACATATTTCATATTCATGTCATAAAACATGAATGACATTGTTACTTTATGTTAACTTAAATTTATGTCACATTATGAGACGTAAAAATGTAATTATTTCCTCCTAAGATACAGTATGTCACAAGGACAACTTCAGAGAATGTCAGTTTCCATTAGGACAGATTGAAAATATTCACTTAAACCTCAGCATCTCTAATCTCGTGGTAACATTCACCAATAGATCGCCGATCTATAAGCTCACATCGCGTGACTTTTGACATGTTAGGAACTTGTAGATCTGCTATTTTTTTTGAAGAGCTTTGGTGTAGATGGAAAAAGAGCGCATCAAGCAAATCAAGTATAGAGGGTTATGGTTAAACTGGTTAAACTGAAGTGATTTTGATCATTTCCAAATATTATCAAAGTATTCTGCGGTACCCCTGGCCTTGTGTTACAGCACCCTAGGGTGTCACAGCACCCACTTTGAGAAACCTTGTATTATAGTACATTAAATGTTTGCTAAATGTGAAGTTATAATACCTGCATTGTGTCTGTTCACCTTCATTTCCACGCTGGACAGCTTAGCAAGGTTGGCTGAAATCATCACAATATTAACATTAAATCACTCATTAATACTCATGCAGGTTGATTAAAACACCAGTAGTAATTACAGTTAATGTTATTTGACATAAAAGTATGAATTTTAAAACTTTTGAATTATATGAATCAAATATTGGTGAGGTAGAGATTTCTGTTGAATCAGAATTTATCCTAGAGGTCATATACTTATTTTTTTTATAGCATTTTAAATACATAAATACAATTTACAATTTAGGCTTTTAGCAGATGCTCTTCAGTCAGAGCAACTTACAGTAAGCTAGGAAAACACAAGGTAATACATCAAATGTTAAACTATTTTGTTTAAGTTTGAGCCCAGATTATGAGAGATTTTAGACATTCATTCTTTTGCGCACTGAAGGGTCATTTTGACCCAGCCATTTTGTGTAAGTAGGCAAAAAAAACTCAGTCAAGCAAGTGTTAAAACACTTCTGGGTCATTTTAAAGTCCACCTTGGCTTTTCTGTTTCACCCCAGACATTTTTTATGTTGCTTGATTCAACATTTACATATTTCATATTCATGTCATAAGACATTCATGTCACATTACGGGACTTTTAATTCTTTCCTCCTAAAATACAGTATGTCACAAGGACAACTTGAGAGAATGTCAGTTTACAATTAGGACAGATTGAAAATATCCACTTGAACCCCAGCATCTCTACTCTTGTGCTATAACGTTCACCAACAATAGCAGATCTACATGCTCACATCAAGTCACTTTGTGACGTGTTTTGAGCTTCTAGATCTGTTATTTTTGGTGTAGATGGATGAAGAGCGCACCAAGCATCTCAAGTATAGAGGGTTATGGTTAAACTGAAGTGATTTTGATCAGTTCAAATATTATCAAAGTATTTTGCGGCACCCCTGGACTTGTGTTACAGCACCCTGAGGTGTCAAAGCACACACTTAGAGAAACCCTCCATTATAGTACATACAATGTTTGCTAAATGTGAAGTTATAATACCTGCATTGTGTTTGTTCAGTTGCTCCATTTGACCTTCACTTACATTGACCCTCATATCTACGCTGGACAGCTTAGCAAGGTTGGCTGAAATCATCACAATATTAACATTAAATCACTCATTAATACTCATGCAGTTTCATTAAAACACCACCAGTAATTACAGTTAATCTGATATGACATCAAAATATGAATTTTAGAATATTCGCTTATGAATCAAATATGGGTGAGGGAGAGATTTCTGTTGAACCTGAATTTGGCCTTGAGGTCATATACTTATAGATATAAAATATGGTTGCAACCCAAGTTTTAATTTCGTTATAGCATTTTATATACATCAATTACAAATTAGGGTTTTAGCAGATGCTCTTAATTCAGAGCAACTTACAGTAAGCAAGGAAAACACGAGGTAATACATCAAATGTTAAACTATTTTGTTTAAGTTTGAGCCCAGATTATGACATATTTTAGACATTCATTCTTTTGCACACTGAAGAGTCATTTTGACCCAGCCAGTAGATAGGCAAGAAAGCTCAGTCAAGCAAGTGTTAAAATACCTCTGGGGTCATTTTAAAGTACTCTGGCTTTATGTTTCATCCCACACATGTTTTTTGTTGCTTGATTCAATATTTACATATTTCATATTCATGTCATAAGACATGAATGACATTGTTACTTTATGGCACCTTAAATTTATGTCATTTATATCAAAAATATAATTCTTTCCCCCTAAGATACAGTCATAGGCGGCGGTTGAGCCTGACAATTGGGAAGGCTATATGGACCAATTGACCAATAATTGTGTCTATATAATGCTGCACACATATATTATATATCATTTGCACAATCCCCAGAATAACATTTGGGAAGGCTTAGCCTACCCAAGCCTTCATTACCCGCCTAAGGATACAGTATGTCAGAAGGACAACTTGAGAGAATGTCAGTTTCCATTAGGACCGATTTGAAAATATCCACTCGAACCTCAGCATTTCTAATCTTGTGGTGACGTTCACCAAAAATAGCAGATCTACAAGCTCACATCAAGTCACTTTGTGACATGTTATGAGTTGTAGTTCTGCTATTTTTGTTGAAGAGATTTGGTGTAGATGGAAAAAGAGCACACCAAGCATCTCAAGTATAGAGGGTTATGGTTAAAGTGGTCAAACTGAAGTGATTTTGATCATTCCAAATGTTATTAAAGTATTCTGTGGCACCCCTGGACTTGTGTCACGGCACCCTAGGGTGTCACAGCACCTACTTTGAGAAACCCTGCATTATAGTACATAACATGTTTGCTAAATGTGAAGTTATAATACCTGCTTGGTGTCTGTTCAGTTGCTCCACCCTCATTGCTACGTTGGACAGCTGAGCAAGGTTGGCTGAAATCATCACAATATTAACATTAAATCACTCATTAATACTCATGTAGTTAGAATAAAACACCAGTAGTAATTACAGTTAATCTGAGTCGACAAAAAACCTTAGCTTTTGAAATCTATGAATCAAATATGGGTGAGGTGAGGGAGAGATATCTGTTGAACCTAATTTATCCTAGAGGTCATATACTTATGGATATAAAATCTGGCTGTAACCCAAGTTTTTATTTCGTTATAGCATTTTAAATACATGAATACAATTTACAATTTAGGCTTTTAGCAGATGCTCTTAATTCAGAGCAACTTACAGTAAGCAAGGAAAGCACGAGGTAATACATCAAATGTTAAACCATTTTGTTTAAGTTTGAGCCCAGATTATGAGAGATTTTAGGCATTAATAATTTTTCACACTTAAGGGTCATTTTGACCCAGCCACTATGTGTTAATCGGCAAGAAAGCTCAGTCAAGCAAGTGTTAAAACACTTCTGGGGTCATTTTAAAGTCTACTTTGGCTTTTGAGTTTCACCCTAGACAGTTTTTATGTTGCTTGATTCAATATTTACATATTTCATATTCATGTCATAAGTCATGAATGACATTGTTACTTTATGGCACCTTAAATTTATGTCATATTACGGGAAGTAAAAATGTAATTCTTTTCTCCTAAAATACAGTATGTCACAAGGACAACTTGAGAGAATGTCAGTTTACATTAGGACAGATTGAAAATATCCACTTGAACCCCAGCATCTCTACTCCTGTGCTATAACGTTCACCAACAATAGCAGATCTACATGCTCACATCAGGTCACTTTGTGACGTGTTTTGAGCTTCTAGATCTGTTATTTTTGGTGTAGATGGAAGAGCGCACCAAGCATCTCAAGTATAGAGGGTTATGGTTAAACTGAAGTGATTTTGATCAGTTCAAATATTATCAAAGTATTTTGCGGCACCCCTGGACTTGTGTTACAGCACCCTGAGGTGTCAAAGCACACACTTAGAGAAACCCTCCATTATAGTACACAATGTTTGATAAATGTGAAGTTATAATACCTGCATTGTGTTTGTTCAGTTGCTCCATTTGACCTTCACTTACATTGACCCTCATATCTACGCTGGACAGTTTAGCAAGGTTGGCTGAAATCATCACAATATTAACATTAAATCACTCAGTAATACTCATGCAGTTTCATTAAAACACCACCAGTAATTACAGTTAATCTGATATGACATAAAAATATGAATTTTAGAATATTCGCTTATGAATCAAATATGGGTGAGGGAGAGATTTCTGTTGAACCTGAATTTGGCCTTGAGGTCATATACTTATAGATATAAAATCTGATTGCAACCCAAGTTTTTATTTCGTTATAGCATTTTAAATACATAAATTACAATCTAGGCTTTTAGCAGATGCTCTTAATTCAGAGCAACTTACAGTAAGCAAGGAAAACACGAGGTAATACATCAAATGTTAAACTATTTTGTTTAAGTTTGAGCCCAGATTATGACATATTTTAGACATTCATTCTTTTGCACACTGAAGAGTCATTTTGACCCAGCTAGTAGATAGGCAAGAAAGCTCAGTCTAGCAAGTGTTAAAATACCTCTGGGGTCATTTTAAAGTTAATCTCTCAAGAACAGATTCTGCCCTGCGGTGGAATCTGTCGGAGAGGTTCGTCATAACGTGTGCGCATTGGCTACAAGTGGGCGTGCCTTCAGATCAGGAAGTAGGCCGCGCTTTACCCAATCAAATGTAGTGGGCGGGATTCACGTGTCCATCCACCCTTCCCCCCTCAAATCTAGCCGAAACTAATTTAACAATAGCGTCCTCGGAGCGGACAAAACCACGGAAAGATATTAACATTTTAAATTACTCTTTCATCATAGAAACAAGTGGGCTTATAACCAAAACCATCCATGTTCTCTGGGAGAAGTGGTGTTAGTGTTCCGTGTAGAAATATTGTTAGTGGGAATGAAAACGTAGTCGCACCAACCGGAAGTGATGCGCTAAAGGCAGACATGAAACCGGGGTTTCCCTGCGCACTGGCTTCCCATTTGCCTCCCTCCAGACCCCACAGACAAAATCACAAACAGCAGAGGTCGCTGTTTTTAATTTTCTGTGGGGTCTGGCTACGCGAGACTATTTTAAAGTCTACTCTGGCTTTATGTTTCATCCCACACACGTTTTATGTTGCTTGATTCAATATTTACATATTTCATATTCATGTCATAAGACATGAATGACATGTTACTTTATGGCACCTTAAATGTATGTCATTTATATCAAAAATATAATTCTTTCCCCCTAAGATACAGTCATAGGCGGCGGGTGAGCCTGACAATTGGGAAGGCTATATGGACCAATTGACCAATAATTGGTCTATATAATGCTGCACACATATATTATATATCATTTGCACAATCCCCAGCATAACATTTGGGAGGTCTTAGCCTACCCGAGCCTTCATTACCCGCCTAAGGATACAGTATGTCAGAAGGACAACTTGAGAGAATGTCAGTTTCCATTAGGACCGATTTGAAAATATCCACTCGAACCTCAGCATTTCTAATCTTGTGGTGACGTTCAACAAAAATAGCAGATCTACAAGCTCACATCAAGTCACTTTGTGATATGTTATGAGTTGTAGTTCTGCTATTTTTGTTGAAGAGATTTGGTGTAGATGAAAAAAGAGCACACCAAGCATCTCAAGTTTAGAGGGTTATGGTTAAAGTGGTTAAACTGAAGTGATTTTGATCATTCCAAATGTTATTAAAGTATTCTGTGGCACCCCTGGACTTGTGTCACGGCACCCTAGGGTGTCACAGCACCTACTTTGAGAAACCCTGCATTATAGTACATAACATGTTTGCTAAATGTGAAGTTATAATACCTGCTTGGTGTCTGTTCAGTTGCTCCATTTGACCTTCACTTACGTTGACCCTCATTGCTAGGCTGGACAGTTGAGCAAGGTTGGCTGAAATCATCACAATATTAACATTAAATCACTCATTAATACTCATGTAGTTAGAATAAAACACCAGTAGTAATTACAGTTAATCTGAGTCGACAAAAAATCTTAGCTTTTGAAATCTATGAATCAAATATGGGTGAGATGAGGGAGAGATATCTGTTGAACCTAATTTATCCTAGAGGTCATATACTTATGGATATAAAATCTGGCTGTAACCCAAGTTTTTATTTTGTTATAGCATTTTAAATACATAAATACAATTTAGGCTTTTAGCAGATGCTCTTAATTCAGAGCAACTTACAGTAAGCAAGGAAAGCACGAGGTAATACATCAAATGTTAAACCATTTTGTTTAAGTTTGAGCCCAGATTATGAGAAATTTTAGGCATTAATAATTTTTCACACTTAAGGGTCATTTTGACCCAGCCACTATGTGTTAATTGGCAAGAAAGCTCAGTCAAGCAAGTGTTAAAACACTTCTGGGGTCATTTTAAAGTCTACTTTGGCTTTTGAGTTTCACCCTAGACAGTTTTTATGTTGCTTGATTCAATATTTACATATTTCATATACATGTCATAAGTCATGAATGACATTGTTACTTTATGGCACCTTAAATTTATGTCATATTACGGGAAGTAAAAATGTAATTCTTTTCTCCTAAAATACAGTATGTCACAAGGACAACTTGAGAGAATGTCAGTTTACATTAGGACAGATTGAAAATATCCACTTGAACCCCAGCATCTCTACTCTTGTGCTATAACGTTCATCAACAATAGCAGATCTACATGCTCACATCAAGTCACTTTGTGACGTGTTTTGAGATTGTAGATCTGTTATTTTTGGTGTAGATGGAAGAGCGCACCAAGCATCTCAAGTATAGAGGGTTATGGTTAAACTGAAGTGATTTTGATCAGTTCAAATATTATCAAAGTATTTTGCGGCACCCCTGGACTTGTGTTACAGCACCCTGAGGCGTCAAAGCACACACTTTGAGAAACCCTCCATTATAGTACATACAATGTTTGCTAAATGTGAAGTTATAATACCTGCATTGTGTCGGTTCAGTTGCTCCATTTGACCTTCACTTACATTGACCCTCATATCTACGCTGGACAGCTTAGCAAGGTTGGCTGAAATCATCACAATATTAACATTAAATCACTCATTAATACTCATGCAGTTTCATTAAAACACCACCAGTAATTACAGTTAATCTGATATGACATAAAAATATGAATTTTAGAATATTCGCTTATGAATCAAATATGGGTGAGGGAGAGATTTCTGTTGAACCTGAATTTGGCCTTGAGGTCATATACTTATAGATATAAAATCTGGTTGCAACCCAAGTTTTTATTTCGTTATAGCATTTTAAATACATCAATTACAATTTAGGCTTTTAGCAGATGCTCTTAATTCAGAGCAACTTACAGTAAGCAAGGAAAACACAAGGTAATACATCAAATGTTAAACTATTTTGTTTAAGTTTGAGCCCAGATTATGAGATATTTTAGACATTCATTCTTTTGCACACTGAAGAGTCATTTTGACCCAGCCAGTAGATAGGCAAGAAAGCTCAGTCAAGCAAGTGTTAAAATACCTCTGGGGTCATTTTAAAGTCTACTCTGGCTTTATGTTTCATCCCACACATGTTTTATGTTGCTTGATTCAATATTTACATATTTCATATTCATGTCATAAGACATGAATGACATTGTTACTTTATGGCACCTTAAATGTATGTCATTTATATCAAAAAATATAATTCTTTCCCCCTAAGATACAGTCATAGGCGGCGGGTGAGCCTTACAATTGGGAAGGCTATATGGACCAATTGACCAATAATTGTGTCTATATAATGCTGCACACATATATTATATATAATTTGCACAATCCCCAGCATAACATTTGGGAAGGCTTAGCCTACCCAAGCCTTCATTACCCGCCTAAGGATACAGTATGTCACAAGGACAACTTGAGAGAATGTCAGTTTCCATTAGGACAGATTTGAAAATATCCACTCGAACCTCAGCATTTCTAATCCTGTGGTAACGTTCACCAAAAATAGCAGATCTACAAGCTCACATCAAGTCACTTTGTGACATGTTATGAGTTGTAGTTCTGCTATTTTTGTTGAAGAGATTTGGTGTAGATGGAAAAAGAGCACACCAAGCATCTCAAGTTTAGAGGGTTATGGTTAAAGTGGTTTTGATCATTCCAAATGTTATTAAAGTATTCTGTGGCACCCCTGGACTTGTGTCACGGCACCCTAGGGTGTCACAGCACCTACTTTGAGAAACCCTGCATTATAGTACATACATGTTTGCTAAATGTGAAGTTATAATACCTGCTTGGTGTCTGTTCAGTTGCTCCACCCTCATTGCTAGGCTGGACAGTTGAGCAAGGTTGGCTGAAATCATCACAATATTAACATTAAATCACTCATTAATACTCATGTAGTTAGAATAAAACACCAGTAGTAATTACAGTTAATCTGAGTCGACAAAAAACCTTAGCTTTTGAAATCTATGAATCAAATATGGGTGAGGTGAGGGAGAGATATCTGTTGAACCTAATTTATCCTAGAGGTCATATACTTATGGATATAAAATCTGGCTGTAACCCAAGTTTTTATTTCGTTATAGCATTTTAAATACATAAATACAATTTACAATTTAGGCTTTTAGCAGATGCTCTTAATTCAGAGCAACTTACAGTAAGCAAGGAAAGCAAGAGGTAATACATCAAATGTTAAACTATTTTGTTTAAGTTTGAGCCCAGATTATGAGAGATTTTAGGCATTAATAATTTTTCACACTTAAGGGTCATTTTGACCCAGCCACTATGTGTTAATCGGCAAGAAAGCTCAGTCAAGCAAGTGCTAAAACACTTCTGGGGTCATTTTAAAGTCTACTTTGGCTTTTGAGTTTCACCCTAGACAGTTTTTATGTTGCTTGATTCAATATTTACATATTTCATATTCATGTCATAAGTCATGAATGACATTGTTACTTTATGGCACCTTAAATTTATGTCATATTACGGAAAGTAAAAATGTAATTATTTCCTCCTAAGATACAGTATGTCACAAGGACAACTTGACAGAATGTCAGTTTACATTAGGACAGATTGAAAATATCCACTTGAACCCCAGCATCTCTACTCTTGTGCTGACGTTCACCAACAATAGCAGATCTACAAGCTCACATCAAGTCACTTTGTGACGTGTTTTGAGCTTGTAGATCTGTTATTTTTGGTGTAGATGGATGAAGAGCGCACCAAGCATCTCAAGTATAGAGGGTTATGGTTAAAGTGGTTAAACTGAAGTGATTTTGATCATTTCAAATATTATCAAAGTATTCTGCGGTACCCCTGGCCTTGTGTTACAGCACCCTAGGGTGTCACAGCACCTACTTTGAGAAACCTTGTATTATAGTTAGGGATGGGTATCGTTAGGATTTTTACGAGTCCGGTTCCGGTTCCGGTTCTGCCTTTCGGATCCGGTTCCTATCGGTTCCATATTTCGGTTCCAAAATGGTAAAAAAATAAGAGGTCAAATGCTTATTTAATAGAGATGCACCGAATGGAAAATTCTTGGTCGAAACGAATACCGAATACAGGAAACACTTGGCCGAAACCGAATAGCCGGAAATTATTAATTAAAAAAATATATATATACATTTTTTTTTAAAGTTTTTTGTACCATTGCTGCCATGGCTGTGCCTCTGTTGTAGAGCTACATGATTATGGCAAAACTTATCATAACTATAATGGGTCCATATTGAGATCAGTTATTTAAAACATTTATTTATTGTGTAGAATTATTGATTTACTATTGTATAGTAATAAAATACAATATGCCTCAAAACATCACCCTGCCATATTCAAGAAATTAAAACAAATATTGAATAGCCTAGCAAAAGGCATTATAATGTCTGCATTTGCATTATTGCACACACAGCCAAAATGCATTAATATTAGGTCTGCCATTCCTTCCTTTTGAAGAAGTCACTTTCAGTTTCACACACACACACACACACACACACACACACACACACACACACACACACACACACACACACACACACACACACACACACACACACACACACACACACACACACACACACAATCAAACAGAAGCGTTCACAGCTGGTGTTAATTATTTAGCCCTGCGCGAGTTCTTAACTAGCGCTGGTTTTTCAACTAACGTTACACCCTCTGACATGTGGATTCTAGTTTTCAAGTTGACAACAGCAGATCTTGGTTACAAAGTTTGCAGGGCAGGTTATTCCTTTCCTTACTACTTCAGTTCAGATGGTGGTGGTGAGTGAGTGAGGGGAGGGGGGGGCGATGCGGGGAGGAATGAGGCTGGGCTGAGTGCGCCCGTAGAGAAGCAGCAGTGTCTACTCTTCCATACGGAGAGACGCTACTGATCTATACTTCTCCATACATAGGTGTTTTACCAGATTTGTGATTTTTTCTCAGATTGTGCTGTTTGTGTAGGACTTCTAACGCCTTTGTTTGAACGGCTTTTAGCGCATCTAGGAACCGATATGCAGAACCGAAATTACATATTTTGTTTGGGTACCCGGTACCGACAATTTCTTTATCGGTTCCGTACCGGAACCGTATTTCGGTACCCAACCCTAATTATAGTACATACAATGTTTGCTAAATGTGAAGTTATAATACCTGCATTGTGTCTGTTCACCTTCATTTCCACGCTGGACAGCTTAGCAAGGTTGGCTGAAATCATCACAATATTAACATTAAATCACTCATTAATACTAATGTAGTTTAATTAAAACACCAGTAGTAATTACAGTTAATCTGATTTTACATAAAAATATGAATTTTAAAATATTCGCGTATGAATCAAATATGGGTGAGGGAGAGATTTCTGTTGAACCTGAATTTGGCCTAGAGGTCATATACTTATAGATATAAAATCTGGTTGTAACCCAAGTTTCTATTTCGTTTAAATACATAAATTACAATTTAGGCATTTAGCAGACACTCTTAATTCAGATCAACTTACAGTAAGCAAGGAAAACACAAGGTAATACATCAAATGTTAAACTATTTTGTTTAAGTTTGAGCCCAGATTATGAGAGATTTTAGACATTCATTCTTTTGCGCACTGAAGGGTCATTTTGACCCAGCCAGTATATAGGCAAGAAAGCTCAGTCAAGCAAGTGTTAAAATACCTCTGGGGTCATTTAAAGTCTACTCTGGCTTTGTGTTTCACCCCACACATGTTTTATGTTGCTTGATTCAATATTTACAAGTTCGAGGCCAGATTATGAGAGATTTTAGGCATTAATTATTTTTCACACTGAAGGGTCATTTTGACCCAGCCAGTATGTATAAGTAGGCAAGAAAGCTCAGTAATGCAAGTGTTTAAACACTTCTGGGGTCATTTTAACGTGTACTCTGTCTTTGTGTTTCACCCCAGACAGTTTTTATGTTCCTTGATTCAATATTAACATATTTCATATTCATGTTTTAAGACACGCATCCCTTTCTATATGAACCCATTGTGTCTTCAAACTCCATTATAACCATGTTAGACTCATTGAAAACACACGTCTCTGCTTCTGGTGACTGATATTGTCCTTCTAATGAATATATGTAGTATTACCACTGCACAGTATTCATTATAATTAATATAGTATTACCACTGTACAGTATTCATTAGAACATAAAGGTTATAATACCTGCATTCTGTCGGTTCATTATAGAACATAAAGGTTATAATACCTGCATTCTGTCTGTTCATTATAGAACATAAAGGTTATAATACCTGCATTCTGTCTGTTCATTATAGAACATAAAGGTTATAATACCTGCATTCTGTCTGTTCATTATAGAACATAAAGGTTATAATACCTGCATTATGTCTGTTCATTATAGAACATAAAGGTTATAATACCTGCATTCTGTCGGTTCAGTTCCTCACTCGCAGTCAGTCTCTTTTCCATGGCCGTCAGTTTAGCAAGGAGGGCTGAAAACAGAAGAGCATCAGCATTAACACTCAGTCAATCATAAATACTAAATAGTTTCATTTAAAATGCATCAATAAGAGTGGTTTCTAATAAGTTATAAGTTTCAGTTTCAGTTTATTTTTATTTATAGTGCAACATCACCCCAAGGGGTCTCTGTGAAACACACTGTAAAATGTGCCTGCATGGTCAAACAAGGTACCATGCAGTACACAGCAATATATAAGTGGTTATTAATAATGAATAAGTATTATGTGGATAACCTCTGATAAACTCCTTCTGTCCTTCTCTATACTCCTCCATCAGCACTCTCAGGGCGAACCATTATCCCTTTAGAGCAAGTGTTTGACTGTACTCATGCTGTTTTGTATTTCTGTCTAATATAAAATATTCAATCAATCAATCAATCAATCCTTGGCATAAACCCATACTGCTGCTCCCTAATTGTCACCTCTCCTCTTAGCCTAGCTTCCATTTCCAATAATATTCAAAATATTCCACATTTTATCGAAAGAGTTTTTGAAAATAGCAGATCTACAAGCTCACAATGCGTCGCATCGCCCTCAAATAGCCCTTGCATAGGTTTAAAGTGCTCTTGTGATGTAGTGTAGTTGCTTGTTTTCCTAGAGCTGGTTGCATATTTCTCACAAAATATGGCAACACTGCAACACAAACGTATTGACTTGTTTAGATAGATGACAAGCGACCAAGAGAAGAGAAAGGAACACAAAGTAGAAGTCTGCACTATAGTTCTGATTATTAAAGAGAAGAGAAAGGAACATAAAGTAGAAGTCTGCACTATAGTTCTGATTATTAAAGAGAAGAGAAAGGAACACAAAGTAGAAGTCTGCACTATAGTTCTGATTATTAAAGAGTAGAGAAAGGAACACAAAGTAGAAGTCTGCACTATAGTTCTGATTATTAAAGAGAAGAGAAAGGAACACAAAGTAGAAGTCTGCTCTATAGTTCTGATTATTAAAGAGAAGAGAAAGGAACACAAAGTAGAAGTCTGCACTATAGTTCTGATTATTAAAGAGAAGAGAAAGGAACACAAAGTAGAAGTCTGCTCTATAGTTCTGATTATTAAAGAGAAGAGAAAGGAACACAAAGTAGAAGTCTGCACTATAGTTCTGATTATTAAAAAGTATTTCCTTTAGGGGCGTCCCCCACTGTGTAATACAGTAGGTGGACAGTAGGTGGCAGGGCCGAGCAACTATTGACTGGCTGGCTAAAGTAATTATATTTATATTTATATATATATATATATATATATATATATATATATATATATATATATATATATATATATATATATATATATATATATATATATATATATATATATATATATATATATATATATATATATATTTAATAATAATGGCTTTTATCTATAATGTAAAGTGCATCACAGACAATAGGCCTACTCAAATGTTTTACTTGAGTAAAAGTATCAATGCCACAATGTAGAAATACTCTGTTACAAGTAAAATTCTGGCATGCAGAATTTACTTACTTTAGTAAAAGTATAAACGTGTTGGCATCAAAATATACTTAAAGTACCAAAAGTAAAAGTACTCATTATGCAAAATGTCCCATTTCAAGTTTTCAAAATGTACAACCATATTTTGGGAATAGTAGATCTACAAGCTACAAGTGTGAGCTTTTAGATCGGCTATTTTCTAATAGCCTAAATCTAAATCTGAAAAGCAACACTGTGTGTGTGTGTGTGTGTGTGTGTGTGTGTGTGTGTGTGTGTGTGTGTGTGTGTGTGTGTGTGTGTGTGTGTGTGTGTGTCTCTCTCTCTCTCTCTCTCTCTCTCTCTCTCTCTCTCTCTCTCTCTCTCTCTCTCTCTCTCTCTCTCTCTCTCTCTCTCTCTCTCTCTCTCTCTCTCTCTCTCCCTGTCAATTAAATTCAACAAAAGGGCTTTATTGGCATGAGAAAACATACTGCATGTGTACATGGCTGAAGCAAAAGAGGATCAATAACAATACAATCAAAACAAAAATAATGTATGTACAATTAAAAGGGAATATAAATGATGTGTACACAGAGATGTGTTTACATAGCAACTGAGGGAAATCTAACTTATGAAAACATAATAAGTGTGCATTTGCTGTCAGAAACAGTTATAAATAAATATCCACCTAAATATCCACATAGGAAAGGTTAGCTTGGGATAAGCTTTTACAAAATTGGGAACAACTGTAAAACTTTAAAGGTACCTTAGGTACCTTTAAAGGTACCTTAGGTACCTTTAAAGGTACAGTAATTGCTCTGTTTGTATGTATATTGTAGGCCTACCTATGTTCCTATTTGTGTGAAAGGAACTTATTATATATATATATTTTTTTTTACATTAACCACTTGAACCCTAGCATCCCTATGCTGGGGGGAACTTTGGCCGATCTACAGGCTAAACTTGTAGATCGGCTATTTTTTCAGCAAACAGGTTTGGTGTATCAAAGAGCAGACCGAGTACAGAGCCAAAGATCTTGTTTACTAAGTATTGAGAGTGTAAGTTAAATGTCTGAAAATGTGTTCATGGATGAATGTTAATGTAGCCCCTAGAGGGTAGTAGAGTACAGGGTGACGTCCTGAGTGAGACACATATTTAAGAGGGTTCTGAACAGGCAGCTAACGGGTTGGTAATCTGTGGGTCCTCACAACACTGCCGGTAGCGTGTTGTTGAGAGGGGGATGTTCGAGTGCTGACCTGTTAATCGGTAAGCCTGTTTGTGTCTGTATTATATCCTCGCAATTAAATTCCTACATAACTGAAGAGGCCACACCCCAAACAATGGACAGGCACGACAAGAGCACCAAAAGTGTCACAGACCTGACGATATAAAAACATTTCTCTCTGCCTGTTCAGAACCCTCTGAAATATGTGTCTCACTCAGGACGTCACCCTGTACTCTACTGCCCTCTAGGGGCTACATTCACTAACATGAATCCAACATGTTAATAGGAAGATCATGTGTAAACAAACACAACACTGATGATAGTGCTGTCTATGATGAAGCTATCTATGAATTCTATGATTGTATTTTGTATCTGCCACACAATGTTATACAATATGTAGAGTCTAGCACTTTGTTGTGTACTGTACAATTGTGTTTTGAAATTACAAGCACATAAAGCACTTGATATAATATATAGAACAATAAATCAATGTGTACCACAGATGTGTTAATCTTAACTTCAATATCAACATCAAATTTAACGAATCAGTTTTGTTTGAAATTAAATTAAGCATAACTATAACCAGGGTTGCATTACTCATGGACGGCCTTGCACGGCGTGCAAGAACCTATTTGACCAGGAGCACACGCAGGCACACACATAGATTTAAAACTACTTTAAATTCACACCTCAACAAAGTTTACAAAGGCTCCAGACTCACACCAGGTGAATGAACATAGGAATGAGCCTATAGATGCATATCAAGTGTCCATTGTGTGACCTGTAGTGTAGGTGTTAAGACACGTGCGCGTCACGTCATTAAAATAGAGTGCAACCATGTTCCAATTCAGCAATGCAACACTGACTATAACTAGTAAGTAAACTAACTATCCTAATGTGTCAGCCTGGACTAACCACAACAATGTTTAGTGTTTAATGTTTAATTTAAATTGTCTCTGCCAGAGTGTGTGGTTTGGTTAGTTGTGAGGGGGGGGGGGGTCTATTTACTGCTCAGAGAGCCAATCCTGTGTAGAGCCCGCCCACTGTATCCGGTAGTTTACGGAAACAAATAGGCACGTATAAAGGCCGTGGCCATATCCGGTCTAGACCGGATCTGCAACCTGTAAAGTCAACTGATCCCAGACAGTCTAACGTTGACAAGGCCAGCGTTGCCAGGTTTTGCGAGAGAAACAAGCAACCAGGTCTATGAAAACAAGCCCAAAAGAAGCAACTAATAGGCCACATGAGCACTTTAAAACCTTTATGTTGGCTATTTGAAAATAGCAGATCTACAAGCTCACAACGCGTCGCAACACAAGGCGTTGTGAGCTTGCAGATCTGCTATTTTCAAAAGATCTGCTATTTCAAAGAAAATGTGGAATATTTTTTAAACCTTTTAATAACACAAATGTTGAATGCGAGTCCTGACTCCCTGGCATAACATATTTTCCGATGGGGGTGCGCAGACAAATGCATATTAATTTGGGGGTATTTTACATGAAAGAATGAGAATTCCTGGTTCAAACAACCCCAAAATAAGCAACTAAACACTTTAGAAACAAGTCCAAAATACCACAACCCGCAGCTACCAATAAGCAACTTTACAGAAAAACAAGCCCAAAGTTTTTTTCCTATGTATTAGTCACCCCATGGAAACTTGAATTCATGGATATTTTTTTTGTTTTTGTCTCATTCCTAAGACAATAAGTTGATGACCGGTAGCAGATTCGGTAGGAGACACAAAGAGTCTTCTTTGTGTCTCCTACCGGTCATCAAATTATTGGCTTAGGAATGAGACAAAAAACAAAACAAAACATGAAGTCTCCATGGGGTGACTAATCCATAGGAAAAAATCATTTAGGGGTGAACTATCCCTTTAAAATACGATAGTCTGTTAAATAGGTTAATAATTGCTTCTCTGCTCACACTATTCAAAGAGTTTATAAATAGATGCAGAGGGCCAAACTGTTGCTGTTAAAATATGATAATCTGTTATAGATTAATATGAATAAGTGCTTCTCTGCTGGCATTAGTATAGTATTAGATTATAAAAGAAGAGAGAGAGAGAGAGAGAGAGAGAGAGAGAGCGGTCGGTCTAGGGGCGCGGTTTGGACAGCGTGATCTAATGAGAGTGACGACACTAGCGTTGACTCCCATTGTAAGAATGGAATGCAGAAATGCTCTGTCTATCTCGATGAGGAAGTTCCAATGTTTGGAACTACAGCCCATAGCAGCCCGCTCTGCGGGGAGATCAAAGCATGTCATAACTCTCTCTCTCTATGGGTCTGGGTTTGGATTCCAGCGGCTCTAAAGCTCTGGTTAGTTCCCAGTTACCTTTTTGGCAATGGTGACGGAACCACTGTACATCCATCCATCCATCCATACATCCATACATCCATCCATCCATGCAATTAATGACGTATTATTTGAGCAACAGTAAGTCATTTTCCAATGTCTCTGTCTTACCTGTATTCACAGAACTTCCTCCTGGTGCTTCCACCTCATTCTTACTGGAATTAGATGTGTTGTCCGTTTCTGAAAAATACACACAATCACATTGTGTCAAACAAGCAGAGAGAACAAACTCATGAGTTTCATCCATATCTACTGTTTTATACATTTTATACGCATTTATATATTGTATATGTATTTATATATCTGATACGTATTTATATATTTCATCCATATCCACCGTATTTTGACTGTGAGATGTTTTTGTTACGTTGGGAGTGTTAACTACAAGATGTATAGGCTACCATAGACTGACCCCCCCCTCCCCTTTAAATTTCCCTTTTCTCTGCAACAACCTTCATTCAGTTTTGTAAAAATAAAGTCAATCACAAAATGTCCCCCATTTAGTTTGTAACCTTTATTTAACATGTTTGTAACCCTTATTTAACATGTTTGTAACCTTTATTTAACATGTTTGTAACCCTTATTTAACATGTTTGTAACCTTTATTTAACATGTTTGTAACCCTTATTTAACATGTTTGTACTTTTATTTAACATGGAGAATCACATTAATGTACGAGAGCTCTTTGTATTTATGGGGGAGGGGCTAAAATTAGGCAATTTCGTGATTGACTTTTTACAAAACTTTAAGAAGTTTGCTGCACAGAAAAGGGAAATTACATTTTTCACATTAGTTAACACTCCCAGCGTAACTGTTTTGTTCAATCTAACATTATACAAAAAGTAATAATGCACCAAAATCAATCTTCACACTTATTATTCAGATGGGTCAGCCAGTGATACTAATAATAAACGAATTAGTGTTTACAATATTTAATTAGTGTATTTTTTTAAACGCGGTTAGTGATGTATGACCAAAAATGGCATATAAAGGGTAAAGTTTTTATTGTGATTAAGTAAATCATGATATAAATTAAACAAGAACCCCTTCATGAAAAAATAGGGAAAATGTTCATAATTCTATTTTAGTTTAAAATTCAAAATGCAAATATTGTAGTTAACACTCCCAATGTAACTTGTTTTTTTCTGACAGTATAATAAAGTAATAAAGTACCAAAAAAAGGATATTGATAATTAAAAACTATAACAACCTTGGTTGTGAGCTTGTAGTTTTGTCTTGGTCGTGAGCTATTTTCACAATATATACTAATATAATACAGTATGAAGTATATAGGCTGGATAAGAGGTTTAAAGGGCAAGACCACTTCGGTATAGAGGTTTGGGTTGTGTAGTTACCTTGCCATGATGTAACTCCAAAGGTGGACAAGAAATCTGTTTATAATAATGAATAATAATAATAATAACAATTGCTCCATTGATTAGAAATTGATAATTCAAAATATGCTCCTCATTGACTTACATTGTACAGTGAAACGTCTCTCAAAGTCACTCTTAGCACATAAACGAACACAAACAAAGTTGATTAAGACAATGTAGAACATCACCAAACCTAGTACTATTTGTTTTTTAATAAAACAATTCAACTTCCTGTTGATTTTGCTATTCATATTCTTATTCTTATCCGCAGATCTGGATCCGGATCTTCAAATAGTAAAATCAACAGGAAGTTGATATTTTCATATACAAAATAAACGGTTTTGGGTTTGGTGATGTTCTATACTGTCTGAATCAACTTTGTTTGTGTTCGTTTACATGCTAATAGACTGACTTTGAGAGCTGTTTCAGCGTACGATGTAAGTTAATGAGGAGCATATTTAGAATTATCAATTTCTAATCAATAGAGCAATAATCTTTGATTTCCTGTCTACCTTTGGAGTTACATCATGGCAAGGTAACTACACAACCCAAACCTCTACCAACGTGGTCTTGCCCTTTAATCAGCATCTCCATCATCCTTACCTTGGTTGTCATCATGGTTGAGGCTCACGTCCAACGCTGTTCCTTGGTTCTCATCATGTTTGAGGCTCAGCTGGAACTGAACGTCAGGCTCAGCTGAACACAGACAGAAGAGGAAGATCAGCAAAACACCAGCAGTCTTCATCCTGAAATGCTCTATCAATGCTCTGCATGCAGCATCTTATATACACACCTACCTGGTAACCTGAGATGCTTCTTTCTTCTTTTTTTTTGCAGACGTATACATTCCGTGAGTCTTGCCTCCACGTAGTCATTGGCATGTGGACAGACGTGACGTGTGAACACGGATGTAATTAGAAACGTGTTGACGGAGGTGCAATGCAGTTTTTGTGTGTGCATGCGTGAGGGAATTCAATGGCCGCCGATGCCCTCAGTTAAACTTGATGCTCCTGCACTGTCTCAGTAAGGTTAAGGCTATCCCTAAATGAAACCACAGACTGGAGTCAAATGTGTCCCATGCCAACATGGAGAGCTGGTGTTAGGGGTCCCCAGAGTTTCTAAAGGGTTAGGTAGTAACTCTGGGGACCCCTAGGAGGTCCCCAGAGTTACTATAGGGGGGCCGGCAAGGAACTTTTTTACATTAACCATTGAACCCTAGTATCTCTATTTTGGGGGAAACATTCACCCAAAATAGCCGATCTACAAGCTCACAACATGTTTCAACGTGATGTATTGTGAGCTTGTAGATCGGCTAATTTTTGGCAAAGAAGTTTGGTGTAAGGGGAAAAAATAGTTAAAGTGTGTGTGTGTGTGTGTGTGTGTGTGTGTGTGTGTGTGTGTGTGTGTGTGTGTGTGTGTGTGTGTGTGTGTGTGTGTGTGTGTGTGTATGTATAAATGTATGGTGGGAGTGACCAATAGGCTGACCTGAATGGACCTTTGGGTCATCAAAGGTACATCAAGTACATTTACTCTACAGTCCATCACTGATCATAACTGCTGTTATCTGCTGGGAAATAGAAGGAAATTGGCACAGATAAATAAGTTACACCTGCAGGTGAAGGAAAGAAGGAAGAAGGAAATGAATGGTGAAGAAATGACAAAGAAAACACAGACACACGCACACACACACACACACACACACACACACACACACACACACACACACACACACACACACACACACACACACACACACACACACACACACACACACACACACACACACACACACACACACACACACACACACACACACACACACAGGTGTGGGGAGCACACAGTAAGGATTAGACAAGGACATGTAATGGTTAATATATATGGGTCTTCAACAGGGGATTTGGGACCCCCCTCCTCAGAGTTACTACAGAGGTAGGGGGTCCTCAGAGTTACTACAGGGTTAGGTAGTAACTCTTTGATAGGAACTTTTTTTACATTAACCACTTGAACCCTAGTATCTCTATTCTGGGGGAAACATTCACCCAAAATATTAGAGATTGCTGGCTTTTCAAAGGACAGTGTTACGTGAGGACAGAAAGGTACGGTAGTGCATTCCATTAAGGTCATCAGGTATTCTCTGTTGATGAGAAATTGCAAGGCATGCACATGTAAGACACACCCTACAAGCTACACTTGATTTGTTTGATTTATTAGACATGATAATTACATGGTAAATGCTTCTCACGGAAACGTCAAGGATAAAATGCCAATGGAACACTGGAACAAGGAAGTTGACTTTCCCCCAAACTTTCCCCCAAACTTGAGAGACAAAAAAGATATGCTGTGTCACAATAGTTTAATGTGAAGCACCTGACTTTGATCAGAGGTGAGATAACTTTTAGGTTGGAGGAGGTCCTCATTCCTTCACTGTTCACATGCCAACAAAGAACACGCTGTGTGACTTATTTATCTCTGCCAGTTTCCTCCTATTTACCACCACTAAACAACACTTATAACATATTATGTATTTATACACTTAACAGCATTTATAATGTATTATTTTAAACGGTTAAAAACAGTTATAATATTGTTTTATACTGTTAAAAACACTTATAATGTATTGTTTTATACTGTTAAAAACAGTTATAATGTATTGTTTTATACTGTTAAAAACAGTTATAATATATTGTTTTATACTGTTAAAAACAGTTATAATATATTGTTTTATACTGTTAAAAACAGTTATAATATATTGTTTTATACTGTTAAAAACAGTTATAATGTATTGTTTTATACTGTTAAAAACAGTTATAATATATTGTTTTATACAGTTAACAACAGTTATAATATATTGTCTTAACAGATAACAACAGTTATAATATATCATTGTATATGGTTAAAAACAGTTTGAATGATAACTGCTGTTCACTGTATAAAACAATATATTATAACTGTTTTTTATTTTATGCAGCTAAAGGAATACAGGATGTATTAGTTACAATACTTTCCAAAGTGTTGGAGACAGGGGCGGCTAGGGGAGGCTAAGCCTTCTAAATGTCCTGCTGGCTATAGAGAGAACATTCTAGAGTATACAGTAGATATAGATATTATCACTATAATGTGTCAATACAGAACAAGCTCCTACGCTATCTGGTATGATTGGCATCATTTGGAGCTTTTCAATCACATACGTGCGACAGTAAAGTCCACTTACAGAAGCACGTTGACGCGCCCGATGTAGCTCGGGCCGTCACTTTCTTTCTAATAACACAGAATCACCTGCTAGCTGCAAGCTTACAGCGAGGAGCTGTGACCCGGGAGTGTGAGGTAAGGATAGCTGGGACCTGACACCCTGCAAAACTGACTTCATCTGAGAGAAAAGGAAAGCTGTCAGTTAGTGTGGTGTTGTGTTGTACTAGACAGACAGACAGGCAGGCAGGCAGGCAGACAGGGAGACAGACAGGCAGGCAGGCAGGCAGGCAGACAGACAGACAGACAGACAGACAGACAGACAGACAGACAGACAGACAGACAGACAGACAGACAGACAGACAGACAGACAGACAGACAGGCAGGCAGGCAGGCAGGCAGGCAGACAGACAGCTTCCAACACATCCCCAGCTGATAATCATTCTAATTGTCTCGTAGAGTATGTTCTCGTCTCCGTCCGTGTGTGTGTCCGTGTCAGCCAAGCTAACATTGGTCAAGCTTCACGTGACACGTAACAATATGTAATATTGTACCTTGATTGGCTGACTCTATCCAGACCCTTTGCTTTGATTGGCTAGCGAGACGCATGATGAAATAAAAACCTATAAATAGCACCACGCACTTCAAAAAATCACTTATATTTTTTGAAGTGAGCTTCCATCACTGTGATGACCACTGTTGTTTCTAAATATGAATGCTGTGATCTCCGCCAGGAGAGTTTTACCCTCCGTGTGTGTGTCCGTCTCAGCCAAGCTAACATTGGTCAAGTGACACGTGACAATATGTAATATAAATAGGTAAGACAGGATTAATCAGGAACAGTACTGGCGGAGACCTGTGCTCCGAGGAGCACATTTTATAGTTAACATGTGTTTGATTTTGAAAGCCTTGTGTTGATATTTAGCCTTTTGTGGGGCATGGATGGTTCAAAAATAGACTAAAGTTACTACTGTTAAATCCTTGTGTCTCCCTCTCTCTTCCTTCTCCTCCTCTCTCTCTCTCTCTCTCTCTCTCTCTCTCTCTCTCTCTCCCCCCCCCTCACAGTCTAGTTGGCTGCTGCTGGCTGTAATTGTCTCGACCCGGCCGAAGGCGTGGCTGAGACTATATTCTGCACCGTATTTGTGTGTGTGTGTGTGTGTGTGTGTGTGTGTGTGTGTGCGTGCGTGCGTGCGTGCGTGCGTGCGTGCGTGCGTGCGTGTTTGTCTATGTCCGAGCAGTTCATATCTGGAACCGTTGGTCCAATCACAGCAAAGCTTTGCACACAGGGCCTCCATTGGGCTCAGGGCAGGAACTTCACGGCGGCCACGAGGGCCATGGCCGTTGTTGCCCCTCTCTTTGGCCGTGTGCCCCTCGAAAAATGACCTGCCCCACTGTGGCCTTCATGCCCCCTCCGCCTGCCCTGCCCCACGGCCACTGTGGCCTTCATGCCCCCCCGCCTGCCCTGCCCCACGGCCACTGTGGCCTTCATGCCCCCCCGCCTGCCCTGCCCCACGGCCACTGTGGCTTTCATGCCCCCCCGCCTGCCCTGCCCCACGGCCACTGTGGCCTTCATGCCAGGGGCGGACTGGTCATTTGGCATACCCCCGGTGGGCCGCTGGGCCAGTGGGCCGCTGGGCCATCCAAAAAAAAAAAAAGATTAGTTACGTTAACGTTTGGGCTGGGATGCTTTTCAGAGGTGGTGTAATTTACATTGGGCTGTTGGGTTAAAACAGAGGTGGTGTAATTTACATTGGGCTGTTGGGTTAAAACAGAGGTGGTGTAATTTACATTGGGCTGTTTGTCACGATATCGCCGCGGACAGAAAGGTGGATCCAAATGCAGGACGCGACACAGTATAACGTTGAAATAATGGTACTTTACTAGAAGTTTAGGTTACAAAACAAGGTCACCTCTTGCAGGAGGGAAACAGACAGGAACAGAAACAACACCGTAACAATGGTTATCAACCCGCAAAAGGCCACCGGCTGGAAAGTCTTAAGTAGCCAACATAAGTCATTAGCCCAAGGGCTTGCAGCCGGGCGTGCTGCGGGTCCGAGCTCACACACAGGCCAAAATCAGAGTCAGAGAGGAGGAAGGGGGCGGGGCCGAAACCCCGCACCGTGACAGTACCTCCCCTCCACGGGACGACTTCCAGGCGTCCCAGAACCGGGGGGGGGGGGGGGGGGGCAGAGACGGGACCGGGGGGGGCACTGCCAGGGCTCTGCGCGGAGGGCATCGGCGCAGAGGGCGCAGGCAGAGTAGAGAGAAGAGGCGAGGGTCGAGGCCGGGAAACCAACCGGGTCCAGCCGAACAGCGGCAGGGGAAAGCCGGAATGGCAGGCGACGAACCGGGGCAGAGACGGGGGGGGGGGGGGGGGGGGGGGGGCTGCCAGGGCTCTGCGCGGAGGGTGTCGGCGCAGAGGGCACAGGCAGGGCGAGAAACCAAGGCTGAAGAGGAAGGGCCCGGGCAGCGACGACTGGAGCACGGGAACCAAGTGGACCTGCCGAGACCGCCAGCCAAAACAGAAGGAGCGGACGCCGCACCGAAACTGGCGGCGCCCCTCCAGGCCCGGACGTCTCGGCAGGCCGCTCGCCGTTCGTCGCCGCCGACCCGGGGCGAAGGAAGAGCTGCAGACAGGACAGGTAAGAAAGAGAGACAGAGGGGGAAAAACCAAAGCAAGGCAAGGTGAGCTCAGAACAAAACCACAACAGCAAAAACAAACTCAGAACTAGTAGAAAACAGAACAAAACAAGAACTTAACTTTCTACTTAGGGCGCGGGGGTCTCACTGGACCGTTGTTGATATGGTGGCCCCCCCCTTCGCCACAGTAGAAACATAGTCCAAGCCGGGCCCGCCGCTGCTTCTCCGTCTCGGGCTCCGGCGGGAACCCTACCACAGGAGGAGGAGCAGGACGGTGAACAGGAACAGGACGGCGAGAGAGAAGAGGATCGGAGGACACCGCCCGGCGGGGACAGTGACTCTCCCTCTCGCGGGAGTAACCAGGACGACTCCCCGATGACGACCTCCATCGCCGGGCTCGCGCTCCCTCGGGGGAGGGAGAGTGGTGACGAACCCGAGGCAACCCCCGACGGCGGGAACTCCGCGGGTCGGAGGCCGGGTACGGGCCCTCACCCGCAGGTCCGAAGATGAGGAGGACGAAGCCGCGGGTTGCGGGGTGGAACTGGAGTCTGCTTCGGGAGCAACCACCTCCAGAACGTGGGAGCGGACCGTCGCCGCTTCCGCGCGCGCACTGACGGGCGCCTCCCCCGCCTGGAGCATTCGCTCCCACCAGTTAGAGACACGGAACAGGATCGCGGACTGGCCGCCCGACAGATTGGTCTCGAGACGCAGCAGGCGATCATCCATGCGGCGCAGAGTGTCGAATATGGCGTTTAAACAACCCATGATGGTCACGCCATCTACCTTGCCTCCAGGCGCGGACGCGCGCCCCGCTGGATCCATGGTTGGCGGGTTGATACTGTCACGATATCGCCGCGGACAGAAAGGTGGATCCAAATGCAGGACGCGACACAGTATAACGTTGAAATAAAGGTACTTTACTAGAAGTTCAGGTTACAAAACAAGGTCACCTCTTGCAGGAGGGAAACAGACAGGAACAGAAACAACACCGTAACAATGGTTATCAACCCGCAAAAGGCCACCGGCTGGAAAGTCTTAAGTAGCCAACATAAGTCATTAGCCCAAGGGCTTGCAGCCGGGCGTGCTGCGGGTCCGAGCTCACACACAGGCCAAAATCAGAGTCAGAGAGGAGGAAGGGGGCGGGGCCGAAACCCCGCACCGTGACACTGTTGGGTTAAAACAGAGGTGGTGTAATTTACATTGGGCTGCTGGGTTAAAACAGAGGTGGTGTAATTTACATTGGGCTGCTGGGTTAAAACAGAGGTGGTGTAATTTACATTGGGCTGCTGGGTTAAAACAGCGGTGGTGTAATTTACATTGGGCTGCTGGGTTAAAACAGCGGTGGTGTAATTTACATTGGGCTGCTGGGTTAAAACAGAGGTGGTGTAATTTACATTGGGCTGTTGGGTTAAAACAGAGGTGGTGTAATTTACATTGGGCTGTTGGGTTAAAACAGAGGTGGTGTAATTTACATTGGGCTGTTGGGTTAAAACAGAGGTGGTGTAATTTACATTGGGCTGTTGGGTTAAAACAGAGGTGGTGTAATTTACATTGGGCTGCTGGGTTAAAACAGAGGTGGTGTAATTTACATTGGGCTGTTGGGTTAAAACAGAGGTGGTGTAATTTACATTGGGCTGTTGGGTTAAAACAGAGGTGGTGTAATTTACATTGGGCTGTTGGGTTAAAACAGAGGTGGTGTAATTTACATTGGGCTGCTGGGTTAAAACAGAGGTGGTGTAATTTACATTGGGCTGTTGGGTTAAAACAGAGGTGGTGTAATTTACATTGGGCTGTTGGGTTAAAACAGAGGTGGTGTAATTTACATTGGGCTGTTGGGTTAAAACAGCGGTGGTGTAATTTACATTGGGCTGTTGGGTTAAAACAGAGGTGGTGTAATTTACATTGGGCTGCTGGGTTAAAACAGAGGTGGTGTAATTTACATTGGGCTGTTGGGTTAAAACAGAGGTGGTGTAATTTACATTGGGCTGTTGGGTTAAAACAGAGGTGGTGTAATTTACATTGGGCTGTTGGGTTAAAACAGAGGTGGTGTAATTTACATTGGGCTGCTGGGTTAAAACAGAGGTGGTGTAATTTACATTGGGCTGCTGGGTTAAAACAGAGGTGGTGTAATTTACATTGGGCTGCTGGGTTAAAACAGAGGTGGTGTAATTTACATTGGGCTGCTGGGTTAAACACACACACACACACACACACACACACACACACACACACACACACACACACACACACACACACACACACACACACACTTGCGCGCACGAAAAATCTTGAAAGTGTGTTTTTTTAACACAAAATTCTCTTCTGGGGGTCCCTGGCACAAAACATTTTCAGAGGGGGTGTCTGCGGCCAAATGACATTTTGGGGGTCCTTGGCACAAAAAGGAAGATAACCACATCATTTCTGACGGGCTCATTATTCTGTATTATGATCTAGGTTGGGCACAGTGTTGCCAGGTTGGGCTTGTTTGTCTGTAAAGTCGCTTGTAAATATTGGTATTTGTAGGACACGTTTTTTTTTGGGGCCCGTTTCTAAAGTGTAAAGGTGCTTATTTGGACTTTGCTTTATAGGTGTAGAACCAGTGGTGTAAAGTAACTAAGTACATTTACTCAAGTACTGTACTTAAGTACAATTTTCAGGTACTTTTACTTTAGTCCAATTGTCTATACTTTTACTTCTACTCCACTACATATCAGAGGCAAATATTGTACTTTTACTCCAATACAATTATTTGAAAACTTCAGTTACTAATTACTTTGCAGATATAAATGATTACATTATAAAACATACATTACCCACTTTAGCCCTATTTTATACCTAGGCTATTTGAAAATAGCAGATCTACACGGTCACAACGCGCCGTCCAAAAACCGAAACCTAGTATCCCTTTTCTGAGGAGAACTTTAGCCAAAAATAGCAGATCTACAAGCCCACAACGCCTCGCGCTGCGAGGCGTTGTGGGCTTAGTGTTGGTGCACGCCACTGACTCGAAACGAGTATGATTGTCCTCCTGTAGGTCGGTCTGGTCATCTGTGGGTCCTCAGGTGGCTGTAGAGGCCAATCCGGGATCCACAGTCTCTATTGCAGTGGGGGCATATGTAAGTGGTGGTGGTGGCGGTGTGAGGAGCTGTTTTGGTGGTGGATCTCTCCTTTCTTTGTTGCCTCTTGGTTTCCGTGGCACAGTGGAGGTCCTTTTCCAGGTGTGCCGTGCCTTCATGGACCATCCTGCTCCACACGTCTCTCTGGGGGACAGCCCCCTCCTCCCAGTTGGTGAGGTTGAAGCGACATTTCCTCAGGTGGGTTTTGATGTTGTCTTTATACCGCTTCTTCTGACCCCCTTGGATATACATTGGCTATTTGTAAAACAAGCCTAAGTAACAAAACACAAACAAAAAAACAAACAAACATGAGAACAAGGTTCATAAACTACACATTATATTTGTTTAGTTCTGTTTTATACATTTCAGACCATGATAGATGATACAGAACAGTTCCGGTGCT
The DNA here is from genome assembly GCF_963454915.1 of Gymnoscopelus microlampas. Lineage (NCBI taxonomy): Eukaryota > Metazoa > Chordata > Actinopteri > Myctophiformes > Myctophidae > Gymnoscopelus > Gymnoscopelus microlampas. The sequence goes on along the minus strand of NC_139947.1, from coordinate 54,192,796 downwards.
CCTCCACTAGGGGGCATACCTACCTAGACTACAGCTTTGGAAAACAACAATGTATGGGACGGGGCTCCATCTTGTGGCCGTAGTGGGTAGTGTTTCCATCTCACCTAGAATCATGTCAACCTTTTTCATATCAAGGTCCATTATTTATTCTGCATTTGAGCCACAAATTACCACCATTTGATGAGATTTAGACTCCCAGACCCCAAATATATATTTAAATATTAGCTGTATTGATGTTGGTTCCATAGGAAAGATAAACAGGCAAACGTTGATCAAAATAACAATTCTTTTGTTATCTGCAAGTAATGCAGATAACAATAATTTAACTCTTGAGAGGTTAAAATGGTTTGGTTTCATTTTAAACTCTACCACTCTGCCACTCTACCCCTGAGCCACTGCCACCTCGCAAATAGGCAGAAAAGCCCCCCCGAGTGACACTTGGGGACGTGACCAATCAGCCATAAATAAGTGACGGGTTGAGAGTGAGAATCTGTTGATTTTTTCAGTTGCGGGCGGCAGTGGCTCAGCGGTAGAGTGGCCGGTTAGATTGAACTGGAAACTGCAAGGTTCCTAGTTCTATCCTGGGCTGGGGGGCTCCCCAGAGTTAGTGTTGAAGTGTCCTTGAGCAAGACGCTGAACCCATAATTGCTCCCGATGAACAGGTTGGTGCCTTGCATGGTTTCCTCCACTGTGTCTGTGTGTGTGTGTGTGTGTGTGTGTGTGTGCGCGCTATGTGAAGCGTTAAAATAAAATCGCTACATAAATGAACCATTTCATTTGCTCCATTTAATGATAAATGATGAACATGATATAAGGATGAATAAATGACGTCTGACTGACCACAGGATCTCCTCTTCAGCTCTGCAGTAACGTTGTTATATCTGGACTGTATAGCCGGTCAGAACTGGACTGTATAGCCGGTCAGAACTGGACTTTAGCTGAAATAAAGCCTGACCGTACGGGGGTTGAGTCATATAAACTCATGCAGATTCACAATAGACCACCGAAGTCTGACGTAATTTACGCATCCTTTGTTCGTCTACCTGGTTCGCAGTTTTCCACCCCCATTCTGAATCCCATAGATGTGTTTAATATCGTGTCAAATAAGAACTGTGTTCCAAAAATAAACAAATGACCCCGGCGGTTTGACTCTTATGGATATGAAGCATCAACTGACGGTGAGAAAACGATAATGTTACTTCCGCCGAATTAGTTACATTTTCGCCAGAAACAGACTGTATCAAATATAAGTGACTGACTATCATAAACGATACAGAGCCTCCTCCCCGACAATATCGCCGAGACAGTTTGTTTATTTTTGGACCACAATTCTTATATGAGACGATTCTATGATGACCCAATGTTATTCTCCATAGAGAAATGACTTTACGAACCAGAGGATGAACGAGTGACGTCAGGACTCCGGTTGTCTATGGAAGCTCTGAGAGGTTTAAAACTCTATTTGAAATCCATGCCAATGTAACTGACAGTGTTTGTAACTATAAGTTAATATCATTTGTGTTATTTCTCATAATAGGGCTGTATTTAAGTTAATTTGTTATGCCTACATTATTTATGTGTGTTTTAGCAATGCTTTTATTTTGAAGTGTCAAAGTCACGTTTGTGTGTCTCGTTGGTCTGCTCTCACGTGACTTGGATTCACAGGACTTTTGCATTAAGCAACAACAAGGTGCAGAAGCTCTGTTTCATGTTGGTTCATAAGAGACTGTCTTTTTAACCGTGCATCCAAACTTTACCACAAAGGTATGTTACAATGCGGGTTGTGTTTTATTTGTTTGTTTCATGGGTTTTATATGTACTTATTACTGTTACTGCACTTCCACAGTTTGTGGTGGTGCTGTGCAGCAGGACTGGTGGGAACCACAAACCACATACATGCACTTTAGAAAGAGTTTGAGGAAGGAGTTAACTTCTATGTTCATTGTGTTTGATAGCAACATAGAGGCTCATGTACATAATAGTTTATTGCATTCACCCAGCATGGTGGTTTATGACTAAACCTACTTTGTTTTGTGATGTTTAGATAATATGAAGCAACTACAAGAATCAAGCCCAAAGTCGCTGATTATATGCAGACATGGCAACACTGGTAAACAGGAAACCCCTTGATATTGAGTAATGGGAGATTCCATGTGTTTATGTAGGTGTTTGGCAACGGCTGTGAGCTGAGAGCTGCTGGTGGTACGATCAATGGACCATAGTAGCAGGTATGTGCACGCCATAGCAACGTAGTCATTCTAATTATTCTAATTATGAGAGAGCAGTTTATATGATCACTGAAAGAAGAGTATTCATGTACATGACATCAGCTCACAACGGGTCACTTCACCACCCGTTGTGAGCTTGTAGATCTGCTATTTTCAAAGGATAATAGATTGTAGATCTGCTATTTTCAAAGGATTATAGATTGTAGATCTGCTATTTTCAAGTAGCCAAAGTTTAAATAGGGCTTGAGTGTTTTGTAATAATAATTCAAATCTACAAAGTAATTAGTAACTAAAGTTTTCAAATAATTGTAGTGGAGTAAAAGTATAATATTTGCCTCTGAGATGTAGTGGAGTAGAAGTAAAAGTACAGAAAATTGGAAATACTCCAGTAAAGTAAAAGTACCTCAAACTTGTACTGAAGTGCAGTACTTGAGTAAATATACTTCGTTACTTTACACACCACTGCCACTGCCAGTAGCTATCAGGATTAGGGGTTCAACAATGAATCAATTTGATCTATTATACATATTTTTAAAAATCAATACTTTATCAAAGAGATGAATAATGTTGGGACATAATGTAACCCAGGCTTGAAATGACCCTGAATTTAAAATAGTTCATGGGATAAATAAATACCTTCATTTCAGTTGATTTATAAATAAATACCTTCATTTCAGTTGATTTATAAAGTGCTAAAAACTATTAAAAAGTGCCTTTTGGAATAACATCCATTTAAGTTATAAATATAAATATACCTAAAATGTTGCTTTAGTCTGTTTTAAAATGTAGAACAAGCTATTATACATGAAAGGAAAAAACGCTGCAAAACAAACAACAAGGTGTCTTACAGGTTTCTGCTAAAGGTAAAAACTACCTGACTCTGTTGATTGCCTTCCTAAGTGAGCCTTGTATCTGACAATGTATAAAGTCACCAACTTTGAGACAGGATTGTGTTGTTTTAAAAACATGTTTTTGGGGGTTTGAGTTAATTTCTGCCCGACAACAGAGATTTACTTAAATATATATAAAGAAGAAATATATGAAGATACAAGTTTTCTGTATGACATCAGTATATAAATAATACAATACAATAAAATACATAATAATACAATGACAAATAATCATTACAATTAAAACATACAACAGACAAACAACAGTGCTTTAGAATGTGTCTTTATTGACAACATGAACATGAACATTACAGAAGCTCTTTAATGTAATGAATGTGTCTTTATTGACAACATGAACATGAACATTACAGAAGCTCTTTAATGTAAAGCTATCAGGACAGTGGTGGAAGAAGTACTCACAGGTTTTACTGAAGTAAAAGTACAAATACCATTTACAAGTACAAGTTACAATTGAGACATTTACACTCTTATCCAGAATGACTTAGAAGTAATGTAGAAATACTCTATTACAAGTAAAAGGTCTGTAAAAGTACAAAAGTATTGTCATTAAAACATACTTACAGTACTCTTTATGCAGAAGGGCCTATTTAACCTTTTTATATTTGTCTTAGAATAATAGCAGATCTACAAGCTCATAATGTGATGCATTGCAAGACGTTGTGAGCTTGTAGATCTGCTATTTTGGAAGAGTTGAAGTATAACATTGTGCTTAAAATATATGTTTTGTTTTAGTAATCTAAATCTACACCTTAAAGTAATCAAATAATTGTAATGGAGTAAAAAGTATTGCCTCTGAGATGTAATGGACCCCAAATCAATATGTGTTTATCTGCAGACCCCCATCTGGGACCTCCATGAGAGTAGATTTGGTATTTGGTATTTTCTAAATTATTCCTCATGTTTCAAGACTTTCCAATGTATGTCTTTTTAAACAGCAGATCTACAGGCTCACAACACACCAGCGTGAGCTTGTAGATCATCATAACATACTGGTTTAAATGCTTTATGTATTTACTTTGTCTTCCTATATTAACACGTTTAGCTGGGGACCCCCCGAAGGACCCCCGGACCCCACTTTGAGAAACACTGACATGAAGTATTGAGAAGGGGACGTAATGAAGTCAAGTAAAAGTATCTCTAAATTGTACTCAAGTAGAGTATTTGAGTAAATGTACTCAGTGAGTTTCCAGCAGTGTCAGTAGCAGAGTTACAGAGAATAGAGCAGAAAACCACTGAATGTGTTGTGAGTGTCTGTGCTATCATAGAGCCTGATGTTACTGCCACCAGGCATCGTCATGTACACTCTGTCTCTCTGCTCCAGCTCTATGATCACTCCATTAGACACGTATTCATACCCATTATCAGTAGTTCTGTATCCATAGTTCTTAATGAGCTGCTGATCATTTTTATACATGTAGACCCACACAAAATTTGATGACTCATAGCCGGCTGCAGTGAATCTGAACTGATAAACTCCTTTCACAGGTGCGGAGAACTGACCTGGAACACACACACACACACACACACACACGCACACGCACACGCACACACACACATATTACATTACATTACATTACATTACAGTCATTTAGCAGACGCTTTTATCCAAAGTGACTTACAATAAGTGTATTCAACATAGGTAGGGAATGAAACTACTAATCACCAGAAGTCTTAAGTGCATTTCCTGCAAAAACAAGCAACCAAGAGTAAACCTAGCGCTAAGGTAAAAGCCCAATATATCAGCTACCTACTTTCTTAAACAGATGAGACAAAATAGCAAAATCAAATGAGTACGAGCTAAAACAAATAAGTGTATCGACTAAACAAGATCCAATAAAACAATACAACAATAAAACAAGAGTTCGTACAACTAGTTAACAACAAGTAGGCCAGGCAAAGAGGAAGGGTAGTGTTTCCTGAAGAGGTGGGTTGGTGTGTGTGTGTGTGTGTGTGTGTGTGTGTGTGTGTGTGTGTGTGTGTGTGTGTGTGTGTGTGTGTGTGTGTGTGTGTGTGTGTGTGTGTGTGTGTGTGTGTGTGTGTGTGTGTGTGTGTGCGCGTGTGCGTGTGCGTGTGTGCGTGTGCGTGCGTGTGCATGCGCGCACGTGTGCAGTGATGGCTTGTGTGTGTGCATGTCTTGATGTGTTGCATCTTTGCCGTCCGCAAACATACGGACACACATGGTCAAATGTAGAGCGGCTGGCACCGCTAAATATCACTCACCCTACTTTTAATGTAAAGTTCATTAACATAATTAACTTAATCATCACCTACCTGTAGATGTACTGTAGGCGTTGCCGATGTTAGAGTGAACTCTCTGATAAACCAGAGTTTTTTCATCACCAAATGGTCCAATACCTCCATTACCCAGATAATAAGCAGAGAAGGCCACCTTTGGTTGGTCTGTCAACACAGGAGCATTATCACATTATTATATGACTATAAAAGCATATATTATACTGTTAATGATCATATTATTTATATTACTATGAAAGCATATATTATACTTAATGATCAAATAGTTTATATTATTATGTAACCCTATAAGTAGATAGCTTTTTCAGCAGATGATAAAAACCTCCACTGATTTTTTTTCCTGTCTAAAATGTGTTAAAGCCACAGTATTGACATATCAGATTAATATTCTCATAATTTCTGTGTCTTGTAGATCAGCTATAGCAGTTTATAGCAGCTAATAGGAGCTTGTAGATCTGCTATTTTAGTTTGATTAGTATTTCCACTTTTACTCAAGTAATTCAGATTTTAGGACTTCTAAGAGTGTTTATAACTTTCACTCCACAACTTTTGACTCGACTACATTTCTAGAGAAGGCTGTTTTCTCAGCTCCAAGAATTGTAGAACACATTTATTGACTCTAAAACTGGTGAGTCAAACTGCACAACCAATATTTAAATGTGTAGCTATGATTCTCTGTTTTCATGAAAAAAATAAACTAAAATGGCCCCCAAAAAATAAAATAATAATAATTACTAAGTGTAGTTGTGTGTATGTGTGTATATATATGTATGTATGTATATATATATATATATATATATATATATATATATATATATATATATATATATATATATATATATATATATATATATATATATCCGCGACGCATTTTTTGGGCCGGCAGGATTATATTTTACCGGCCAAAGAATACATTTACCGGCCATATATTATAATTAACGTCACATGCGCGTTTGCACTGCATACTGTATGCACCCAACTGATCATTACACCTTGTTACTTTAGAGCTGCGCTTCTTTCCACTTTATCACAGATGCAATCTGTTCCTGTTTTTATAGATAACTAAATTATATGATCTACTATATCATGCAGAGATGTCGCTTGCCAAAAATGTAATGAATAAAGTGGGCATGAGTGAACTGCTGCGCAACGAATACCGCCTGCTCGCCCCAAAACACAGTCGCCCCGGGGAAAATCCGGCTGTATTCGCCTGGTATTCCTAAACATTATCAGTAAACTATGCCTAAACCTAACCTTATCCTCTTAACCTCAGTAAAACTATACCTAATCCTAAACCTATTTCTACCCTTATCCTCAGTAAAACAAATACAAGAATACAAGAACCGCTGGTCCGCCTGAAAAATGGGGGCGAGGGTGTTTTGGGGCGAGCTGCGGCAGAGCCTTTCCATGCGCGACACCGTCGCCCAACTTTCACCACTTTATCCATTGCAGACAGACAGTCACTGTGCTTGCATAATATCCACGACCCACACGTGTTCTGGACGGGTCCCTTTATCGACAATTGGGTCCGGTTTGGTTCAGATTCTATCACCTCGGAAAATCCCGTTTTTTTTATCAACACACGCGAGCGAACCACGCTGGCTGATGAGGAGGAGACACAGCTGTGTCTATCAGCTGTTTTGTGGCGTATCAAAAATAGCACAGCGCGTTGCGACGTGCTGTGAGCTTGTAGCTCTGATATTTTCAATGTGCGACACCATCGTACAACGAATAGGCGAATCTACTACTGCAGTGCGCAGCAGCAGCAGAGCAGGCTGTCGGGAATTAAACCACAGCCAGATCATGATAAAAACTTTAAATGATTATGTTGTTGTTTGCAGCCAACTACTTTATCCAAATAATAATATTAATAATAGGCTTAAATGATAAAATAGCCTAATAACACCATTTTCCCAACCGGCCACGGTGGCCGGTGGTGTTTATAATTACCGGACAATTCAAACTTTTACCGGTCAATGGCCGGTAAATACCGGCTAACGGAATATTTTTTGATTAGGGTTCGCGGCCAAATACATATCATTTTGAGGGTCAGTGGCGTGCACAGACATTTTGAGGGGCAGGTGCTCAAGTAAATTATACTTTTTTTTGTTTACTTGGTCTGCTCTTTTTTCCCTCTACACCTATACCTCTTTGCCAAAAATAGTACGATCTACAAGCCCACAACGCCTCGCAGCGCGAGGCGTTGTGGGCTTGTAGATCTGCTATTTTTGGCTAAAGTTCTCCTCAGAAAAGGGATGCTAGGTTTCGAGTGGTTATGGTAAAAAGAAAAATCATATCACAAAGATTTGGCAGACCCCCTGTAGTAACTCTGAGAACCCCCTAGGGGTCCCGGACCCCCTGTTGAAGACCCCTGCTGTAAACTGGAAAAAAAAAAAACTTTTTTTTTCTTTTTTTCAAAAGGGCACTTCTGGTCAAGAGGGCAAAGGGCAGGTGCTCTAGCACCACCTAGAGTCTATCTGTGCACGTCTCTGTTGAGGGTCCTTGACATGAAAAAGATTGAGAACCACTGGTCTAGTCGTAGTGTATGGAAACTAATGCAGAGTTACACTCCACGCTTCACTTTAGTTTTGGATTGGAAAGTCATTACACTTATAAAATAACAGATGTAAGAGCTGATAACGCATGGATAATAATAATAATAATAATAATAATAATAATAAGGGTAATAATAATAATAATATTAATAATAATAATAATAAAATAAACACCCGCACCCGACCGGAAGGATCGTGAAAGCTCGGCCGGTCGAGTGCATTCAAGAACCAGTTACCACTTCATCTGTATGACAGCAGGCTGCCTTCTAACCAGTTTAGACCAGTTAACACTTCATCTGTATGACAGCAGGCCTTCTAACCAGTTTAGACCAGTTAACACTTCATCTGTATGACAGCAGGCCTTCTAACCAGTTTAGACCAGTTAACACTTCATCTGTATGACAGCAGGCTGCCCTCTAACTTTGACACATCATTGCTCTTTGGAACTTTTAACTAGGGATAACATGACATGTTTGCTAAAAGTGCTAATAGTAATAATACCTGTTATGAGTCTGCTCACGTTCTCCACTCGATGGTCACTTACATTCAGCCTCATCTCGACGATGGACAGCTGAGCTGAAATAATCACAACATTAAATCACTCATTAATACTCATGCAGTTAGATTTAATAACTTTGAATTTCAGTAGTTTGAGTAGTTGTTAATTTGACTTATGTTATGTTTGTGACATTGTGTGTAAGAACAACACTGGGGTTGCCTAGAGACAATCAGAATCAACAGCCACACTAATCAGTATGTATTGTCAGAGTTTTCAACATGAGTTTTCTAACAATGAAAGTACAATACCTTCATTGTGTCTGTTCACTTCCTCCACTCGACTCTCAGTTAGATTCAACCTCATGTCTACGCTGGACAGCTGAGCAAGGTTGGCTGAAATCATCACAATACATTACATTAAATCACTCATTAATATGCATGCGGTTTGATTAAAACACCAGCACTGTTTACAGTTAATCTGATTTGACATAAAAAATATTTGATATTACTATGAATCAAATATGGCTGGGAGAGATTTCTGTTGAACCTGAATTTAGCCTGGAGACCATGCACTTATTTCAATAAAATCTGCTGGTTTAAGTTTGAGCCCAGATGAAGAGAGATTTTAGAAATACATTCTTGTTCACACTGAAGGGTAATTTTGACCCAAACAGTAGGTGTTAGTAGGCAAGAAAGCTCAATCAAGCAAGTGTTAAAGGAGTAGTTCACCCAAAAAACAACTTATTTGCCATCAATTGCACACCCCATGAAGCCTTGAATCCATGGATTTATTTTTGTTTTTGTGGCATTCCTAAGCTAATAATTTGATTCCCGTCTCCTACCGGCTAATGTATCCGGTAGGAGACACAAAGTAGATTGTTTGTGTCTCCTACCGGATACACACCGTCATCAAATTATTGGCTTAGGAATGCCACAAAAACAAAAATAAATCCATGAATTCAAGGCTTCATGGGGTGTGCAATTGATAGAAAATAAGTCATTTTTTGGGTGAACTCCTCCTTTAAAACACCTTTGGGTCATTTTAAAGTCTACTCTGGCTTTTGTGTTTCACCCCAGACAGTTTTTATGTTGCTTGATTCAACATTTAAATATTTCATATTCATGGCATAAGACATGAATGACATTGTTACTTTATGGCACCTTAAATGTATGTCACATTATGAGACGTAAAAATTTAATTATTTCCTCCTAAGATACAGTATGTCACAAGGACAACTTGAGAGAATGTCAGTTTCCATTAGGACAGATTGAAACTATCACTTAAACCTCAGCATCTCTAATCTCGTGGTAACATTCACCAATAGATCGCCGATCTATAAGCTCACATCGCGTGACTTTTGACATGTTAGGAACTTATAGATCTGCTATTTTTGTTGAAGAGATTTGGTGTAGATGGAAAAAGAGCGCACCAAGCATCTCAAGTATAGAGGGTTATGGTTAAAGTGGTCAAACTGAAGTGATTTTGATCAATTACAAATATTAAAGTATTCTGCGGTACCCCTGGACTTGTGTCATGGCACCCTAGGGTGTCACAGCACCCACTTTGAGAAACCCTGCTTTATAGTACATAAAATGTTGGCTAAATGTGAAGTTATAATACCTGCATTGTGTCTGTTCACCTTCATTTCTACGCTGGACAGCTGAGCAAGGTTGGCTGAAATCATCACAATATTAACATTAAATCACTCATTAATACTCATGCAGTTTGATTAAAACAACAGTAGTGTTTACAGTTAAAGGTAGGGTAAGTGATATGTTTTGGTTAAAACAAAAAGTATTTTGTTAAAAGGTTAAAATACTATATTCTGATAGTAATCATTGCTATAGAGTGTTTGTTCAGTAACAGGAGTCTCCCTGTCTCTCCAGCTCTTTAATAAACAGAAAATACATTTTTCGGTAGGTGTCAAAATCTCAGCCAATCAGGAGAAAGTACCCATTTTTAAGCTTAATTTGTATAGTGTTCCAGTTCCAATTTTGTCTGCTCATTTCTTAGTGTCATCACTTCCAATTTCACTTGTTTAATCTGTATCCTGATTGAGTTCTCTGTCCTGGTTGGATAAAATTGGAAATGAAACTGAAACTGAAACGAAAATGCATTTTCTGTTTAATAAAGAGCTGGAGAGACAAGGAGACTCCTAATACTGAACAAACACTCTATAGCAATGAGTACTGTCACAATATAGAGCTATTTAACACTTCTTTTAACCAAAGCAAATCACTTACCCTACCTTTAATGTAATTTGACATAAAAGTATGCATTTTAAAACTTTTGAATTCTATGAATCAAATATGGTTGAGGGAGAGATTTATGTTTAACCTGAATTTATCCTAGAGGTCATTTACTTATTTTAATAAAATCTGGCTGTAAACAAAGTTTTTATTTTTTTATAGCATGTTAAATACATAAATACAATTTACAATTTACAATGTAGGCATTTAGCAGACGCTCTTAATTCAGAGCAACTTACAGTAAGCAAGGAAAACACAAGGTAATACATCAAATGTTAAACTATTTTGTTTGTATGTATGTATGTATGTATGTATGTGTATGTGTATGTATGTATGTGAATGTTTTATTATTCAATAAAACATTCACATATCTCCTAGTAGAATGTTTTATTGTCCAATAAAACATTCTACTAGGAGATATGTGAATGTTTATAATTCAATAAAACAATAAACAGGTCACATGATCAGTGGTGTTTCTACAGGTCACATGTAAGGCCACTACTTGGTTTAAACCAGTTACCACTTCATCTGTATGACAGCAGGCCTTCTAACCAGTTTAGACCAGTTAACACTTCATATGTATGACAGCAGACTGCCTTCTAACCAGTTTAGACCAGTTACCACTTCATCTGTATGACAGCAGACTGCCTTCTAACCAGTTTAGACCAGTTAACACTTCATCTGTAAGACAGCAGGCTGCCTTCTAACCAGTTTAGACCAGTTACCACTTCATCTGTATGACAGCAGGCTACCTTCTAACCAGTTTAGACCAATTAACACTTCATCTGTATGACAGCAGGCCTTTTAACCAGTTTAGACCAGTTACCACACCTTTCGCCTCATAATGAGTCTGACACCTTCTTCAACACACATTCTTTTTTTCTCATGTATATGGATGTCTGTTAAAGGGAAAAACGGGGGTGTGTAGTGACAACTTCTTTTCAGGGGCAAAACAGTGCATTTTTAAGGGCAGAACAGGGAGGAAAAAATGCATTTTCAGGGCACTTTCAGGGAAAGAACAGTAACGTGTGAAGTTTTGAAGTGGCACATCTGTAATACAATTATTTTGTTAAAGTTTGAGTTAAAACACTTCTGGGTTCATTTTAAAGTCTACTTTGGCTTTTGTGTTTCACCCCAGACATTTTTTTATGTTTGATTCAACATTTACATATTTCATATTCATGTCATAAGACATGAATGACATTGTTACTTTATGGCACCTTAAATTGATGTCATTTATATCAAAAATATAATTCTTTCCCCCTAAGATACAATCATAGGCGGCGGGTGAGCCTGACAATTGGGAAGGCTATATTGACCAATTGACCAATAATTGGTCAATATAATGCTGCACACACGTATTATATATAATTTGCACAATCCCCAGCATAACATTTGGTAAGGCTTAGCCTACCCAAGCCTTCATTACCGTCCGCCTATGGATACAGTATGTCACAAGGACAACAGTTTCCATTAGGACAGATTTGAACATATCCACTTGAACCCCAGCATCTCTAATCTTGTGGTAACGTTCACTGAAAATAGCAGATCTACAAGCTCACATCAAGTCACTTTGTGACATGTTATGAGTTGTAGTTCTGCTATTTTTGTTGAAGAGATTTGGTGTAGATGGATAAATAGCGCACCAAGCATCTCAAGTATAGAGGGTTATGGTTAAAGTGGTCAAACTGAAGTGATTTTGATCAATTCCAAATATTATCAAAGTATTCTGTGGCACCCCTGGACTTGTGTCACGGCACCCTAGGGTGTCACAGCACCCACTTTGAGAAACCCTGCATTATAGTACATAACATGTTTGCTAAATGTGAAGTTATAATACCTGCTTGGTGTCTGTTCAGTTGCTCCACTTGACCTTCACTTACGTTGACCCTCGTTTCGATGCTGGACAGCTTAGCAAGGTTGGCTGAAATCATCACAATATTAACATTAAATCACTCATTAATACTCATGCAGTTTGATTAAAACATCAGCAGTGTTTACAGTTCATCTTATTTGACATAAAAAATATGTTTTAATTCTATGAATCAAATATGGGTGAGGGAGAGACTTCTGTTGTACCTGAATTTAGTCCAGAGATCATGCACTTATTTTAATAAAATCTGCCTATGAAGAGAGCTTTTTTTAAAAACTAATACATACTGTAATACAATTATTTTGTTAAAGTTTGAGTTAAAACACTTCTGGGTTCATTTTAAAGTCTACTTTGGCTTTTGTGTTTCACCCCAGACATTTTTTTATGTTTGATTCAACATTTACATATTTCATATTCATGTCATAAGACATGAATGACATTGTTACTTTATGGCACCTTATATTGATGTCATTTATATCAAAAATATAATTCTTTCCCCCTAAGATACAGTCATAGGCGGCGGGTGAGCCTGACAATTGGGAAGGCTATATTGACCAATTGACCAATAATTGGTCAATATAATGCTGCACACATGTATTATATATAATTTGCACAATCCCCAGCATAACATTTGGGAAGCCTTAGCCTACCCAAGCCTTCATTACCGTCCGCCTATGGATACAGTATGTCACAAGGACAACAGTTTCCATTAGGACAGATTTGAACATATCCACTTGAACCCCAGCATCTCTAATCGTTCACTGAAAATAGCAGATCTACAAGCTCACATCAAGTCACTTTGTGACATGTTATGAGTTGTAGTTCTGCTATTTTTGTTGAAGAGATTTGGTGTAGATGGATAAAGACCCTACCAAACATCTCAAGTATAGAGGGTTATGGTTAAAGTGGTCAAACTGAAGTGATATTGATCAATTCCAAATATTATCAAAGTATTCTGTGGCACCCCTGGACTTGTGTCACGGCACCCTAGGGTGTCACAGCACCCACTTTGAGAAACCCTGCATTATAGTACATAACATGTTTGCTAAATGTGAAGTTATAATACCTGCTTGGTGTCTGTTCAGTTGCTCCACTTGACCTTCACTTTCGTTGACCCTCGTTTCGATGCTGGACAGCTTAGCAAGGTTGGCTGAAATCATCACAATATTAACATTAAATCACTCATTAATACTCATGTAGTTAGAATAAAACACCAGTAGTAATTACAGTTAATCTGAGTCGACAAAAAAAAATATTTTTTAAACCTTAGCTTTTGAAATCTATGAATCAAATATTGGTGAGGGAGAGATATCTGTTGAACCTAATTTATCCTAGAGGTCATATACTTATGGATATAAAATCTGGCTGTAACCCAAGTTTTTATTTCGTTATAGCATTTTAAATACATAATTACATATTTACAATTTAGGCTTTTAGCAGATGCTCTTAATTCAGAGCAACTTACAGTAAGCAAGGAAAGCACGAGGTAATACATCAAATGTTAAACTATTTTATGAGAGATTTTAGGCATTAATTATTTTTCACACTGAACGGTCATTTTGACCCAGCCAGTATGTATAAGTAGGCAAGAAAGCTCAGTAATGCAAGTGTTTAAACACTTCTGGGGTCATTTTAACATCTACTCTGGCTTTGTGTTCCAACCCAGACAGTTTTTATGTTCCTTGATTCAATATTTACATATTTCATATTCATGTTTTAAGTCACGCCCCCTTTCTATATGAACCCATTGTGTCTTCAAACTCCATGCATGTTAGACTCATTGAAAACACACGTCTCTGCTTCTGGTGACTGATATTGTCCTTCTAATGAATATAATATGTAGTATTACCACTGCACAGTATTCATTATAACATAATGAATATAATATGTAGTATTACCACTGTACAGTATTCATTATGATGAATATAATATGTAGTATTACCACTGCACAGTATTCATTATAATGAATATAATATGTAGTATTACCACTGCACAGTATTCATTATAATGAATATAATATGTACCTGCATTCTGTTCATTATAGAACATAAAGGTTATAATACCTGCATTCTGTCTGTTCATTATAGAACATAAAGGTTATAATACCTGCATTCTGTCTGTTCATTATAGAACATAAAGGTTATAATACCTGCATTCTGTCTGTTCATTATAGAACATAAAGGTTATAATACCTGCATTCTGTCTGTTCATTATAGAACATAAAGGTTATAATACCTGCATTCTGTCTGTTCATTATAGAACATAAAGGTTATAATACCTGCATTCTGTCTGTTCATTATAGAACATAAAGGTTATAATACCTGCATTCTGTCGGTTCATTATAGAACATAAAGGTTATAATACCTGCATTCTGTCGGTTCATTATAGAACATAAAGGTTATAATACCTGCATTCTGTCGGTTCATTATAGAACATAAAGGTTATAATACCTGCATTCTGTCGGTTCATTATAGAACATAAAGGTTATAATACCTGCATTCTGTCTGTTCATTATAGAACATAAAGGTTATAATACCTGCATTCTGTCGGTTCATTATATAACATAAAGGTTATAATACCTGCATTCTGTCGGTTCAGTTCCTCACTCGCAGTCAGTCTCTTTTCCATGGCCGTCAGTTTAGCAAGGAGGGCTGAAAACAGAAGAGCATCAGCATTAACATTCAGTCAATCATAAATACTAAATAGTTTCATTTAAAATGCATCAATAAGAGTGGTTTCTAATAAGTTATAAGTGGTTATTAATAATGAATAAGTATTATGTGGATAACCTCCGATAAACTCCTTCTGTCCTTCTCTATACTTCTCCATCAGCACTCTCAGGGCGAACCATTATCCCTTTAGAGCAAGTGTTTGACTGTACTCATGCTGTTTTGTATTTCTGTCTAATATGAAATATTCAATCAATCAATCAATCAATCCTTGGCATAAACCCATACTGCTGCTCCCTAATTGTCACCTCTCCTCTTAGCCTAGCTTCCACTTCCAATAATATTCAAAATATTCCACATTTTATTGCAAGAGTTTTTGAAAATAGCAGATCTACAAGCTCACAATGCGTCGCATCGCCCTCAAATAGCCCTTGCATAGGTTTAAAGTGCTCTTGTGATGTGGTGTAGTTGCTTGTTTTCCTAGAGCTGGTTGCATATTTCTCACAAAATATGGCAACACTGCAACACAAACGTATTGACTTGTTTAGATAGATGACAAGCGACCAAGAGAAGAGAAAGGAACACAAAGTAGAAGTCTGCACTATAGTTCTGATTATTAAAGAGAAGAGAAAGGAACACAAAGTAGAAGTCTGCACTATAGTTCTGATTATTAAAGAGAAGATAAAGGAACACAAAGTAGAAGTCTGCTCTATAGTTCTGATTATTAAAGAGAAGAGAAAGGAACACAAAGTAGAAGTCTGCACTATAGTTCTGATTATTAAAGAGAAGAGAAAGGAACATAAAGTAGAAGTCTGCTCTATAGTTCTGATTATTAAAGAGAAGAGAAAGGAACACAAAGTAGAAGTCTGCTCTATAGTTCTGATTATTAAAGAGAAGAGAAAGGAACACAAAGTAGAAGTCTGCTCTATAGTTCTGATTATTAAAGAGAAGAGAAAGGAACATAAAGTAGAAGTCTGCACTATAGTTCTGATTATTAAAGAGAAGAGAAAGGAACATAAAGTAGAAGTCTGCTCTATAGTTCTGATTATTAAAGAGAAGAGAAAGGAACATAAAGTAGAAGTCTGCTCTATAGTTCTGATTATTAAAGAGAAGAGAAAGGAACATAAAGTAGAAGTCTGCACTATAGTTCTGATTATTAAAGAGAAGAGAAAGGAACACAAAGTAGAAGTCTGCACTATAGTTCTGATTATTAAAGAGAAGAGAAAGGAACACAAAGTAGAAGTCTGCACTATAGTTCTGATTATTAAAGAGAAGAGAAAGGAACACAAAGTAGAAGTCTGCACTATAGTTCTGATTATTAAAGAGAAGAGAAAGGAACACAAAGTAGAAGTCTGCACTATAGTTCTGATTATTAAAGAGAAGAGAAAGGAACACAAAGTAGAAGTCTGCACTATAGTTCTGATTATTAAAGAGAAGAGAAAGGAACATAAAGTAGAAGTCTGCACTATAGTTCTGATTATTAAAGAGAAGAGAAAGGAACACAAAGTAGAAGTCTGCACTATAGTTCTGATTATTAAAGAGAAGAGAAAGGAACACAAAGTAGAAGTCTGCTCTATAGTTCTGATTATTAAAGAGAAGAGAAAGGAACATAAAGTAGAAGTCTGCTCTATAGTTCTGATTATTAAAGAGTATTTCCTCTAGGGGCTTCCCCCACTGTGTAATACAGTAGGTGGACAGTAGGTGGCAGGGCCGAGCAACTATTGACTGACTGGCTAAAGTAATTGTTGGGGAATTTAATTGAAACAATATACTGGAGAACAGTGTTTATCAACCTGTTTTGTGCCAAGGCACACCTGGCATAGCCAAAAGATCCCAGGGCACACCTACATGTAGTGTGTGTGTGTGTGTGTGTGTGTGTGTGTGTGTGTGTGTGTGTGTGTGTGTGTGTGTGTGTGTGTGTGTGTGTGTGTGTGTGTGTGTGTGTACATACACACACAACCACACAAGTATCAATACCACAATGTAGAAATACTCTGTTACAAGTAAAAGTCTGGTATTCAGTATAAAAGTGTTGGCATCAAAATATACTTAAAGTACCAAAAGTAAAAGTACTCATTATGCAGTATGTCCCAAAAATCAAGTTTTCCAAATGTATACAAATCGTTTGAAAATAGCAGATCTACAAGCTACACGTGTCCCTCTGAAAAGGGCTCTGTCTACGATGAAGCTATATGAATGTGTACAAATCAACAAATCAACTTTGTTTGAAATTAAATGAAACATAACTATAGCTCATAACTAAACTAACTATCCCAACGATGTGTCATCCTGACATCCTGTGTGTGTGTGTGTGTGTGTGTGTGTGTGTGTGTGTGTGTGTGTGTGTGTGTGTGTGTGTGTGTGTGTGTGTGTGTTAATGTGTCATCCTGGGCTAACCACAACAATGTTTAGAATGTTGTGTGTGTGTGTGTGGGGGGGGGGGGGTCTAACTGCTCAGTGAGCCAATCCTGTGTGGAGCCCGCCTACTGTATCCGGCAATTTGCGGACACAAATACGCACGTACAAAGGCTGTTTGCATTTCTGGTCTAAACCGGATCTGCAACCTGTAAAGTTAACTGAGCCCAGACAGTCATTGTTGGCAGGTTTTGTGAGAGAAACAAGCAAGCAGGTCTATGAAAACAAGCCCAAAAGAAACAACTAATAGGCCACGTGAGCACTTTAAAACCTATGTCGGCTATTTGAAAATAGCAGATCTACAAGCTCACGACGCATCGCAACGCGAGGCGTTGTGAGCATGCAGATCCGTTATCTGCCCAATGTAGCTTATAATAAGCAGACCTGGCAACAAAGACAGCGGCTCACAACGCAAGTGAACAGAACCTCTCAGAGGAGAGAACAACTCTCCTGCTCACTATGAAAGCGCCACCCTGTGGCTGAATGGCCACACTACACATCAAAATAGAATAAAATATATCTAGGGGTCGTGGCTGAGAATCTGGGGGAGTGGCTATAAAGGGAACCAACCGGAGCTTTGGGCAAACCCCTCCCCCGACCGTTTACATAATACAATGTATATCTAATGGACACCTGTTTGTCAACTGCTGCTGTTAAAGGGATAGTTCACCCCCAAAAGGTTTTTTTTTTCCCCGTCTGTGGACGAACGCCATTTCCCCCCCTCGTTTAATTCCTGTTTACATTGAGTACGTGTAATTCCGGCTTTCACCGGATGCGCCCCGTCAGTACCGCCCATTGGAAACTTCCAACTTAAACACTTCTTAATTGGAAAATATGGACTAATATATTGCACAAATACTCCAGACACCTAGTTAACATTTGAGGCAAGCGGGTAAGCACCTTATATTTTGCATTTGTACAGGAGAAATACGGGCTTTACTGGTGACATACCAGGGTGAACTGGGGGGGTTGTGACTGACAAGCTGCGCGTCCTACGTTACTGCCTCTGATTAGCCGAGCTCCTACATGCTTGCATGACAGTCACAACGCAGTGAGGCGGGACATGGGCGAAGTGGAGAAGAGTGTGAGAGAGGAGTTTAAGTTTTACTAATTTATTAAACATGTTAAACGGCAACGCCGATCCGCGCGGATCAATGCAGCTTTCTGCGCGTTACTACTGCATTTCTGGGTAATTTGAGAAATCTCTGCAACTTCTAAGCGACGAGCTATTTGCCCGAGACCAGACAGTGGTAGCCGCGAGTATGAGAGAGAGTGATTAGAGTGTCAAGGGACCAGTGGTGGAAAGTAATTGAGTACATTTACTTAAGTGCTGTACTTAAGTACAATTTTGAGGTATTTGTACTTTACCTGAGTATTTCCAATTTCCAATACTTTTACTTCTACTCCACTACATCTCAGAGGCAAATATTGTACTTTTACTCCACTACAATTCTTTGAAAACTTTAGTTACTAGTTACTTTTCAGATATAAATTATGATATAATGAAACATAAATTAACCACTTTAGCCCTATTTTATACATAGGCTATTTGAAAATAGCAGATCTACAAGCTCACAACGCGTCGCTTCGCGACGCGTTGTGAGCTTGTAGATCGGCTATTTTCAAATATTTAGTACTTTTACTTTTGGTACTTTAAGTACATTTTGATGCATATACTTTTGTACTTTTACTCAAGTAAATTTTTAATTCTGGACTTTTACTTGTAACAGAGTATTTTTATATTGCAGTATTGGTACTTTTACTTAAGTAAAGAATTTGAGTACTTTTTCCACCACTGCAAGGGACCCTGGATACCGCCTTCCCAAAACCAAATACAACAAAGGTAAACACAACAGGGTCCCGAAAGGGGCTATTACTGCTGGTCCTTCCATGTCAACAAATAATTGGATCCTACGTGGCGTAATCCACTTTCCATTTATAACTCCAGTGTCTGACATTATTCCTGGGATTTCATCTTTTGGAAACCCTCCACCTTCCATAACTTCACAGTGGTAAATCTGTGCTACTTTAAGTGATACATTAATTAGAGGGGGAACGGAGCACAACATACTTGGTGTTGCATGCCATAAATAGCAGATCTACAAGCTCACAACGCGTCCTATTCGTGACGCGTTGTGAGCTTGTAGATCTGCTATTTATTGCGCACGACACCGCCACACAACTAGTATAGATGAGACCAACACTCGGGTGTCGGGTTACATTCAGCGGGTCGTGGAGCCGCATTCTACAGCTGATCTTTATGATAGATCACTATGGATGGATGCTTTGTAGTTTGGAGATCATTTTGACTAGCAAGAATATATGGCTATTGGCTAATATTGAGCCACTTGTTTGGGTTTAATCCAACTAAGAAAAGTAGGCTATAGCATATCCAATCCAACCTAGCAATGCATGTAAAATGTATTCATTTTGCTGGCTGCAGACTGCAGAGATAGGGCAACAGCGCAGGCCAGCACAGGCCAGCGCAGCCTCGCGCTCATGGCAGATTAGCGACCCGACTCCTTGACCCGACTATTTGAGCAACAGTAAGTCATTTTCCAATGTCTCTGTCTTACCTGTATTCACAGAACTTCCTCCTGGTGCTTCCACCTCATTCTTACTGGAATTAGATGTGTTGTCCGTTTCTGAAAAATACACACAATCACATTGTGTCAAACAAGCAGAGAGACCAAACTCATGAGTTTCATCCATATCTACTGTTTTATACATTTTATACGCATGTATATATTTTATATTTATTTATATATCTCATATGTATTTATAAATCTCATATACATTTATACATTTCATATGTAATAATATATTTAATACACATTTATATATTTTATATGTATATATATATATCTGATGCGTATTTATATTTTTCATCCATATCCACTGTATTTTGACAGTGAGGTGTTTTTGTTACGTTGGGAGTGTTAACTACAAGATTTATACCATAGCCTGCTATTATAACCACATTTTTGGACCCCCCCCTCCCCTTTAAATGAAAGAGAAAACATATTTTGTCTGTAATTTCCCTTTTCTCTGCAGCAAACTTTATTCAGTTTTGTAAAAATAAAGTAAATCACAACATGTCCCCCATTTAGTTTGTAACCTTTATTTAACATAGAGAATCACATTAATGTACAAGACCTCTTTGTATTTATGGGGGAGAGGCTAAAATTAGACTATTTTGTGATTGACCTTTTACAAAACTTTAAGAAGTTTGCTGCACAGAAAAGGGAAATTACATTTTTCTTATTAGTTAACACTCCCAACGTAACTGTTTTGTTCAATCTAACATTATACAAAAAGTAATAATGCACCAAAATCAATCTTCACACTTATTATTCAGATGGGTCAGCCAGTGATACTAATAATAAACAAATTAGTGTTTAGAATATTCAATTATAGCGTATTTTTCAAAACGCGGTTAGTGATGTATGATCAAAACTGGCATCCTAAAAGTTTTTATTGTGATTAAGTAAATCATGATATAAATTAAACAAGAACCCCTTCATGAATCGTTTAATTCTATTTTAGTTTAAAATTCAAAAAAATGCAAATATTGTAGTTAACACTCCCAATGTAACTTGTTTTCAATCTGACAGTATAATAAAGTAATAATGTACCAAAAAAAAAAATATTGATCATTAAAAACTAAAACAACCTTAGTTGTTCAGCTCGTAGTTTTGTCTTGGTCGTGAGCTATTTTCACAATATATACTACTAATATAATACAGTATGAAGTATGTAGGTTGGATAAGAGGTTTAAAGGGCAAGACCACTTTGGTAGAGGTTTGGGTTGTGTAGTTACCTTTCCATGATGTAACTCCAAAGGTGGACAAGACATCAAAAATAATTGCTCCATTGATTAGAAATTGATAATTCAAAATATGCTCCTCATTGACTTACATTGTACAGTGATTTGGCTATTCTTATTAGGAAGAAAACCCGGACTGGATCCTCAGATCTGGATCCGGATCTTCAAATAGTAAAATCAACAGGATGTTGACATTTTTATATACAAAATAAATGGTAATTGGTTTGGTGAGGTTCTATACTGTCTGAATCAACTTAATTTGTGTTCGTTTACATGCTAAAAGAGTGACTTTGAGAGCTGTTTCAGCGTACAACGTAAGTCAATGAGGAGCATATTTTGAATTATCAATTTCTAATCAATGGAGCAATATTTTTTGATTTCCTGTCTACCTTTGGAGTTACATCATGGCAAGGTAACTACACAACCCAAACCTCTACCAAAGTGGTCTTGCCCTTTAATAAGCATCTCCATTATCCTTACCCGTGTTGAGGCTCAGCTCCAACGCTGTTCCTTGGTTCTCATCATGGTTGAGGCTCAGGTCCAACGCTGTTCCTTGGTTCTCATCATGGTCGAGGCTCAGCTGGAGCTCAAGGTCAGGCTCAGCTGAACACAGACAGAAGAGGACGATCAGCAAAACACCAGCAGTCTTCATCCTGGGACGATGAATCAATTCTCTGCATGCAGCATCTTATATACACCTACCTGTAACCTGAGGCGCTGTTATGATGTTTTGCAGACGTACATTCCATATGTACAAATCTTACCTTCACAGAGTCATTGGAATGTGGGCACCGATCCAATTAATCAATGTATGTAGATACCAATGTATGTTACCTAACCCTGTTACCTAACCCTGACATGCAACACACACACACACACACACGCACACGCACGCGCACACGCACGCGCACGCGCGCGCGCGCGCGCGCACACACACACACACACACACACACACACACACACACACACACACACACACACACACACACACACACACACACACACACACACACACAAAAGATGGTCAGATAGTCACTGTCAGGCAGAAATCTCTTATCTCCATATTGTAACTTTTTTGTATTTTTCGTAAAGTAATGCCCTACATCAGGGCTGATGCAACTTTGATGATGGAGAGGGCCATTATATTTCCACACTCACTCCAGAGGGACACATTAAATATACTGTCTGTTTAATGATGCAGAGGACCTCTATATTAACACACTGACTCCAGAGGGCCACATTAAATATACTGTCTGTTTAATGATGTATAGAGGGCCTCTATATTAACACACTGACTCCAGAGGGCCACATTAAATATACTGTCTGTTTAATGATGTATAGAGGGCCTCTATATTAACACACTGACTCCAGAGGGCCACATTAAATATACTGTCTGTTTAATGATGCAGAGGGCCTCTATATTAACACACTGACTCCAGAGGGCCACATTAAATATACTGTCTGTTTAATGATGTATAGAGGGCCTCTATATTAACACACTGACTCCAGAGGGCCACATTAAATATACTGTCTGTTTAATGATGTATAGAGGGCCTCTATATTAACACACTGACTCCAGAGGGCCACATTAAATATACTGTCTGTTTAATGATGTATAGAGGGCCTCTATATTAACACACTGACTCAAGAGGGCTACATTAGATATACTGTCGGGCAGACACCTATTATCTCCGTATTTTAACTTTTTTCGTAAACGAATGCCGTACTTCACCTTTCTATGTGACACAAAAGTAGCAAAAATAGCAGATCTACAAGCTCAAAACGCAACGAGTTTTGAGCTTGTAGATCTGCTATTTTGAATTGGAATTGTGTATTTATTTTGCAATTGTTTTATTGGAATTCTGAAAAGTAACATTTTTATTTAATTTCAAATGCATTTAGCCTACTTATGTTAACCTTATGGACTTCAATGCAAATACATTGGACATAAAAAGACAATAATATTTTAGTCATTAAGCTATACAGACTGAAGTCATTAAAGCAGGTCATGTATCAATAATATATCACTATTCTGATATTAACCTGTGGGCCGCATTAAGTGAAGGCGGGGGCCGCATCAAGTGAAGGCGGGGGCCGCATCAAGTGAAGGCGGGGGCCGCATCAAGTGAAGGCGGGGGCCGCATCAAGTGAAGGCGGGGGCCGCATCAAGTGAGGGCGGGGGCCGCATCAAGTAAAGGCGGGGGCCGCATCAAGTGAAGGCGGGGGCCGCATCAAGTGCAGGCGGGGGCCGCATCAAGTGCAGGCGGGGGCCGCATCAAGTGCAGGCGGGGGCCGCATCAAGTGAAGGCGGGGGCCGCATCAAGTGAAGGCGGGGGCCGCATCAAGTGCAGGCGGGGGCCGCATCAAGTGAAGGCGGGGGCCGCATCAAGTGCAGGCGGGGGCCGCATGTGGCCCCCGGGCCGCCAGTTGTAAAAGAAAAGTAACAGTTTTGGACACATGAGGTGTCCAGTTATTTTCCAAACATTAGAATTAAAAATATTATTAAAGCCTTAAAGTCTTATTGGTGTGGGGAGCACACAGTGGTAAGGATTAGAGAAGGACATTTAATGGTTAAATGTAAGGACTTTCAATACAGGATTTGGGACCCCTAGGGGGTCCTCAGAGTTACTACAGGGTTATTTAGTAACGGACCCCTAGGGGGTCCTCAGAGTTACTACAGGGTTAGGTAGTAACACTGGGGACCCCTAGGGGGTCCTCAGAGTTACTACAGGGTTAGGTAACTACAGGGTTAGGTAGTAACACTGGGGACCCCTAGGGGGTCCTCAGAGTTACTACAGGGTTAAGTAGTAACACTGGGGACCCCTAGGGGGTCCTCAGAGTTACTACAGGGTTAGGTAGTAACGGACCCCTAGGGGATCTTCAGAGTTACTACAGGGTTAGGTAGTAACACTGGGGACCCCTAGGGGGTCCTCAGAGTTACTACAGGGGGGCCGGCAAATGTTTGTTTGATGGGAACTTTTTTACATTAACCACTTGAACCCTAGTATCTCTATTCTGGGGGAAACATTCACCCAAAATAGCCGATCTACAAGCTCACAACGCGTTTCAGCGTGATGTGTTGTGAGCTTGTAGATCGACTATTTTTGGCCAAGAGGGTTGGTGTAAGCGGAAAAAATTATAGACCTAAGTAGTAAAGGTTTGGTGTAAGGGGAAAAAAGAGTATACCTAAGTAGTAAAGGTTTGGTGTAAGGGAAAAAAAGAGTTGACCTAAGTGTGTGCGTGTGCGTGTGCGTGTGCGTGTGCGTCTCTGTCTGTCTGCCTGTCTGTCTGCCTGCCTGCCTGTCTGCCTGTCTGTCTGTCTGTACGTTTATGAAGTAAATAGCCGACTCTCTCGTGTAATGAAGAGAATAAGAAGTTTGTTTACAGTTTATCCTTATGACCAAAGGCTAATACAACTTGGAATGGATATTATATTGTTATACCATAAAGTGGGAGTGAAATCCGTTTTTATTTAGAACTTAATATATATTTACATAAACTTAAATAGACTTTAACACGTGTGTGCGGGCAGGGGTGATGACCTCCATAAGATGAATCTGAGGGCGGAACACACACACGTGATGAACTATACTGTATGTAAAAACGTCAGAGGCTTGATATGTTTGACATTTCAAATCCGTTTCAATATGCAAATAACTCGACCTGTATTGTTAGAAGGATGCATTCCAGATAATTTAAGGACGTGATTAACAACGTACAGAACGTTAAGTTACATGTTTTTTACACACTTTCAGAGTCTCTCTCTCTCTCTCTCTCTCTCTCTCTCTCTCTCTCTCTCTCTCTCTCTTACATTAAACACTTAGATTTGATTTATTTGTGACGTGAGTCTTGTAGATCGGCTATTTTTGCCCAGACTTCTTGTTTAACACCAACATAAATGTGGGTCCAGTTGAACTGTGTTAACAATCACTGGTCAAGACCGACTGGCCAATGTATCCCTGCTAATCACTGTGTGTGTGTGTGTGTGTGTGTGTGTGTGTGTGTGTGTGTGTGTGTGTGTGTGTGTGTGTGTGTGTGTGTGTGTGTGTGTGTGTGTAGGCCAACAGGACGAGCAGGGTTTTCTACAGCAGCATTAATAAATCAACCTAAGATGACATCTTGAATACAGAGGTTAGTTTTCTTGGGCATGCAGCCAGCATCAGCATTGTGTTCCAGTACAATTATAATAATGAAGATATGTTTTCTCCCTCAGGCCTCCACTGTTCTCTCTGAATGAAGTATATATGGCTTAAAGGGGAATACCGCAATGATTGAGATCATGTGATCAGTGTCATACGCAAGGTGTACTTTTGGCTGAAGGGGCGGAGCCAAAAGTACACTAACGTATCTCACTGATCACATGACGTCAATCATTTATCCAGTTCTAGGTAACATCTGGCAACGTGTACCTGTATTATTTTGATGCATGCATGTGCAAATGTGCATACATACTTCAAATGAGTCATAAATTAAGCTTTGGATGACAACTCAATTTGTTTCTTTGGAGCTGGATTCAACTTGCTTTTACAGTTTAATACACCCACCCAGGGCAGGAATTCCATGGCTGCCGTTGCCTTTACTAGGATGCCTTTAAAAGGACACCGCAATGACTGAACTATTCTGATTGATGCACAGGCAAATCACACACTGATAGATGAGGAATGTCAGCAATGACAGCTTGCTGTCTGATTAAAAACTCACGTTTCTCAACCAGTGGCTCAGCACCCAAAAGTGGGACAAGGAACTTCACATAATAATAATAATAATAATAATAATAATAATAATAATAATAATAATAATAATAATAATAGTAAAATAAAAACGTGCTTCACAGATAATCAAAACACATCAGATAACAAGAAATAGAGCAAAAAACATGACGCAGCTACTTCAAAAGGACACAATATAGGATTAAACATTTGGGGAATAAAGGCAGCTTCATAAAAGTGAGTTGGAGAGATTTGCACCAGGGTGTCAGGACACAGGGACGGGGCAGAGGACACTGAGACAGGGGCATAGGGAGAGGAGAGCACTGGTCTGGTGGCTGAAGGGGCACTGGGAGGACAGAACAAGGGTCTGGTGGCTGAAGGGACACTGGGAGGACAGAACAGGGGTCTGGTGGCTGAAGGGACACTTGGATCCCGGGGTCCGGCGACTGGAGCGCAAGCCCATCACTCGGCAACTGGAGTGCCGGCCCGGGGTCCAACCGCTGGAGTGCAGACCCAAGGCCCAACGACTTGGGTATCGGCCAACGGCTGGAGTGCTGGGTTTGGTTCAGCAGTGACAACCAGTGGCAGTTCAGAAAGTTCAACGGGGGCGTCAGCAGGGGAAACGGACAAAGGTCCCGGCAGACTGTCAGCAGAGACAGCCGACAGGACATCTGGACGGGCGCCGGCGAGGGCAACCGACGAGGAACCAGGTTGGACACAGGCACATGTGTAAATACATAATATATTATAACTGCTATTAACTGTATACAATAATACATTAGAACTGCTGTTAACTGTATACAATAATACATTAGAACTGCTGTTAACTGTATACAATAATACATTAGAACTGCTGTTAACTGTATACAATAATACATTAGAACTGCTGTTAACTGTATACAATAATACATTAGAACTGCTGTTAACTGTATACAATAATACATTAGAACTGCTGTTAACTGTATACAATAATACATTAGAACTGCTGTTAACTGTACCTACAGATGTGCCACTTCAAAACTTCACACGTTACTGTTCTTTCCCTGAAAGTGGCCTGAAAAGGCATGTTTTCCTCCCTGTTCTGCCCTTAAAATTGCACTGTTTTGCCCCTGAAAAGAAGTTGTCACTAAACCCCCCCGTTTTTCCCTTCAACAGACACCCATATGCATGAGAACAAAAGAATGTGTGTTGAGAAGGTGTCAGACTCATTATGAGGCGAAAGGTGATTTGAAGAGTTGCTCAAATTAATTAGCATCATAAAAGCAGTGATCATCAAAATAATTCATCATTTTAAATGCCCTTCTTTGTCCCTCTTATTTCCCTGGGAATCCCCTGAAAATTTACTGTCTTGGCGATGGCAGGACATGTGAAGTTTTGAAGTGGCACATCTGTATAAAGAAAACATCACATGGATGCACCTGGGACGTATCATCAGTGTTGTAGCCTGGGGTCACAGGGTGTTTCGGGTCTCGCAACAACATACACCCTCGCCCAGGGGACCCAGCCGAGGTTCATCAAGCCCCGACTTACGTCCCAGTAGCTACTGTACCCACCGTCTGTCCTATAGGGAAAGACAGAGCGACTCAGTCCGCTTCTCTGGAACTACTCTGCCGGGACTCGGGGAGGCTCTGGCACGTGGAGGGACAGTAGGCTCTGTGGGTTGTCTCCTGGCCGGGCTCCTCCTTCGTCTCACCAGGTCCAGTATGAAATAATACATTATAACTGCTGTTAACTGGTGGGACATAATGTAACCAAGAGGCCTAAAGGTACATAGACAGACCAAAGAATTATATTTAAAATATATAATCTTTAATGAATATTGCGGTATAGAAATAGATTGTCTTTATTACAAATACAGTTATCACAATTTAGCTAATTAAAAACAGAGACAGACTGAGCTTCATATGAATGCTCACCCTAACCAACTGAACCCTTATCATGAAGTAGCTCTGTGGGCTAAAGCAGAGACCACCTGATGATCACCACCTGTTATGACATGGAAATGGAACATAATGAATATCAACGCATAATAGCAGCAATTCATTATTATATTTCCAAAGTGCATAGCCTATATATGAGCCAAAGACTCACCGCAGACACCAGACTGTTTGTCCCTAATCTTTGGACACAGACGTGAGTTCCCACACGAAATGCTGACTGTTGCACACTACAAAAGACAGACATTTATAGTTCCATTTAGCAACAATCACATACAGTCATGTAATGATGTAAAAACAAACGAGAGAGAGCTAGACTTATATTTTAAATGAATGAATGAAACACACCCGGCGTAGCAAACGCCACACACACACACACACACACACAGGCCACACACACGGACCACAACCGTACGCCTATTTCCCCAACCTGAGGGAAATCATAACAGGTCGTCTGGATTACTACTTACAATAAACAGTCTGTGTGTGTATGTATGTTTGTGTAAACCATAAACAAAAGAAGCGAAGGCGTAAACACACCGCCTTCCCTAGGGAAGACCAATTCACGCTGTAACCGACTAAACAGTGCACACAAACCTAGCGACATGATAATACAAGCAAGCTCCGCTTTACACTACAGTTAAGTTACTCACCAGGACACGTTGCCAACCGAGTATCTACACGCCACACTGTCTCTCGTGGTGTAACAGGGGAACCGTTGCCCGCTCCCTACTGGGAAGTGTTTGTTCCAGACTGTTTAGATGCCAGGCTGAAATACACGCCGATGCCAGAGCCACACCCCCACTACTCGTCCGCACCCCACGCTACCCACCCGGCCACACGTAGAAGGAAACTGGCACAGATAAATAAGTCACACCCTGTGTTCATTGGTGGCATGTGAACAGTGAAGACATGAGGAAGTAAACTAAAGAAATCAAACTCATTTAGCAGTATAGCTGTCAATCTGTCATCATATTGTTGATGAATTGTTAAATGTTGAGACGTGCAGAGTGAATATGAAGACTGTACTGTAACACAATACTGTAGGAGGAAAGAAAAGTAATTCATGTATTTCATCATCGTAGGTTGATTCATTCATGTTGTTCTGCTGGCTTGGATAGACATGCAACGCACGCACGCACACGCGTGTGCACGCACGCACGCACGCACGCACGCACGCACGCACGCACGCACGCACGCACACACACACACACACACACACACACACACACACACACACACAGAGAGAGAGAACAGATGGTAGCCTATATGCATTATGCTTCATTGACCTGGGTACCCTAGCCTCTAGGGCTACGTACGTCCGTTACCCTTTTCCATTACACCAAATCTCTTCACCGAACATAGCCGATCTACACGCTCACAAAGTAAAATGCTGTGATCTTGTAGATCTGCTATTTTCTCTGAATGTTTGCCCCACAGTCGATTCGTGATGCATGTGATGGCAGTGGCCATGATGGCAAAAGTATGTTATTGTATTTGTTCTGAAGTGTTTTATCTTATCTTATGAATTGTTTTGGAGTGGACTACAATGGAAACAAGCTTTGATCCCTTTGCTGTTTTTATTGCTGTCGTCTTTTATTATTGATGCTCAAAAGTATCAGAGATGCTCATAGGCCTGCGTCCTGCGTCGCTGACGCACATTATTGAGAAAGGACGCATTCAAGTGGCCGTCGTGGGGTCCTTGGGACGCACTAGTTATTACTAACATTTCACGTTAAAACATGTTTGTGGTAAAAAAAAAAAAAAAATGTTAAAAATAACATTTATAATTTTCAGTTTTCTTGGTTAATGGCCTATTTCAGTAGAGTCAGAATTCTTCTGGATTCTACGATACTGAATTAGTAGTGTGTTAATTGTGTTTGTGGCTGCACTGGCTGCTCTGAGCACAGTCCAGTGTTGCCAAATCTGTTAATTATAAGCGACTTTGGGCTTCTTTTTATCTGTGAAGTAGCTTGTACATATTGGGGGTCCATGGCATGACATTGTTTTAAAATCACTGCTCTCAACATTAGACAATAAAGTTTGACTGACCTGCCCTATTTTCTTATTTTGGGCTTCTTTGTATGGACTTCCTGCTTCTTTCTTTTGCTAGATCTGGCAACACCGACTTTGGCTAATGTTTACTGGCTAGCTGGCTCCGTCATGTTTCTGTGATAATGGTTATAATATATTGTCTGTGATCCATCTGCTATGTCCTGGCTGGAATGGTGGATGGATCTGTCTGTTACAGTAAGATCCATCTAAAAGTACCACACACTGACTGTGACCGCAAGTTAGAAACTCAAAGTGTGTAAGAGGCACAGCTGTTTACAATGCCATGCAAATCTGTACTGTGGTTTACACGCAACACACTCTGGTATCGAAGCAGCACGCATTTGTGTATAGCCACTGCATGATTCATTAAATAGGCTCTTATTTAAAATCATATAAGAAAATAGCAGATCTACAAGCTCACAACGCCTCACAATATTTATCTGTGGAACCAAGTCAAACTAAACGTAATGCCACAACCCCCTTAAGTGCTTGTCAGGTGAGGGGGGGAATATGATTATTTTGGGGGCTCCCCAGTTCAAATATGATTACTTTGGGGGCCCCCCAGTTCAAATATGATTATTTTGGAGGGGGACGCAGCCTGAAAAAGTTGAGAACCAGTGTATTAGGATATAATGTACTCACACACACTTTCTTTGACAAATAGTTTAAAAATTGCCACATTTTGTTTAATGTTCAGATAATTTGAACATGAATGTACAGTAGCTATAAGTATAACCCTTACATTTACATTTAAAATCTAGCAACATCACTGCATATAGTATTGTAATCCCTGGAGTCCATTGTGTGTGTGAGAGAGAGAGAGAGAGAGAGAGAGAGAGAGAGAGAGAGACCTCTGAAAGCCTTATCAAAGAAATGTAACTTAATGTGCTATACGGCACATCGTTAATCACGTGGCATTGCACGCATCTTCGTGCCATGTTATACTTTGCTGTACCGTGAAACTAATAAACCGGTTTCTGCACATATCTAAGGATGTATGCAGCACTCCTTACATTCTCCAGTTTTTATCATAGTTCATCATGCAACGTGTGTGTGTTCCGCCCTCAGATTCATCTTATGTAAGCCATCACCCACACACACACGTGAGGCACACATACAGGTCCAGTTATTTACAAAACGTTATTAATTAAAAACATTATTAAACATTAAAACCAAGTCTTATCGCTGTATGGGGAGCACACAGTGTTAGTGTACAAGGGCATTTAAACAGGGGATTCGGGACCCCTAGGGGGCCCTCAAGAGTTACTACAACTAACTCTTGAGGGCCCTGGGGATCCACAGGGGGTTCTCAGAGTTAGGCGTGGCGTGGCACGGACCGCCACAGACCGCCACTGACCTGTGGCATATTTTGCGCATTGAGACAGAGCAGTTGAGATTTCATTAGGCCAGATCTCTGTCCATTTTACTTGAATTCTTATAATTTTAATGTTTCTATGATCTGTCAAGTTTATATTTTCCGATGTATCAGTCATGAATTTATCTAGAACTACAAGCTCACAACACGTGTGGATGCAATGAGTTGTGAGTTTATAGATCAGATATTTTCAGCCCCACCTACCAGGTTTATTGACCAATCATACGTCCCAATGCTTAATTTATGGACGTAACATAACAGATCTACAAGCTAACAACGCGTCTCTCCCATGAGCATTGCAGCTTGAAGATCTGTTGTGTTTGTTGATCAGCTCC
>NC_139947.1:53983407-54158407 GCF_963454915.1 Gymnoscopelus microlampas | reverse complement strand
GCCCGAGTTAGAAATATCCCTGTATTCATTTCTACAAAATCCATACTTTTGGGGGTTTTCACTCTTTGTTACACAGATGTGTGTGCTGTATGCTGCTGCTGCTGCGCTGTTGATGACCACTGTGTCTCATTCATGGTTTATACCAGGAGTCCCAAAGTAAAGACAACCTGAGTGAGAGCAAGTCCTGTGTGGCCGTGTCATCACTTCTACACCATAGACACCTCCACCAAATACACAGACAGAGAGACACAAGCCGTTACACACAGTGTTTCTCCACGGCTGTCACGAGGCCTTCCACGGCCGCAACAATAGCTCCCAGGTTCTCTCTCACACCTGTCTGTGTTTCCAGTGACCTCCTCAGACCAGACACTTCTTGGCTCAGCTGCTCCGTTCTGCTTAGCAGCGCCGAGGCGTCCATATTGCCGAAGCCCACAGGTGGCAGTTCATCCAAGTAGTGTGAAACAAACCGGGGAATATTTTCTCAAAACTCATTTAAGCAGGCCTTGAACATTATTTATGTCCTTCTGTGTGCCTTTGTGCGACACGTAGCGTACAGTGGTATCCGGGCAGAGTTCAAACTAAAGCCTCTTGGACGCCTCAGTCCACTCGGATGAAAAGTTATTTGTTTTCAACATAACCATTTCATCATGATTTAGTGTCTTAATTTTCACAACAATAAAGTTTAAATAGTATCACATAGTCTCACCCCACAAAACATTATAAAAAGTGAATGTTTACTTTTAGAATGTTTCTTAAATATGTACGCTTTTAAAGAATAGAAAAATAAACATATTTGGACATGATTCAAATTTGGACATGCCTAAATAAAGTGACTAAAGGGGTGCATATTTTCGATAAGCACAAACGGACGTGCGTACCAACCGGCGTGTAAATCTCTGATATGTGTGTATCGCCGGTCTTCCTCACTTGTGTCTGACAGTCAGAGGCGCGTTCACGTGGAGAATCATTTGCATTGCTCCATGTCCCATTTAAGACCATAAAAGGCAATTGGATACTGACGGAATACATCAGCACTCTTCAAAAGGGACAGATCTACAAGCTGACAAAGTGGCGATTAAACGTTTATAAAGTAAATAGCTGACTCTCACGTATAATGAAGAGAATAAGAAGTTTGTTTACAGTTTAACCTCATGACCAAAGGCTAATAAAACTTGGAATGGATATTTGTTACGTCCTCGTCTAGGGGAAAAAGAGATGAAACATAAAGTGGGAGTGAAACCCGTTTTTATTTAGAACTTAATATATATTTACATGAACTTAAATAGACTTTGACACGTGTGTCGTATCTTAGCCATAAGCAACCGGCAGAAAATAGGGTCCATTTCCGGGGAGGAAATAAGGCCTTGGCTACACGTACATGGATCTTTTTCTAAACGCACATTTTTGTGTGCGTTTGGGCCTTTCAGCCACACGCAAACGGTGTTTTTGGCCGCTAAAACGGATGTTTTTGTAAACGGATAAATAAGTGAAGGTTTTCCAAAACATGCGTTTCAGTGGATCTGTGTGGACATGTAATCCGGAGATTTTGAGAAACGATGACGTCATCGCGCATTCGCACATGGTCATTATAATAATAAATAATACAATAATACATAAACACCGGACCGCTCATGGTCATTATAATAATAAATGAAGAGAGAGAGAGAGCAACACTTACAGTCTATGAAACAAGGCACGCTCATTTATGGCTAAATAATGTCATACTTAATAATAAGACAGTGGTGGGAAAAGTAGCTCATTCACTGTGTGACGAAAACCCTCTTTCTCTGCGCCAAGTAGAACACACGGCGCGCACACAGATTGAATGTGGGGTCTGTCGTCCTAAAACACAATCGCCCCGGTGCCGAGAGTCCCTGCTTTATAGTGGTGTTCGATGTTTTTACATTGCCAACTCTCACATGTACATAAACGTTCAGATTTCAAATATAAAGTGCTTACCCCTGAGCCACGGACGTTACAAGGCGACCCGGACCGCGATAAGTACCCGTATCTCCCGTATTGTTCAATAAAAAGCATTTTAATCCGATCGTCGGCCATTTTCTCCAAATTTTCTCCGATGCTTTCAACCATGCGACACCAATGGTTGGAAGGTGTATTGCACTCTGATACATTACCAAAATAAAAGAACAGAAAAAGAAAATGGCCGGCGATGGGATTAAAATGTTTTTTATTGAACAATACGGGAGATACGGGTACTTATCACGGTCCGGATTGCCTTGTAACATCCGTGGCTCAGGGGTAAGCACTTTATATTTGAAATCTGAACGTTTATGTACATGTGAGAGTTGGCAATGTAAAAAAAAACGAACACCACTATAAACCAGAGACTCGACAGCGTCATGTGAACCATGGCTACTGTTTGCGCTGCAGCTGCGCCCTAATAATGTTGTTTTCGTTTATGTTCACGTATGCTGTTCACGTATGCTATTAAAAGAATGCAGCTATTGCAGTATTGGGCCTTAACATGTGATTACAAATGTATTTGTATTTGGCCCCTCATATATATAATTATAAAATAAATGTAAATATAAAATCTGATATAAAATTGAAACATGCAGCTGATCGATGCGTTTCTGCGTCTACGTGTGGACAGGGATTTTTGTTTATCTTTGTCATGTGGCCAGGGATTCTTTTTAAAAACGGAGGACTAAAATATCCGTTTAGTAAAAGATCCATGTACGTGTAGCCAAGGCCTGAGTCACAGCTCAGAGTCCGAGGTTTTCTTTCTCAACAATTACTTTATTGTCAGAGTCCTTTAGCAATCTGATCTGGATGTCTTCTCCGCTTTAATATCTCAAACCAGCTGGGCCAGGCACCTAAAATATACCACACGTGTGTGTGTGTGATGGCTTACATAAGATGAATCTGAGGGCGGAACACACACACGTTGCATGATGAACTATAATAAAAACGTCAGAGGCTTGACATGTTTGATATTTCAAATCCGTTTCAATATGCAAATAACTCGACCTGTATTGTTAGAAGGATGCCAGAGAATGTAAGGAGTGCTGCATACATCCTTAGATATGTGCAGAAACCGGTTTATTATTTTCACGGTACAGCAAAGTATAACATGGCACGAAGATGCGTGCAATGCCACGTGATTAACGATGTGCCGTATAGCACATTAAGTTACATTTCTTTGATAAGGCTTTCAGAGGTCTCTCATCCCTCTCTCTCTCTCTCTCTCTCTCTCTCTCTCTCTCTATGCCAGGAGATAATAAAACACCTTTCTATCTACTCAGATAACGCCCAATACAAACTCATTAATATTAATATATAATAGTTTTGTTTTAAATGGTCTAGCCTTGACGACCATGCAGTCTTATGCAAAGGTTAAAATGTAAATTAGATAGTATTTTATTTAGACAGATGCCAGGTCATTGTTGACCTGGCATCCTAAGTGTGTGAATAGTTTCAATGTACATAATGTATTTTTTAAATTATTATTATAATGTTTAGACTGATGATTGATGGTTGTTGCTTTATCTATGATCCTAGATTACTGAGGCACTACACTATTACCTCCAGTTTATCTTGTTTACTGTAAATCACGTCTACTAAATGCCAACATAGTTGTAATGTGTCTTTTGTAATTTACACAGTGTCCTATTTATTTGTGTTTGTGAAATATTCTTTTTTATTATTAAATAATAGGCTATGGTGTGTGTGTGTGTGTGTGTGTGTGTGTGTGTGTGTGTGTGTGTGTGTGTGTGTGTGTGTGTGTGTGTGTGTGTGTGTGTGTGTGTGTCCAGGCCAACAGGACGAGCAGGGTTTCTACGGCAGCATTAATAAATCAACCTAAGATGACAGCTTGATGAAATACATAGGTTAGTTTTCTTCGGCATGCAGCCACCATCAGCATTGTGTTCCAGTACAATTATAATAATGAAGGTATGTTTTCTCCCTCAGGCCTCCACTGTTCTCTCTGAATGAAGTGTTTATGGCTTAAAGGGAAATACCACAATGATTGAGATCATGTGATCAGCGACATACGCAAGGTGTACTTTTGGCTGAGGGGGCGGAGCCAAAAGTACACTTACATATGTCACTGATCACATGACGTCAATCATTTATCCAGTTCTATAGGTAACATAGAAGGGGGGGGGGGGACTTTTCTCTAAGGTGTATTAAGTAAAACATTTGAGTACTTTTCCCACCACTGTATATGTGGGAGCTATCCGTGGTGCTGAACTCACTACTAATACAAAAGGACAGTTTGACTCTCAGCCTTCTTGACATCAAAGCCCTTCAGTTTGATATGCATTAGATCAGCCCGGGGACCCCCAGGGGTCCTTGAGAAGGTGCCAGGGGGTCCGTAGTAAACACATAAACAGTTTAAAAACACAGTTCAATGTTGAAAATGAGTGGCCCTTTAAGAGGTAATTTAATGGCAACGTGTACCTGTATTATTTTGATGCATGCAGGTGTAAATGTGCTACATACTTCAAATGAGTCATAAATTAAGCTTTGGATGACAACTCAATTAGTTTCTTTGCAGCTGGATTGAACTTGCTTTTACAGTTTAATACACCCACCCAGGGCAGGAATTCCATGGCTGCCGTTGTCTTCACTTCAAGCCAGGATGCTTTTAAAAGGACACCGCAATGACTGAACTATTCTGATTGATGCACAGGCAAATGACACACTGATAGATGAGGAATGTCAGCAATGACAGCTTGCTGTCTGATTAAAAACTCACGTTTCTCAACCAGTGGCTCAGCACCCAAAAGTGGGACAAGGAACTTTACATAATAATAATAATAATAAAAACATGACGCAGCTATTTCAAAAGGACACAATATAGGATTAAACATTTGGGGAATAAAGGCAGCTTCATAAAAGTGAGTTGGAGAGATTTGAACCAGGGTGTCAGGACACAAGGACGGGGGCAGAGGACACTGAGACAGGGGCATAGGGAGAGGAGAGCACTGGTCTGGTGGCTGAAGGGACACTGGGAGGACAGAACAGGGGTCTGGTGGCTGAAGGGACACTGAGAGGACAGAACAGGGGTCTGGTGGCTGAAGGGACACTGGGAGGACAGAACAGGGGTCTGGTGGCTGAAGGGACACTGAGAGGACAGAACAGGGGTCTGGTGGCTGAAGGGGCACTGGGAGGACAGAACAGGGGTCTGGTGGCTGAAGGGGCACTGGGAGGACAGAACAGGGGTCTGGTGGCTGAAGGGACACTGGGAGGACAGAACAGGGGTCTGGTGGCTGAAGGGACACTGAGAGGACAGAACAGGGGTCTGGTGGCTGAAGGGACACTGGGAGGACATAACAGCGGTCTTGTGACTGAAGGGACACTTGGATCCCGGGGTCCGGCGACTGGAGCGCAAGCCCATCACTCGGCAACTGGAGTGCCGGCCCGGGGTCCAACCGCTGGAGTGCAGACCCAAGGCCCAACGACTTGGGTATCGGCCCAGTGTCCAGCGGCTGGAGTGCTGGGTTTGGTTCAGCAGTGACAACCAGTGGCAGTTCAGAAAGTTCAACGGGGGTGTCAGCAGGGGAAACGGACGAGGGTCCCGGCAGACTGTCAGCAGAGACAGCCGACAGGACATCTGGGCGGGCGTCGGCGAGGGCAACCGACGAGGAAACAGGTTGGACACAGGCACATGTATAAATACATAATATATTAGAACTGCTGTTAACTGTATACAATAATACATTATAACTGCTGTTAACTGTGCCTATAAAGAAAACATCACATGGATGCACCTGGGACGTATCATCAGTGTTGTAGCCTGGGGTCACAGGGTGTTTCGGGTCTCGCAACAACATACACCCTCGCCCAGGTGACCCAGCCGAGGTTCATCAAGCCCCGACTTACGTCCCAGTAGCTACTGTACCCACGGTCAGTCCTATAGGGAAAGACAGAGCGACTCAGTCCGCTTCTCTGGAACTACTCTGCCGGGACTCGGGGAGGCTCTGGCACGTGGAGGGACAGTAGGCTCTGTGGGTTGTCTCCTGGCCGGGCTCCTCCTTCGTCTCACCAGGTCCAGTATGAAATAATACATTATAACTGCTGTTAACTGGTGGGACAAATGTAACCAAGAGGCCTAATGTACATAATAGATAGACCAAAGAATTATATTTAAAATATATAATCTTTAATGAATATTGCGGTATAGAAATAGATTGTCTTTATTACAAATACAGTTATCACAATTTAGCTAATTAAAAACAGAGACAGACTGAGCTTCATATGAATGCTCACCCTAACCAACTGAACCCTTATCATGAAGTAGCTCTGTGGGCTAAAGCAGAGACCACCTGATGATCACCACCTGTTATGACATGGAAATGGAACATAATGAATATCAACGCATAATAGCAGCAATTCATTATTATATTTCCAAAGTGCATAGCCTATATATGAGCCAAAGACTCACCGCAGACACCAGACTGTTTGTCCCTAATCTTTGGACACAGACGTGAGTTCCCACACGAAATGCTGACTGTTGCACACTACAAAAGACAGACATTTATAGTTCCATTTAGCAACAATCACATACAGTCATATAATGATGTAAAAACAAACGAGAGAGAGCTAGACTTATATTTTTATAAGTATCGCCAGGCGTAAACACACCGCCTCCCTCCTTCACTGTTGGGACTGTCTGTCGTTCCCTAGGGAAGACCAATTCACGCTGTAACCGACTAAACAGTGCACACAAACCTAGCGACATGATAATACAAGCAAGCTCCGCTTTACACTACAGTTAAGTTACTCACCAGGACACGTTGCCAACCGAGTATCTACACGCCACACTCTCTCTCGTGGTGTAACAGGGGAACCGTTGCCCGCTCCCTACTGGGAAGTGTTTGTTCAAGACTGTTTAGATGCCAGGCTGAAATACACGCCGATGCCAGAGCCACACCCCCACTACTCGTCCGCACCCCACGCTACCCACCCGGCCACACGTAGAAGGAAACTGGCACAGATAAATAAGTCACACCCTGTGTTCTTTGGTGGCATGTGAACAGTGAAGACATGAGGAAGTAAACCATTTTTTAGGGGCGGCCATAGCTGAGTGGTTGGTGAACCCGCCTAGGGAGCCCCCTGGTTGCCCCAGGTTCGATTCCAGGCCATCCCAGCATGTGTCGATGAAATGAAATTTGTCCCTGAGCAAGACTCTTAACCCCTAATTACTCACAGGTTCTCGTTGGAAACAAGACCGCAAGGACTTTCATGAACGACCTGTTAAAAGGAATTATCCTTATTATCCTTAAACTAAAGAAAACAAACTCATTTAGCAGTATAGCTGTCAATCTGTCATCGTGTTTTTGATGAATTGTTAAATGTTCACGCGCACGCACACACACACACACACACACACACACACACACACACACACACACACACACACACACACACACACACACACACACACACACACACACAGAACAGATGGTATATGCATTATGCTTCATTGACCTGGGTACCCTAGCCTCTAGGGCTACGTACGTCCGTTACCCTTTTCCATTACACCAAATCTCTTCACCGAACATAGCCGATCTACACGCTCACAAAGTAAAATGCTGTGATCTTGTAGATCTGCTATTTTCTCTGAATGTTTGCCCCACAGTCGATTCGTGATGTATGTGATGGCAGTGGCTCCGGGGTAGAGCGGCCGGTAGAGTGGCCGGATGGCAACTGTGATGTTCCCGGTTCGATCCCGGGCTCCCCCAGAGTTAGTGTGGAAGTGTCCTTGAGCATGACGCTGAACCCCTAAGTGCCTTGCATGGTTTCCTCCGCCATCTGTGTGTGTGTGTGTGTGTGTGTGTGTGTGTGTGTGTGTGTGTGTGTGTGTGTGTGTGTGTGTGTGTGGATGAATGTAATGCAAAATATTATGTAAAGCGCTTTGGATAAAATGGCTTTATAAATGCACCATTGATAGGTGTAAGTTATATACTTTGGTAAAAAACGTATGTTATTGTATTTGTTCTAAAGTGTTTTATCTTATCTTATGAATAGTTTTGGAGTGGACTACCAGCTTTGATCCCTTTGCTGTTTTTATTGCTGTCGTCTTTTATTATTGATGCTCAAAAGTATATTGTAATCCCTGGAGAGAGAGAGAGAGAGAGAGAGAGAGAGAGAGAGAGAGAGAGAGAGAGAGAGAGAGAGAGAGAGAGAGAGAGAGAGAGAGAGAGAGAGAGAGAGAGAGAGAGAGAGAGAGAGAGAGAGAGGTGTAACACTGTGTGCATGGGGAGAACACAGTGTGTACAAGGGCATTTAAACAGGGGATTCGACCCCCAGGGGGCCCTCAGGAGTTACTACAACTAACTCTTGAGGGCCCTGGGGACCCAGAGGGTGTTTTCAGAGTTAGGCGTGGCGAAGGCGCCCGGCACGCCTCCTATACCTCCGGACCGTCACTGACCGCCACTGACCGCCACTGACTGTCACTGACCGCCACGGACCGCCACTGTCCACCACTGACCGCCACTGACCGCCACTGACCGCCACTGACCACCACTGACCGCCACTGACCGCCACTGACCACCACTGACCACCACTGACCACCACTGACCACCACTGACCGCCACTGACCGCCACTGACCACCACTGACCGCCACTGACCGCCACTGTCCACCACTGACCACCACTGACCGCCACTGACCGCCACTGACCACCACTGACCACCACTGACCACCACTGACCACCACTGACCGCCACTGACCGTCACTGACCACCACTGACCACCACTGACCACCACTGACCGCCACGGACCTGCCACGGACCGCCACTGACCACCACTGACCACCACTGACCACCACTGACCGCGACTGACCACCACTGACCGCCACTGACCACCACGGACCACCACGGACCACCACGGACCGCCCCAGACCCGCCACTGACCTGTGGTATATTTTGCGCATTGAGACAGAGCAGTTGAGATTTAATTAGGCCAGATCTCTGTCAATTTTACTTTAAATCTTATAATTTTAATGTTTCTGTGATCTTATTTAGAACTACAAGCTCACAACACGTGTGGATGCAATGAGTTGTGAGTTCATAGATCAGATATTTTCAGCCCCACCTACCAGGTTTATTGACCAATCATACGTCCCAATGCTTAATTTATGGACGTAACATAACAGATCTACAAGCTAACAACGCGTCTCTCCCATGAGCATTGCAGCTTGAAGATCTGTTGTGTTTGTTGATCAGCTCCCAAAGTCCCCGCCTGCTTCCTTTTTTCTTTCCTATACCTCTGGATACCTACGGTTTCCAATGGTCGGCCGTTTGAAGATCGTGCAAGAATTAACAGCTGACTAACCTGGATAGATAGATAGATAGATAGATAGATAGATAGATAGATAAATAGATGTAGGGATTTTAATATAATATATTATTTCTCAACTTATTATTTATTCACCTGGGGGGGGCGTGTGGCGATCGGGGTTGGGCATGTGTGTTTGTGTGTGTGTGTTACGGCCGCGGACTTTTGACAGACAGACAGACAGACAGACAGACAGACAGACAGACAGACAGACAGACAGACAGACAGACAGACCCAGGCCGTCGGAGCACACTCACTCACACCAAAAATAGCCGATCTACAAGCTCATAACTCCTGCCAGCGCAAGGCGTTGTGAGCTTGTAGATCGGCTATTTTTGGAAAAGAGCTATCGGTGTAGAGGGAAAAAAGAGCAGACCACGTAAACTAAAAAAGTTGCATCTGAAACACAATTTTAAAAAATATAGAGGGGGTCCCTGCTTCATCAGCTAGCTTGTAGATCTGCTATTTTTATTTTTATTTCTTTGGTGGATGGATAAGGCAGCTATCTGCTTGCCACAACTCCAATGTCATACCTGACTCTATCTCGCTTAACACAACTCCAATGTCATACCTGACTCCATCTCACTTAACACAACTCCAATGTCATACCTGACTCTCTCTCTCTTAACACAACTCCAATGTCATACCTGACTCCATCTCACTTAACACAACTCCAATGTCATACCTGACTCTCTCTCTCTCTTAACACAACTCCAATGTCATACCTGACTCTCTCTCTCTTAACACAACTCCAATGTCATACCTGACTCTCTCTCTCTTAACACAACTCCAATGTCATACCTGACTCTCTACACTGCGCAGCTACAAAATTACCCTTTTATGTGAGCTTTCAAAGTTAGCTTTCAAAGTGAGCTTGTAGATCGGCTATTTTCAAAGGATTTTTATACATTTTATACAATAGCCTACATACGATCCCCACAAAAAGACCACGCCAAAAATAGCTAGGGGGTCCTTGGGCTGAAAACGTTAAAGACCCCTGTGATATATGATAGATGAATTGACAGATATATATATATATATATATATATATATATATATATATATATATATATATATATATATATATATATATATATATATATATATATATATATATATATATATATATATAGATAGGTGTGTGTGTGTGTGTGTGTGTGTGTGTGTGTGTGTGTGTGTGTGTGTGTGTGTGTGTGTGTGTGTGTGTGTGTCCAGGCCAACAAGACGAGCAGGGTTTCTGCAGCAGCATTAATAAATCAACCTAAGAAAAAAAAAAAAAAATTTTGAAAAAAATATATTTTTGATGTTTGAGGGGGACCCCCGCGGACCCCCTGCTGGTCGACGGCCCCCCTGTGGAGTGTTGGGCCGCGCGGGGACCCCCCTGGAACATGGCGGACCCCTTCGGTGTATTTTTTTTTTTCATGAAGGTGGTTGCTTGTTTCTGGCGCTTGTTTTTAGAGAACCTGGCATGCCAACGACTTGGCAACCCGACTTGTTTGTTTTTGTGTTTGGGATGAACATGGCACGTGAAGGACGGACATAGTGTGATCGAGGCATGAGTGAAGTGAAAGTAACGGCCTGGGTGGAACAAAGGAGGTACGTAAGAAGGGGGGGGGGGGGGGGGGGGGGGGGGGTTGAAGCAAAGGAGCTGCGTGTGTGTTGGTGTGGAGGAGATGGGCAGAGTGCAATGGCGGCGCAAGCCAGCGCATGCTGCCGCACGTTACACCAGAAATGGTGCCTGGAGAAAATGGTGACCAAAAAAAAAGTTTTGAAAAAAAGGAAAAAACCCCCGCAGCGGCTGGCAGCTGTTGTGGTGATGAGGTCGTGCGCAGGGTAAACGGTACGAAAGCTGCCTCCCCTTCCGTTTTGTCCGACATTTGGTGAGTAGAATTAATTATGTTGCGCGGTGGAAAAGCTGTAGTGAGCAGTGAGATGTCCCCTACGCGAGGCGTAAATTCAGCGCGGCCGCCGTGGCGAGTCAGTTGCCGACATGTGGTCTGGCGGTGCGTTGTTTATTCGATAACAGAGCTGTGGGGTGTCGCACCCAGGGTGCGGAAGTTGCTCGCCATTTATATAGTTAGATTATACATTACACACACACACACACACACACACACACACACACACACACACACACACACACACACACACAGAGAGAGCTGCAGGTGTACCTTGGCAGGGTTAGGGTTCTTGCTTGTTGTGGGGTTCGGGTCGCACTGGCTCTGCTTTTTGCGTCCTTTCACAACAACGCTCCACTGTGGGGACTTAGTTGTGAACGTGGCAATGAACTAGTTACAACATGTCCTCTTGTTGAGAGGAACCCGCCAGACCCTGCACCCCCTCTCGTGAGGTACCTGACCCTGCGCCCCCTCTCGTGAGGTACCTGACCCTGCACCCCCTCTCGTGGGGTACCTGACCCTGCACCCCCTCTCGTGGGGTACCAGACCCTGCACCCCCTCTCGTGGGGTACCTGACCCTGCACCCCCTCTCGTGGGGTACCTGACCCTGCACCCCCTCTCGTGAGGTACCAGACCCTGCACCCCCTCTCGTGGGGTACCGGACCCTGCACCCCCTCTCGTGAGGTACCTGACCCTGCACCCCCTCTCGTGGGGTACCAGACCCTGCACCCCCTCTCGTGAGGTACCTGACCCTGCACCCCCTCTCGTGGGGTACCAGACCCTGCACCCCCTCTCGTGGGGTACCAGACCCTGCACCCCCTCTCGTGGGGTACCAGACCCTGCACCCCCTCTCGTGGGGTACCAGACCCTGCACCCCCTCTCGTGAGGTACCGGCAAGCCCGGAATCCAAACCCGGAGAGCTCTTGATGAGAAGGGCCGGTTAGCCCCCGCAGCCCCTCCTCTCCCGTGCCGCGCCGGCAGAATGTAAGGAGTGCTGCATACATCCTAGATATGTGCAGAAACCGGTTTATTAGTTTCACGGTACAGTGAAGTATAAACGCAAACATGCTTGCACAAAGCACATGCAACGGCTAAAACAATATATTGTTTTATACAGTTAACAACAGGTATAATATATTGTTTTCTACAGTTAACAACAGTTATAATATATTGTTTTATACGGTTAAAACAGTTATAATATATTGTTTTATACAGTTAACAACAGTTGTAATATATTGCTTTATACAGTTAACAATAGTTATAATATATTGTTTTATACAGTTAACAACAGTTATAATATATTGTTTTATACAGTTAAGTCAGAATGGTCAAAATTCCTGGCAGTGACAGCAGCCTGTTCTAGAAAACCCTCTGGCAGGGAATGTGTTAATAAATCAACCTAAGATGACAGCTTGATGAAATACATAGGTTAGTTTTCTTGGGCATGCAGCAGCCATCAGCATTGTGTTCCAGTACAATTATAATAATGAAGGTATGTTTTCTCCCTCAGGCCTCCACTGTTCTCTCTGAATGAAGTGTATATGGCTTAAAGGGGAATACCACAATGATTGAGATCATGTGATCACATACGCAAGGTGTACTTTTGGCTGAGGGGGCGGAGCCAAAAGTACACTTACCAGTTCCATTAGAAAATGGTGTGTGAAGGAGTCATTCTGCCTGTGTGCCTTTGGGCCAGTTGGGGGGGGGGGGGGGGGGGGTGGGGGGTGCCATAGCAATCGGCAGGTGGCGATCGGTGTTGGGCGTGTGTGTGTGTGTGTGTGTGTGTGTGTGTGTGTGTGTGTGTGTG
Source organism: Gymnoscopelus microlampas (assembly GCF_963454915.1). Lineage (NCBI taxonomy): Eukaryota > Metazoa > Chordata > Actinopteri > Myctophiformes > Myctophidae > Gymnoscopelus > Gymnoscopelus microlampas. The sequence continues at coordinate 54,145,395 of NC_139947.1, read as the reverse complement.
TGTGTGTGTGTGTGTGTGTGTGTGTGTGTGTGTTACGGCCGCAGACTTTAGACAGACCCAGGCCGTCGGAGCACATTCACTCACACCAAAAATAGCCGATCTACAAGCTCAAACCGCCTCGCAGCGCGTTGTGAGCTTGTAGATCGGCTATTTTTGGCAGAGAGATATCGGTGTAGAGGAGAAAAAAAGAGCAGACCACGTGCTTAATTAGTAATCAGTGGCTGGTCCGTGGCGGGTCCGGGGCGGTCAGTGGCTGTGTGTGTGTGTGTGTGTCCAGGCCAACAGGACGAGCCCCCAGAAGCAGGTTCCAGGGACCCCCCAGAAGCAAAGATTTTAGTTAAAAATGTTTAAAACAAAACATATTCAAAGATTTGCACACATTTTCATATGTTTTACTCATACTTGTAGATCGGCTATTTTTGAACAGCCAAAGTGTAAAATAATGCTTTGTAGCTCAAAACAAAAAGTGACACAGATGCATTCCAGGTCTTAAGGGTTAATGATGGCACGGTATGGGCACACTGGGGAGATGCCATTCTATAGCATTTATAAACGTTTATAAGCAGTTTGTAGACTATTAACAAATCATTAACAACCTATTTATTGACATTTGTAAATGATTACTAAAACCTTTATAACTACGGTTACAAATCATCTATAAAGGTATTAGTAAGTAGTAAAAACTATTCATGAATAAGCCATGTATAATACATCTGTAAATAATTATTAAATCATTTGTAACTGATGTTACATAATATATATGTTATATAATAATATTCCTAAAGTATCTATAAATCCTTTGTACATGTTATTATGTGCCCTATAGTAAAGTGAAGACAGTTCATCATTTATGACTGTCTGTTAATGTGTTTGTTCATGTTTACATATGCTTTGTAAAACATTCCTAAAATATCTATAAATCCTTTGTACATGTTATTATGTGCCCTATAGTAAAGTGAAGACAGTTCATCATTTATGACTGTCTGTTAATGTGGACTTTCTCCTTACCTGTTGCAAACTACCTGGCTTTCATGAATGCAGACACCAAACAATTACTTGAATTATCTTTCATGTTAAGCAAATGATGCGTAAGACATTCGTAAAGAGTATGTAAACCATTTGCAGACGTTATCATGGGCCTGAGCCTAGTTGTTTCTTTTGGGCTTGTTTTCATAGACCTGTCCGCTTGTTTATTTTGCAAAATCTGGCAACACACTGATTACCTGCATTACAGCTGCAGTAGCTTACTAGGGAGGAAATGAACAGTGATGCAGTTGCAGACTGGACAGAAATATGTCTAATTCATGTTTTATGTGTTTTAACTGTCTTGTTGCAGGTGATCGAGCTAACATAAAATGGCTAATCTTACACACATGAAGTAGCATTATGACCAGGGGGTATTTTGATGGTGGCTGTTTGTATCCACAATGTTTGTTTTGATGTGTAGGCTAGTAATATGCTCCATGCTTAGCAGTTTAGCTTAGCAGCTAAAGCTAACTTGCACTGGGAGGTGGTGACTGCAGAGGCTCCAAGCTGCTACTCTGTGATTCTGTTGTGATTCATTTCTTTGTTTAAATGTCAGTGTGTGTGCTGTGTCCAAGAGTTGTTACATTTTATATCTTAATACATTGTTTTACACTTTTATACTCTATAACGTTACTTCTGCCACTTTTTGATGTCACAAGTTTTACTAATCATTGTTAAACATGAAATAATAATGCATAGTCTTCACTTTACAACAAGGCACATGATAACGTTTGCAAATGGTGAACATTACGAATGTCTTACGAACATATATTAAACATGAAAGATAATTCTAATTGTTTGGTGTCTGCATTCATGAAAGCCAGGTAGTTTGCAACAGGTAAGGAGAAAGTCACATTAACAGACAGTTGTAAAGGATGAACTGTCTTCACTTTACTATAGGGCACATAATAACATGTACTAAGGATTTATAGATACTTTAGGAATGTTTTACAAAGCATATGTTAAAGATGAACAAACACATTAACAGACATTTGTAAATGATGAACTGTCTTCACTTTACTATAGGGCACATAATAACATGTACTAAGGATTTATAGATACTTTAGGAATGTTTAATAAAGCATGTTAAACATGAACAAGCTACCAATAGCTTGTATATATTATGTAACATAAGTTACAAATGATTTAATAATCATTTACAGATGTACATGGCTTATTCAAGAATAGTTTTACTACTTACTAATACCTTTATAGATGATTTGTAACCGTAGTTATAAAGGCTTTAGTATAAATTTACAAATGTCAACAAACAGGTTGTTAATGATTTGTTAATAGTCTAAAAACCGCTTATAAACGTTTATAAATGCTTTATAACGGGTCATTATTGTAAAGTGCTACCCCATTGGTAGCACTGCGCCCGGCCGAGTGGCCAAATGTTTGTTTGAAATCGTCACAACAGTGTGAAATAAATAAATATGATGTGAACAGGCACGGTACATCATTAGCAGGTCGATATTTATCCTGCAGCTTCTTGTTCATGTCTCAAAATGACTGGATGGATTCACAGGTTTTGTAGCATTTGTAGAACTATTTGGCCTTAAATGCAAACATAAAATCGAATGTAAAATATAAAATGAATACATGTATTTAAAATCGTTCTGGTTACCTTATTGTTTACCAGCCGCAAGCAACTCTTAGATCCTATTTTTTAATATCTTTGATTGATTGATTGAATACTTTATGAGCAGTTTGCAAACAATAAATCACACCCTGTGTGAAGGAAGCGGTGCCTTTGATGAGCTTATTTAATTGGGTTATATATGAACTAGAGAAACAATGTTAAATCCCTGTACATACATTTGAAGGCTACTGAACAGCACCACTGGAAGCAGATCACACACAGGTGTTAAGTGGTGCCAGGTATATAGCAGTGGTGGGGCCATATGCATTCCAAGGTGAGTGGCAAAAAGTGATCTATCATAGCTGACAGGGTGGGTACCCAAAAGCAGACACAGAGACAGGGAAGTGGTCTTTAACTAATATGTTTGTGGTGTGGGTGCTGTTGTAGTGTGAGGCCTGGTGGAGGCAGGGTGCTGTTGTAGTGTGAGGCCTGGTGGAGGCAGGGTGCTGTTGTAGTGTGAGGCCTGGTGGAGGCCTGGTGGAGGCAGGGTGCTGTTGTAGTGTGAGGTCTGGTAGAGACAGGGTGATGTTGTAGTGTGAGGTCTGGTAGAGACAGGGTGATGTTGTAGTGTGAGGTCTGGTAGAGACAGGGGCCCTCATTTATCAACGCGGTGTAGACCAAATAATGGGCGTACGGCGAGATCACCGCAATTTTCGGCATTTATCAATATATCCTGACGTGGGCTTTATCCTACGGTACGCTGAGATCTCACGTCTGGTCGGGACCAGTTGTTGACGTTGGCTGCACCCGTTTATTCCATCCTAGACCTGCGGAGCAGCATTGTTTGACTGTCTGAGAGGCATTGGACACCTAATCCACTCATAAATCTGTATATCTACACTAATAAATAATCCCTGTGAAAATATAACATTTTATAAAGTAATTTAAACAAACTGCTTTAACAGTCATTCAGATAAGATTGTAGATCTGTCTGTATTGAAAATAGCAGATCTACAAGCTCACAAGCCAGCAACGCGTTGTGAGCTTGTAGATCTGCTATTTTCAAAATATACGGGCGCTTTCTGCGAGAGCACTCTTCTGCGCGAGCACCGGTCTAACAGGCGGCGCTGCTGTTATATTTTCATGGCCACCGGGAGATCAGACATTTAACCCATGGTCCAACACACACCAGCCTTCATTCATTAATGTTCTCTCCAGGCTATCTCTCATTAATGCGGAGCGGGACGGGACTCGCCCGTCCGACGGTCCGAGTCTCACTGGGAAATGGGAATAGCCTACATGAGGGCTTTATTTTAGTGTAACTCGAACGCGCACTGCTCGGTATGGGTTAAATACATTAATCTACAAAAGTATTCCATTCATGCCGATGTGATTGGTATCATAATATGTCATTCATGTAGGCTACAAGCCTACGTGACAATACGCTACGGGCGTGTGTGTGTGTGTGTGTGTGTGTGAGAGAGAGAGAGCGAGCGAGAGAGGCGTGTGCGTGTGCGTGTGCGGCGAGGCCAGCGGGGGGGGGGGGGGGGGGGGGGCTGTTTCTTATTGGCTTTTCATGTCTTTGGTCGTATTCTGGTTCGTCTTCATGTCGTAAAATCGGGGCGTTTTGAGAATATTTATGGGGCGTGTTATTTAAATGACGCTCGTTTCAGCCGTGACATTTATCAACGCTGGGACCAAGTGTAAGCTCGGATCAGCTGTGTAGGATGCGTTGATAAATGTGACTTCGACGTTGGTGTACGCCGAATATATGGAAAAATATACGGCGGTTTATACGCTGCGTTGATAAATGAGGGCCAGGGTGATGTTGTAGTGTGAGGTCTGGTAGAGACAGGGTGATGTTGTAGTGTGAGGTCTGATGGAGGCAGGGTGCTGTTGTAGTGTGAGGCCTGGTGGAGGCAGGGTGCTGTTGTAGTGTGAGGTCTGGTAGAGACAGGGTGATGTTGTAGTGTGAGGTCTGGTAGAGACAGGGTGATGTTGTAGTGTGAGGTCTGGTGGAGACAGGGTGATGTTGTAGTGTGAGGTCTGGTGGAGGCAGGGTGCTGTTGTAGTGTGAGGTCTGGTAGAGACAGGGTGATGTTGTAGTGTGAGGTCTGGTAGAGACAGGGTGATGTTGTAGTGTGAGGTCTGGTAGAGACAGGGTGATGTTGTAGTGTGAGGTCTGGTGGAGGCAGGGTGCTGTTGTAGTGTGAGGCCTGGTGGAGGCAGGGTGCTGTTGTAGTGTGAGGTCTGGTAGAGACAGGGTGATGTTGTAGTGTGAGGTCTGGTAGAGGCAGGGTGCTGTTGTAGTGTGAGGTCTGGTGGAGACAGGGTGATGTTGTAGTGTGAGGTCTGATGGAGGCAGGGTGCTGTTGTAGTGTGAGGTCTGGTAGAGACAGGGTGATGTTGTAGTGTGAGGTCTGGTAGAGACAGGGTGATGTTGTAGTGTGAGGTCTGATGGAGGCAGGGTGCTGTTGTAGTGTGAGGTCTGGTAGAGACAGGGTGATGTTGTAGTGTGAGGTCTGGTAGAGACAGGGTGATGTTGTAGTGTGAGGTCTGATGGAGGCAGGGTGCTGTTGTAGTGTGAGGCCTGGTGGAGACAGGGTGTTGTTGTAGTGTGAGGTCTGGTAGAGGCAGGGTGTTGTTGTAGTGTGAGGTCTGGTAGAGACAGGGTGATGTTGTAGTGTGAGGTCTGGTGGAGGCAGGGTGCTGTTGTAGTGTGAGGTCTGGTAGAGACAGGGTGATGTTGTAGTGTGAGGTCTGGTAGAGACAGGGTGATGTTGTAGTGTGAGGTCTGATGGAGGCAGGGTGCTGTTGTAGTGTGAGGTCTGGTGGAGACAGGGTGATGTTGTAGTGTGAGGTCTGGTGGAGACAGGGTGATGTTGTAGTGTGAGGCCTGGTGGAGACAGGGTGATGTTGTAGTGTGAGGTCTGGTGGAGACAGGGTGATGTTGTAGTGTGAGGTCTGGTAGAGACAGGGTGCTGTTGTAGTGTGAGGTCTGGTGGAGACAGGGTGTTGTTGTAGTGTGAGGTCTGGTGGAGACAGGGTGATGTTGTAGTGTGAGGTCTGGTGGAGGCAGGGTGATGTTGTAGTGTGAGGTCTGGTAGAGGCAGGGTGATGTTGTAGTGTGAGGTCTGGTGGAGGCAGGGTGATGTTGTAGTGTGAGGTCTGGTAGAGACAGGGTGATGTTGTAGTGTGAGGTCTGGTAGAGACAGGGTGATGTTGTAGTGTGAGGTCTGGTAGAGACAGGGTGATGTTGTAGTGTGAGGTCTGGTGGAGGCAGGGTGCTGTTGTAGTGTGAGGTCTGGTGGAGGCCGGGTGTTGTTGTAGTGTGAGGTCTGGTAGAGGCAGGGTGATGTTGTAGTGTGAGGTCTGGTAGAGACAGGGTGATGTTGTAGTGGAGGTCTGGTGGAGGCAGGGTGTTGTTGTAGTGTGAGGTCTGGTAGAGGCAGGGTGATGTTGTAGTGTGAGGTCTGGTAGAGGCAGGGTGATGTTGTAGTGTGAGGTCTGGTAGAGACAGGGTGCTGTTGTAGTGTGAGGTCTGGTAGAGGCAGGGTGATGTTGTAGTGTGAGGTCTGGTAGAGACAGGGTGATGTTGTAGTGTGAGGTCTGGTGGAGGCAGGGTGCTGTTGTAGTGTGAGGTCTGGTGGAGGCCGGGTGTTGTTGTAGTGTGAGGTCTGGTAGAGGCAGGGTGATGTTGTAGTGTGAGGTCTGGTAGAGACAGGGTGATGTTGTAGTGTGAGGTCTGGTGGAGGCAGGGTGTTGTTGTAGTGTGAGGTCTGGTAGAGGCAGGGTGATGTTGTAGTGTGAGGTCTGGTAGAGACAGGGTGCTGTTGTAGTGTGAGGTCTGGTAGAGACAGGGTGCTGTTGTAGTGTGAGGCCTGGTGGAGGCCTGGTGATGTTGTAGTGTGAGGCCTGGTGGAGGCAGGGTGCTGTTGTAGTGTGAGGCCTGGTGGAGGCCTGGTGATGTTGTAGTGTGAGGTCTGGTGGAGGCAGGGTGATGTTGTAGTGTGAGGTCTGGTAGAGACAGGGTGCTGTTGTAGTGTGAGGCCTGGTGGAGGCCTGGTGATGTTGTAGTGTGAGGCCTGGTGGAGGCAGGGTGCTGTTGTAGTGTGAGGTATGGTAGAGGCAGGGTGATGTTGTAGTGTGAGGTCTGGTAGAGACAGGGTGATGTTGTAGTGTGAGGTCTGGTAGAGACAGGGTGATGTTGTAGTGTGAGGTCTGGTAGAGACAGGGTGATGTTGTAGTGTGAGGTCTGGTGGAGGCAGGGTGCTGTTGTAGTGTGAGGTATGGTAGAGACAGGGTGTTGTTGTAGTGTGAGGTATGGTAGAGGCAGGGTGATGTTGTAGTGTGAGGTCTGGTAGAGACAGGGTGATGTTGTAGTGTGAGGTCTGGTAGAGGCAGGGTGATGTTGTAGTGTGAGGTCTGGTAGAGACAGGGTGCTGTTGTAGTGTGAGGTATGGTAGAGACAGGGTGATGTTGTAGTGTGAGGTATGGTAGAGACAGGGTGATGTTGTAGTGTGAGGTCTGGTAGAGGCAGGGTGATGTTGTAGTGTGAGGTCTGGTAGAGACAGGGTGTTGTTGTAGTGTGAGGTATGGTAGAGACAGGGTGATGTTGTAGTGTGAGGTCTGGTAGAGGCAGGGTGATGTTGTAGTGTGAGGTCTGGTAGAGACAGGGTGATGTTGTAGTGTGAGGTCTGGTGGAGGCAGGGTGATGTTGTAGTGTGAGGTCTGGTAGAGGCAGGGTGATGTTGTAGTGTGAGGTCTGGTAGAGACAGGGTGATGTTGTAGTGTGAGGTCTGGTGGAGGCAAGGTGCTGTTGTAGTGTGAGGTCTGGTGGAGGCAGGGTGCTGTTGTAGTGTGAGGTCTGGTGGAGGCAGGGTGTTGTTGTAGTGTGAGGTCTGGTGGAGGCAGGGTGCTGTTGTAGTGTGAGGTCTGGTGGAGGCAGGGTGCTGTTGTAGTGTGAGGTCTGGTGGAGGCAGTGTGCTGTTGTAGTGTGAGGTCTGGTGGAGGCAAGGTGCTGTTGTAGTGTGAGGTCTGGTGGAGGCAGGGTGCTGTTGTAGTGTGAGGTCTGGTGGAGGCAAGGTGCTGTTGTAGTGTGAGGTCTGGTGGAGGCAGGGTGCTGTTGTAGTGTGAGGTCTGGTGGAGGCAGTGTGCTGTTGTAGTGTGAGGCCTGGTGGAGGCAGGGTGCTGTTGTAGTGTGAGGTCTGGTGGAGGCAGGGTGCTGTTGTGACTGCCTTGACTCTTAATTGACAATGATTGACACCTGGCATAGGCAACCCCTCAGCTCATCATAGAGATCTTGCACCTGTGTGAGATTCATGGTGGGGAGTGTGTGTGTGTGTGTGTGTGCATGTGACCTGGGAGGACAGGGTCCCATATGTGGACATCTATGGCGGACCCAAACACCCAGCATTCAAGTGTTCCTTGCGCAAAGACATCTGTGCTGGGTGGGGCATGTAATCCGCATGCCCACCCAGAGGCTCCCCCGACAGATCCTCTACGGCTTGTGGAGTATTTTCCAAATCCTCACAGATCTTGTATGGGGGTTTATGGCACAATATATTTTCAGAAGGGGGAGGTCTCTGCGGACAAATATTAATTTGGGGGTCCTTGCCATGAAAATGTTTGAGAACAACTGGTTCAAACAACATTAGGAAACAAGGCCAAAAAAGAAACTACACTTTCAAGCAACTTTACAGAAAAACAATCCCAAAGTCGCTTATAATAAGCGGACATGGCAACTCGGTCACAGCGGAATCAACGCACTTGCAGAGAGAGAGAGAGAGAGAGAGAGAGAGAGCGAGAGAGAGAGAGAGAGAGAGAGGCATATCACGGGATACGTCGATTAAAATGAATTGGAATAAACACAAACGTATGTATTGGGTCTGACTCTGGAGATAGCATCCTAGTGAACTACCCAGCTAGCAAAATATCGCACATTTCTGGCGTGAGGCCGTCTCCACGCCACGCCGACCGGGGCGTCCGCCGGGCGGGACACGCCGCGTCCACGCCGCGTCCTTGATCAGCGTGAGCCGCGCGTCACGCCGAGCCGCTAATCAGCCTCACTCCGGCGTAGAACGCCAACCGTGGCGTTCGTCGATAGCGGCCGGGTAGCGTAGCGCCGTCATATAATATGCTGTATATACCCCCCCTCCCTCCCTCCCTTTGGGAATCCCCCCTCCTCCCTTTCATCCCCTATATTTAGCGGCCATTGTTACACCCCCCCGCATTTGAGGTTTCTAAACATGTCCTAACCCTAATACAGAATAAGGTCCCCATCACACAGTTCCCCTGTATGTATCTGTCTAAGAACATGACATAATGCAGAAAATACATGGCCTACATGAAATAATGCAGCACAGACATTAACTCCATTGTTATGGTATTTATTAGAAAAGGAAGGCACAGAAATAATAATCCTAAAATACAAATGTATCACTTTAAAATGGCAGACAGTGAGAAAAGTATTCCACATAAAAGTATCAATGATGTAATAATTTGTGTGATGTCAGACTGGTAATCAATAGCCTACTTAAAGTAACAAAACAAGTAAACATACCCATTGAGCAGAATGTCAAGTAAAAAATGCATAAGAATATTAAAAAATAGGAGATCTATGGTCCATTTGTACACTCAGAGTTGCAGACCTGTAAGGGTCCATTTGGTTTCATCTGTACACAGACTTTCAGACATGTAAAGGTCCATTTTGAATCCATGTGTTACCGCTGTAGTTTGTCCTGGTGTATGTGTTTCTAGTTAACATGCCACAGACTCAGAGCCATATCAAAGCTACTGGAATGAATACAAAATGGGCCACTGTTCATTTAATTCAATTTTGGGTTCTGTGTGCTGGTGTCTGTGTCGCCCGCCTCTTTGACTCCTCTTCTTCCAAAGCCAATGCAGTTCCTTCATGTGGAACGCGTCACGTGAGCCACCCAACGAACGCCAACTGAGAGGGAGAGAAAGGAAATAAATTAGACAACGGTGGTGTTGATACTTTAATAAGGACCCCCAATGTAACATGCTTAAGGTCTACAGACCCTGTTAATGGCATGGCTATCTCTGAGACCCCAATTTATATAGTGAAATGTATGTTAATTTAACTCAGTGTGTAGAAACCCTTGATACATTGATCAGTTCCCCTCTTCTAATGCCTCACTAAATTTCCACATTTAGTGACAATTCTATCTGAGATGTTTTACATCGAGTTGCATCAAGTCTGTGTGTCATGCAGATAAGGCCCAGTTTTAGCATTACTGTAGCTATAGAAATGTGTTGACGATCCAAGCGCCATTGTCCCATGGTGAATTTATTGTCTTTGTTAGGGGGAAAACTAGTCAGGAAAAAACTACAAACAGTAACATACTAATATCAATGCAGGGTCTTAGCATTTTCTGGGGCCTGCATTTAGCTGCTAACCAGTGTTTAATAAAGTCATGTTTGTCGTTTTATTTTATGTAAAGGCTCAGCAACATCAGAACTCCACGATGAAAATATATAATCGTTGCCTTGTGCCTTCATACCTGAGGACAACTCCAAAATGTCCAAAATGGTACAGCTGGGTTCCATGATGCTAACCTGGAGGTTATGCTGCAGAGAGAAAGAAAAGAGAAGGAAAAAATACATTTAAGATTTCGGCTGTGGCATTAGATTGTAGATTGGCTATTTTCAGCAGCCAGTTCATTTAATGTAAAGCAAAATAATTAAGAAAATGAGCAGCCTTTCATGTGTGTGTGTGTGTGTGTGTGTGTGTAAGCTTTTAGCTTAATTCTGCCTTATTCTAGCCTGAGCATGACATGAGCTTGGCGATCTATATAAATAAAATAAGTACAAGTATCCATAACACAGATTTACCTACCAATCCATCGATCAACAGTTAGTATCATAACTCTGTGACGTGATTAAAAGTAATGTGGGTAGCAAACAAGAAAAGTCTAGTCAGTTAGCTAGCTAGCCAGCTAGCATGCAAACAATGAAACGGGGTGCTCCTTCCATTCCGACATCTCACCACTCCGACTAGTGGCTTCCGCGTGCGGTTAAGGTTAGGGTTAGGGTTAGGTATAGGGTTAGTCAACGTCGGAAAGGCGACATGTCGGAAAGGAGAAATGCACCCCAATGAAACAGACAGTGGGGGATGGGCTGTGCACCGTGCATAAACCTAAAATAAGATCGAATAAAACTATTATTACTGGCGTAAAAGTGAATTGACATATACATAAAGACACATAAAAGCTAAAACTCACCTCTTGGCTCGGAAAAATAACTTTGTTTGCAAGCTCTGGGCAGGAGTTACTGCCGACCGTCCACTGCAGTTAAAAAGGTCCGCCTTCCGTGTTGAGAGAGAGGGTGGGAGGAGTCGTGTGTGATACTTCTGTGTGACGAATATTACTCCGCATGTGTAGTCCTCCGTCTGAGTAGCTCTCCGCTGGAGAACATATCTTCCCTTTCTTTTTTAACAAAAATGTACTATTTAATTTGAACATCGATATATCAGCGGTGATTTTTCCCTAAGGCGAGAGGGGTCAGGGACCTGCTTGGTAGCAACCGGATGTCCTGTCGTTGCTCAAGGAACGGAGACAGTGTTGCCATGTCTGCTTATTATGAGCGACTTTGGGTTTGTTTGAAGACGCGTTGTGAGCTTGTACATCGGCTATTTTCAATATATATATATATATATATATATATATATATGTATATAGGCCATGTGGCCTATTAGTCGCCACATGACTTTAGCCAATACACAGTTTTGGGCTTGTTTTCATAGACCTGGCTGCTTATTTCTCTCGCAAAATATGGCAACACTCAGTCATTTGATGTAAGCATCCGTTGCGTATATCCGGTGTATACCGCCACCTACTGAACTGGAGTATATTGAGTCCCTGTAAGGCCTAAATAAAGTATGTTTAGTGCTAATAATGAATTATACAACTTGATAATAATAATAATAATAATAATAATAATAATAATAATAAGGGTAATAATAACAATAATAATAATAATAATAATAATAATAATAATATTGATAATAATAACAAGACACTTCATTATATATATTTTGTTTTAAATAAGCAAATACATCAACTCTAAATTAGAATTAACAATGCAAGGAATAAATATAATAGCAACAGAATAAGAATAATAAAAACAACAAAGCTAAAGTTTAATTTAATTTCAGGGACCCCAGTCCAATGGCATTTCTATCTTTGGGACCCAAATTCATCTTTATCTTTAATTAAAATCATTGTTAATTTAACTCTGAAACACGCACAACGTACAAGTTTCACAGGTCCATTTGGTTCCTTCCTATCATTTAGCTGGGGACCCCCTGGAACTCCCTCAAGACCCATGGTGGTCCCTGGACCCCACTTTGAGAACCAATGGTTACAGAATGTATAGGGAAAATTCAAAGCGTGGCAATAACAGCGTCAGGACGTCGTGACGCTGGCTGCAGACCGCCGCAGACTCTTGTAAAATGCTACTCCGCCGGACATTTCGGTGAGCGAGACATCTCCGGCGTGAGGAGGGCGTGAGGAGGGTGAGCCTCCGCTCGGCGGGGCCCGCTCTGTCCAGGCCGGCCTGACGTCAGTTGCAACGCCGATCTGCTAGCTGGGTATCCTATAGTGTGTCAGCCCTTGTCGGGAATCAATCGTGTTGTGAAGACCACAACGACATTATGACAGCCGATTTCAAGAAATAAACTCCTGCAGTGTGTTATGCTTAACGATCAGATGACTCCCCGACCACTTTAAGGTCGTATAGTGTGTACCGGCCTTAAGAGTATACCAAGAGGCTCTAGGTAGCAGATGTGACTTATAAGCTTTGGAATGCGTTCTGCTTATAAGTCACATCTGCCTCTAGGTAGCTGATATATTGCACTTTTACCTTAGCTCTAGGCTAGAGCTAAGGTAAAAGTGCAATATATCAGCTAGTTACTTTCATAAACAGATGAGACAAATAGGAAAATCAAATGAGCAAGAGCTAAAACAAATAAGTGTATCGAATAAACAAGATCCAATAAAACAAGAGCTCATACAACTACAACAAGTAGACAAGGCAGGGAATCTGAGTTGAACGACATTTGTGGAGCTCCCTCTGGTGTTGACATGTTGACTTTGTGGACTGTTTTTTGGAGTAGTAGACAGGCAGTAGTGGAAAAAGTACTCACATTTTGTACTTAAGTAAAAGTATCAATACTGCAATGTAGAAATACTGTACACAATTCAAGAAAAACAAGTAAAAGTCCGGAATTCAAAATGTACTTGAGTAAAAGTACAAAAGTATTGGTATCAAAACGTACTCGTACCAAAAGTAGAAAGTACTCATCATGCAGAATGTCCCATTTAAAGTTTTCATATGTATACAAATCTTTTGAAAATAGCCGATCTACAAGCTCACAATGTGTCGCATCTCGACGCATTGTGAGCTTGTAGATCGGCTATTTTCAGAAGGCTGAAATGTAAATAGGGCTTGAAGTGATTACATGTATGTTTTGTAATAATAATCAAAATCTACAAAGTAACTATTGTAATGGAATAAAAGTACAATATTTTCCTCTTAGATGTAGTGGAGGAAGTAAAAGTGAAAGTGGAAGTAGAAGTAAAAGTGCTGAAAATTGGAAATACTCCAATAAAGTAAAAAATACCACAAAATTGTGCTTAAGTACAGTACTTGAGTAAATGTACTTAGTTACTTTACACCTCTGTTGACAGGTACATGGGTGTCTCGATATATTATAACTCTATAGGGAGTCTTTGTGGTGTAGTGTATCTTGCAGACCAGGCCCATTGCAAGTTGCTGTACTCTGTCCTCTGTGATAGCACACATTTTAACAGCATCTTTACTCCACTAGAGGGCACTCTTGTGTCAAATGTCGTTCTATAATGGTTTAGCCATGTTTCATCTTAACCTGGAACACTTTACTTTCAGTGTTTTTAAAGTGTGCAGATTCCTCAGCAAATCCAGTCAACATCATGAATCTATTTCATACTCAGATTAAGACACAAATCAAGTCAACATCATGAATCTATTTCATACTCAGATTAAGACACACAACTCATAGAATCACAGTTTACAGCTCCATCCACTCCTTGTTTTTTTTGCATTTGCTGCTTTCTATAGTTTTAGCAATTTTCGCAATATTTTTTACTGTGGGCGGGGGCATTCTGTCCGGTGGCTAAATATGCTTTTTTTACACAATAAAAGATGGTCCTGTGGTCTTTGATGGACAGATGTGAGTTATTGATGGCTAGACGAGCTACTGTAAATAATAAAGAATACACCGGGTTATTGTGTAAAAAACAAAGGCATATTTAGCCACCGGACAGAATGCAAAAACTATAGAAAGCAGCAAATTAAAACATTTTAACACTCATCTTTTATTTGTTTTGTACATATGTTTGGTACTTGTTTTCGATAATATCAACATTTTAATTAAGAATATAATAACCACACTTTGCGTCTATATGTAAATTATATATTAGTATCATTTTTGTATAACATTCATGTTATTCAAAAGAAAGTGGAAGGCAGTCCCTCCATCCATCCATCCGTTCTTTACTCAGTTACACACCTCCTCCACCAGGTGGCGAAAGGCAACAGTGTCTGGATCCTTTGCTGCTCGTTCTTGTAAAACGTTGACCCGGAAGTAAATGCGTGTTGTTTATTTTCAGGAGCCCAGCTATCGTTATCGTTTCATTTGTTTGGGATCCTCAACGTAGGAATAGACTTATAGAGAGCTTGGTGAAAATGTCTCATAAAGTTAAAGGAGGTAAAATGAGTCAAATGGAGTCTGTACGGCTGAAGATAAATGAACACATGACGTCAGTGGTGGGAGAGGAGATATTGTGTGTTTTGGAAAAACAGCGTGGTGTTGATGTTTGTAGTGTGAAGCTTAATGTCAGAGTGTTTGTGTTGGAGCGCCTCAGTGCGGCTGCAGAGTTCATGTGCAACCTCTTCCAGAGAGAGATAGAGACACTAGAAACTCTGCTGGAGACACAAAACAAACTGCTGGACGTTGACTTTGATATGGACATCCATCCTTACACTGCAGGTTGGTAAACACATTCTATTCAACACGAGCTGTGTGTGTGTGTGTGTGTGTGTGTGTGTGTGTGTGTGTGTGTGTGTGTGTGTGTGTGTGTGTGTGTGTGTGTGTGTGTGTGTGTGTGTGTGTGTGTGTGTGTGTGTGTGTGTTAAGCTAAGCAGAGACAATAAATATTAACATAAGGATATTGATATCAAATACAGTCCTTATTGTCCAGCATGAATGAAGTGACGTACTGGTAAAAAGACATCTGGTTTCATTGTCCAGTCTCACTTCTTCACAACCTCTGTTCCCTCTGTTTCATATTCAACCTTCATCACATCAAAGTCCTTATTAATAAAGGTAAGGTATGTGATGTTTTTGTTAAAACTAAAAGTTTATTGTTAAAATGTTAAAGCTCTTCATGCTGATAGTTATCATTGCTATAGATAGTCCCATTAAGAACCTCTCACTCCGCTATACAGCTCTGAGATGAGGTCCTATGCCGAGGTCTCCCAGAATCGATTGAACGGCCGCAAAGGGTCCTCTGTTTACTAGGCATGTAACGATTCACTCAACTCACGATACGATTCGAATCACGATTTGAGGTTCACGATACGATTTCTCACAATTTTCTCACGATTTTTTAAACAAAATTATTTTCCAGACAAATGACCGAAAAATCCTTTTCTTTATTATATCTCTTACACAAATCCAGACCAGTATTTTCTTCTCTTTTTTTTTTACAATACTGTTTGTTTCCTCTTATTCTCTTTACTGTAGCAAATGACTGGAAACTTTTTTTTTTCTTACACAAATGTCAAATCCAGGTTTCTTTGAACAATACTCTTACCCTCTTTTAAGACTATCAAATAATGGCTGCCTTTTTATTCCTGAGGTAGATAACAAGACAACTGTACTGTAAGCCAGGCACAAACTATAAGGCATATTTATAGTTTTCTTTGTCTTAACATTAACAACAATGAAATACAATTTTAACAATACTCTTACTCTCTTTTTAATACTGTATCAAAGAATGCCTTTTTATTGCTGAGGTAGATATAATTTACAAGCCATGAAGCCAACTGTAGTGTAAACCAGGCACAAACTTTGTCTTTGTCTTAACAAAAATGAAATACAAATTTAAAATAAAGAATAACTTAAAATATATTTTGTCTTAGCAAAAATAAAATGAATTTCAAAACAAAGCCCAGATAAAATAAATAAATGACAAATAAAATCTTTTCACATAAACAAACTAGTCTTAGCCCACTTGCTCCTTGGAGTTTACATTTTCTCTGTTTAGGTATTTTTTTGTCTCCGCCAGGAGACTATGTTTTCGCTTTCCGCCCCCCCCCCTCAGCCAAGCTAACATTGGTCAAGCCTCACGTGACACGTGACAATACGTTGAAAGAGTGTGCTCTGATTGGCTAGTGAGACGCATGACGTATAGAGTCCTATAAATAGATGTGTCACTCTGAAAGAGCATTTATCTCTTTCAAAGTGAGGTAAGACAGGAATAATCACGAAATGGCTGAGAAATGGCGGAGCAATACATTATGTAGACACACTGGTGTCAGGAACAGTACTTTCCAGTACAAATTACCGGTCCGTGTGTGTGTGTGTGTGTGTGTTTCACGTGACATCACAATATGTAATATAAATAGCTTAGACAGGATCAATCAAGAACAGTACTTTCCAGTACAAACTGAGATCACAGTTGATGACACAGTGCAACTAACTCTTATTAGAACATTCCCAGAGAACTATGGTTAAAGATAGGGTAAGTGATTTCCTTTGGTTAAAATAGCACGGTTCTGCTGGCGGAGACTTGTGCTTAGGGGTGTTCGATATTGAAAAAAAAACTATCACGATATTTTTCAAGAAATATCACGATAGACGATAACTATCACCATTATTTTTCATGTTGGTTATTATGGTAATTTTTCAAGTTACTTAACAGTACGACCACCTACAAGGTAACAAAAACTAAAAGAAAAGGGATAACAGACAAAAATACCATTTCAAGCTGGTTTTAATTAATTCTGCAATGCAATGAAATGAATCTCTGAATTAACAATTCCTCAGTGTTCAAGTAGGTAGACGTAGGCCTACAAATGTAAACAACACAACCAAGTGCAAAATATTCAAGGCACAAAAACATAACTAAGTACAACATAGGAGTACGACATATTAAAAAACAATTAAAATGTAAACTTTAGAATTGAACTTAGTGCAATCAAAGACTTCAGCATGAACATCTGTTTCAAAAGGGAAAAACAATATAAAACTTATTGATAAAACAACAAACCAACAGAACAAACCAAGACAGAATAAAGTGCAATACTGTCTGACACACACACACACACACACACACACACACACACACACACACACACACACACACACACACACACACACACACACACACACACACAGTGGAAGCTGCAGGGGGCCTCCGGGGCAGCTCATCCCAGAGGAGGGGAGGGGAGGGGAGGAGAGAGAGGGGGGGGGGGGGGGGGGTAGGTGAACAGGACAGGACAGTTAAGCGTTCAGTAACTTCAGTACACACACAATCCTCAGTGAATTGAACAGGCTTGTGGCGAGGTGTAGGCCACTCTGTTGCAATAGGCAAACAACATGAAAAAAAAAGAATCAATCAAAAGAATCAATCAATCGTGCAAGGCACGATTGATTGACACACTGCACAGACTTACTTTTGTCAATCTTAAATTAAGCTTCTATTTCTATCCAAAACACCTCCTTCCATGACCACCACAGTATTTTTTTGTTTTGTTTTAAGTCACAGTTAGAATTTTGCATCCCTGTTTGGAAGCGCTGAGGTTAAAACCTTTTAGTGACCTCAACAAAAAATGGATGCATTCTCAAACAATCTGGACATCATTATCACCTCTTTAAAGGCCCACAGTGCTCTGCAAAATTCAGTATTTAGCTAGTATTTAGCTTTAACTAGCTTTTTAATATATTTTTTACTTTTTGTTTTAATTCTCTTTTTGTATGACAGAACACAGTCACAGATTCTTTGCCAGGAAAATCAATTGATCGACTTTCTCTGGCTTGAGTGTTGCCCTCTGACTTGTGACAATATTGCCACCAGTGCTGAACACCCTCTCTGAGGGAGCACTTGTTGCTGGAATGCAGAGATACTTTCTAGCTAAATTAGCCACCCTTGGAAAGTTTGCCTCGTGTTTTTCCCACCATTCAAGAGGATCTATTTCACTGCCTGCATTTTCTATGGACAGGTAGGACTTCAATTCTCCCTCTATTGCTTCTTTTAGGGATGGAGCAGAAGATGCACCTACTGTAGTTGCAACAGAGTTCTTCAAAAAGCTGGCCAGTGTTTTCTTAGCTTTCTTTTGGTGGGGGCCCTGCCCCTGCGTTTCTTCTGCCCCACTGGCCCCTGAGCTCTGTGATGTGGAGGTAGATGAACTGGGCTGAGCTGATGCTGCCGCTTGTACAGTGACAGTCAGCAAGGACTCAAGCTCAGACACAGCTCTGGCTTGTATCTTCTCTGTCTTGTCACTGTCAATGTACTGTGTCTTGAACCTTGGATCAACAAGTGAAGCCATATCCAGCAGTTCATCAGTTTTGGGATCCTTATATTTGTCAGTGAGGTAGTCGAGAATGGTCGTCTTCATTTCTCTTGAGAGGTCTGTGTCGTCATCATTCGGTTTCAAGATGTCTTCTTTGAACGCGTGAAGCACTGGCTTTACATAAGACACACTCACATAGTCCTCGCCTAAAAAGAAAAGAAAAAAAGAGGACAAATAGCACACAGGTTATTTATTTTTGTATTTGTTTTGTATATAGAGTTGTATTGATTGTATTGCCACTTTTCTAATTAAAAATAAATAAATAATAAAACAATGTAAATAAACCCACAAAGTCCTCACCTGAGAGTGCATCTGTGAAGTCCCGTAGTGGTCCCAGGGCCATAACTACAGACTCCATCACATCCTTTTCGTTGTATCCAGGGACCAAATACTTTGTCTTCTTGTCTGCCTTAAGGATCTCAGAAAAGGCCCTTTCCTGTTCTAGTACTCTCTCAATCATGGCGAGTTTGGAACCCCATCGAGTTGGTGAGTCGGTCTTGAGTTTGTGTGTAGGTAGCTTATACTCCTGTTGAAGAAAAGCCAACTCCCTCTTTTTCTTCCAGCTGAAGGAGAATGCACTAACCCCTTTCTTCAAGATGGACACTGTGCGATCAACACGACCATCTTTGGCACTTTTTTCTAAGGAATAGAAGATGAAGATGTATTAATCAATCTGGTTTAACATATGCCAACTATTTTGCACAACACTAAAACATAGGGACAGTTTGGCCTAGCTTGTAAATTTAATTTTACACTATTTATTTATTATCACTACTAAATATTTTTAAATTGGTCAATCACAGTATCACAACAATACATTTTAATTCACATTTTCATTAGACTGTTTACATTTTGAATTGTACTCTTTTTTTAACTTATTTTGTAGATTTTTATATATTTTATTGAAATGCATTATACACACACACACACACACACACACACACACACACACACACACACACACACACACACACACACACACACACACACACACACACACACACACACACACACACACACACACAATGAAGAAACGTATATTTGTTTGTTTGTAGTATTATTATTAATTAACTCCCGACCTTATCTGAATGACAAACAGTGGCAAAAATCTACTTGTTTCACTCACCGATGGCCAGGTGAAGTCTGTGGCCAAAGCACTGCAGGCGAGTCCACTTGTTAACATCCAACGCCTTAACCATGTTTGCTCCACTGTCTGTGGTCATGCAGGTCATGTTCTCCTCTTTCAGTCCCCAGCCTTCCAGTAAGTATTTTAGGCCAGCTGTAATTAGGTCCCCTGTATGATCTACTGGGAAGTACATCGTTTGGAGACATGCACTTTGCAGCTTCCACTTGTGAACGAAATGAATGGTGAGACTCATATATGGTTCTGTCGTGCGGCTAGACCATAAATCACTGGTTGTAGCAAAAAACTGGGCGTTTTGAACCAGCTGTTGTACCTTCTCTCGGCATTCGATGTACATTTTTGGAATGGCTTTTTTAGAAAAATATTTTCGACCGGGCACCACGTAGCGTGGATCAATGGTGTTCATCAGCCTCACGAAACCTCTGTTTTCCACGCTCTTCATTGGATGCATATCCTTGGC
The DNA here is from genome assembly GCF_963454915.1 of Gymnoscopelus microlampas. NCBI lineage: Eukaryota > Metazoa > Chordata > Actinopteri > Myctophiformes > Myctophidae > Gymnoscopelus > Gymnoscopelus microlampas. Next base: position 54,125,544 of record NC_139947.1, on the reverse strand, counting down.
CACATAAAACGCCACCGCTTTAGTTATGTCTTTCCATCGTTTGCTTTCCTTTTCATAAGAAACCCCTTTATCAAATGCCTCTGTTATGGTGGTTTGTTTTGGATGTGGTGCCTCTGCGCCGGTAGATGTCTTTTTCTTTTTCACACGTGGGGGACCTTGTATCGATACAGTCTCTGCATGCTCTTTCTGGTGTTTGCGTTTGAGATGGTCTCGTAAGCCCGAAGTGTTGCCATCTGTCGCTTTCAGATGTTCTTTTTTGCAAATTTTGCAAATTACGTTTGTTTGGTCCTTGTCTGTTGCGTAAAATCCAAAATAGTTCCATATCACAGACGTGGACTTCTTTTTGGGGACTAATTCTTCCACATCTGATTCTGACTCGTCGTCCATTGTTGTTGTTGTAGTGCGGTGCGATCAGCTGTGTCCACGACTCCACGGGGTTTCCTCTTGTTGGCAAGGAGAAAGGGGGCGGGGACTTTGGGAGCGTGTCTGAACAGATCTACAAGCTGTAATGCTCATGGGAGAGACGCGTTGTTAGCTTGTAGATCTGTTCTTTTTGGCGAACGAAACCGTCGTACTACAGAAGTATAAATGAAGGAATAGAACTGCGAGTCAAGACTGTGCACTCACAGGATCTCAATGGAAACATCACCGCAAGGACTTTTTTTGGACCTTTTAGACAAGTATTTTGCCTAAGAAAATATTTTTAAAAATATATTTTTGATAAAACAGTGAGTGCACGTTCTATAACTAAGTTACTCCCTGTATGACGATATGTATGATATCTCTGAAAACGCATATCGTGGGGACATTCTATCGTCGCGACGATAGTTATCACAATATCGAACACCCCTACTTGTGCTCCGAGGAGCACATTTTCTAGTTTGACATGTTTTTCTTTAGGAACACCAGCATATCTACATTCTCAGGTAGTAGCTGAGATCTCTGAGCATTCACAATATCCCCAGCTGTTGAAAAGACCCTTTCACTAGGGACAGAGGTGGCTGGTATGGAGAGGAAGGCTTTAGCAAGAGGGGAAAGCAGTGGGTATTGCTTTGCATTTTCCTTCCACCAGTTGAGTGGGCAGCTTTTGAGGGAAATGCATGTTTAATTTCTGTACTTATCCATGTCTCTGTCAGTGTCATTGATGGGCTGTGCTGCAGCTGCTGCTGCTACAGTGAAAGTCCCTCCAAGGAGATCTTCCAAGGCTGTTTTCTGGGGAGGAGGTGGTCCTTCTAGCTCAGGTCCCCCTGCTGTGTCTGTTCCTTCTGCTGTGTCTGTCCCTTCTGCTGTGTCTGTCCCTTCTGCTGTGTGTGTCCCTTCTGCTGTGTCTGTCCATTCTGCTGTGTCTGTCTGTGTCTGGTCAACAGGCTGTTCTGCTACTGCACTGGTACCTGCTACCACCTCATCACTGCTCTCAGTGCTCTGTAAATAGCAGGAGAAAAAAAGACTTTAGTCAATCTAATAGCCAGGGGTCTCATTTAGCACAGAAACAACACTTTCTAGACCTATATATCAGGAAGGCATTTAGAAAAGATATAGACTAAGGCAATAAACCACCAAGGCATTAATACAATAACAATGCAAGAACATAACTAATAAACATTATTTTCAGTATTAGAAAGTGAGACATTGTTGAGTTAATACCTGGTTGTGAAACTGCACAGCTTTCTCCTTCAGCCTGCTGTACACATCCTGGCCTGTTGCTTCCTCTAGATAAGGCAGGTTGCAGAATCTGGGGTATAATGCAGAGTACTCCAGCAGGCACTTCTGCTCATCTCTGTATCTGCCGGAAAGATTGGTGAGGATGGCTCTCTTCATGCTGGCCACTGTGGACGAGTCTCCTTCACTGGGTGACAGGCTGTTCTCTATCGTGTGCTTTAAGGGCTCAATGAGAGACACAGTTGGGCTTTTTTCATCACACATCACAGTGGTGGCTGTTTTCAGAGGTTTCAGTAGCTTCACAGTATCATAGGCATCACGTATGTCTGAGGTACTCAGTGTGTCCAGATCACCCGCATTTTTTCTGACTGAATCTGAGAGGAGAGCTGCAGCGATAGCTGGTTGCTGCTCCAGATATCTCTCAAGCATATCCATAGTGCTGTTCCAGCGCGTTGTGACATCGATGATTAGCTTGTTATCACCAAGGGTCAGCTGTTTCTGTTTGGCTTTGAACACAGCATATGCTGAGGTGCTTCGGTGGAAGAAGGCTGCAACGCGCCTCACCCGACTTAGTAATCGGCTGACACAATTCACTTTCAAACCCGCCTGCGTGGCCAAGTTTAAAGTGTGGGCAAAACACTTGATATGGGGAGCGAACCCGCCAGCCTTTCTCACCGCAACGTCCATGTTCCTCGCATTGTCCGTAACAATAGCAATGTCACGATTAGGCCTTTTAAGATTCCATTCAGTCACAGCTGTTTTCAGAACGTCACCTATGTTTATTCCAGTGTGCGATTCGTACAGAGGGCGAATTTGAAGCACACAGCTTACGATCTCCCACTTGCTTGAAATACCATGGACCGTGATAGTGATATAACTCTCGGTGGCCCTCGATGTCCAGCCGTCTGTTGTAATCGCTATGGCATCTAAATCTTCAAGGCTCTGAATAACCTTTTCTTTTATTTCCTTGTAAAGCGCTGGCATCACTTTATCACTAAAGTGCGGACGTGACGGGAGATGGTATTTTGGCTCCAGCATGTTTACCATTTGCCTAAACCCTTCATTTTCAACAACGGAGAACGGCCTCATATCTTTGGCCATGAAAATAGCGATGGACCTCGTAAGCTCTGTGGCTCTTGCACCCGTTGGGGGGAGGGGGGTTCCAAATCCACTCGGCAGCGTTGTTTGGCCTTTGGACACACTTTTCTTTCGGGCTGTACTGGCTGGAGGGGTTGACTGGAGCTTCTCTTTATGATGAAGGTGTACTAGAGATGCACCGATACAGGTTTTTTCAATTCCGATCCGATATATCAATTAGGATATTTTTCGATATCCGATATATATGCCGATATCCGAGCAAAACTTTAAATACAAAAAAAAATGCATTACCTTTCAATTAAAGACATTTATTACTGAATATTTTAAAGTACAATAACAGTAGAATAAAACAAATACACTATGATCTATCACCAAAAGAAAATGAATACCAGTCATTTCGCCCATTGCGCAGTTCGCCCAAAAAGTCGGACATTTCGCCCAGATACTTCGCCCAAAAAGGCGGACATTTCGCCCAGACATTTCGCCCAAAAAGTCGGACATTTCGCCCATTTCTCAGACATTTCGCCCAGACATTTCGCCCATAGATAGTGAAGCTAGCTGGCCGTTTGTGTGCGAGAATGAGAGAGGGTTAGTGTTAGATAAAAGCTCTCTCTCTCTCTCTCTCTCTCTCTCTCTCTCTATATATGTGTGTGTGTCTTCCTTTTAAGGACCCCAATTGAAACAAGCCTAGAAGCTTTCTTGTGGTGTTTATCCTTTTAGTCTACCTTGTACCAGTGAATTGTACTGTCATGAAATTGTACCTTTTCCTATGCAAACTGATAATAAAAACCTCTCTGGCGAACAGCCTTCTGCCTGGCTGTTGAAGGCAGAAGGGGGCGGGGCTGGCGGGCTAAGTTAGTGCAGTGAGTGTGGCAGTTGGGGCAAACGCAGTCCCCACCAAAATATTTACTATTCTGTCCCTATCGGTACATAACTCGGACGGCGCTGAGTCGACTAGCAGAACATCGGCTGGTCGTAGCGGGCACTCGCGCCTGGAGGCACTTTATCGGCGGAAAAAAGTAGTCCGCGGATGACAAAAAAAAAAAAAAAGTTTATCCCAAGCGGGAGTCGAACCCAGTGGTAGTGGGTTGGGAGTCTAATGATTAGCGAGGTGCGCTACTGAAGCTGGTGCTGGGATTAGGCATTTTGGTTGTATTAGAATGTGACGTCCTAACTCTTCTATTGTAGAGCAAAGAAGTCCCCGCCCGCGCGCCCGTCAAACAGTAGAACAAGTTGTGAAAGTTGAGAAATTCCCCTCTTAAATAAAGCCATTTATAATGAATGGTAACTATAATAATTGCAAAAGTAGGTAATTTCAATAGAATGTATCTATGTATCTCCCTCTTTCATTCCCCTCTTAAATAAAGCCATTTATAATGAATCTCGCACAACTGATGGATTATATATTTATAATGAATAAATAAAGCCATTTATAATGAATCTCGCATGACTGATGTCACACAATATAGGGGGCGAAAAGAAAGGTCTGGTGGTCGGCGAAATGTCTGGCCGAAATGTCTGGGGAAACGTCTGGGGGTGGGCGAAATGTCTGGGCGAAATTGATGGGGGTGGGCGAAATGTCCGCTCAAAAACACGGGCGAAATGGATTTAGGGCGAAATGTCCGGTTACCAAAGAAAATACCTACAAATAATAAATTAAAACAATGTGCATATTTAGCTCCTTCTTAAAATTGTATTAAACACAATATTAAAAAAATACTGTAGGTCTGTTGTAATGCAGCAGCAACCACTGTAAACAAGGCAACCACATCTCATCGTGGCTTTTTAAAGTTAAACAAGTACCTGGCAATGCAAAGATTTAGTTGGCAAATGCAAAAAAAAGTGGCTATTCCTTATTTGTTTTAACAGAATATTTTAAAGTGCAATAACAGTAAAAAAAAAAAAAAAAAAAAAAAAGGGTTCCAGTACTGTCACTGTTTTTTCCAACAATGACCACTCGTTGGCAGACAGTGTTGCTGGCAGGTTGTGGTCCGCTTGATATGCACAGAGGGCTAGTTTCTGTTCCAGTAGGCTTTTTATCATAGTAGGCTTTTTTATTATATAGATGAGCTATTAGAGCTAAAGCAGGACACAAAACGTCTTCAGCAAGACGTTCAGTCTTGCTGAAGACGTTTTGTGTCCTGCTTTAGCTCTAATTGAACGTCTTGAAAGCGGGACTGTGCAACTTGAGAATGTTTGAAATGAGTCACTATTCTCCTTGCATTAGCGAGGGCATCATGTACACTGCGCTGGGAGAGAAGACCCTCGTGAACAACTAGCTGCAGTGTGTGTGTGCCAAGCAGCAGCCCAAGCTATCAACAGGCACCTCGTCCATCGCCTTTTTCATGTTACTGGTTGTCTCTCAAACCCACATGTACTTTAGCCAGCGGGATCTGCCAGTTATCCAGCATCTCCTTCATTGTGGGTTTAATCAACTCGCTGGTGTGTGAGCCCCTACACTCTTTAACCTGCAGCTCCGCGCTGTTAAAAGCATAATTCTCCGCACTAACCCAATGTACGGTGAGACTTATTAGCGACATTGGGCTAACGGCAGAGGACCAGATGTCAGTAGTGAAACTCATAGTTTTAACATATTTTAACTCGGCTGCTAACCGCGACGACACTCTGGTAAAGCAGTCTCTGATATGTATTTCCTGGAGGGGATATTATATTTTGGCTCAAGGTGTTCGATCAGGCTGCGAAAGCCAACATTATCAACAACAGAGGACATGTTTACTTTGTGCCGGCTCCACGCTCCCTAGAGGTGCTGCGATCATGATTTTTGAGATCCGATCCGATTCCGATCAGGCAGCATAAAACCGATCCGATTCCGATTAATTCCGATCCGATATGGCACGGCAATTAATATTGATATTTATTTTACTAAATGTTAAAAAAGGATTGATCAAGTGATATTACTCAAATATCCTGTGTAACACAAACTTGGCTTCCGTTTGACATGGTTATTTCAGGTAATAAAAAATAAGTCACATATTTAAAAAATAAATAAAATCCCTTTATACAATAACAATACACACAATATTGTCCAACTTTATTGTCCAGGTCTCCAATTCTGCCCAAAAGCAATGCTACCATTGGTCTACTAAAACAATAGGGTGAACAAATAACAAAAGTATTATTAATAGTCCACAAGTTCCACAACAGTAGGTTATGAGAAAAACATGTTTTATTTATTTTTATATATGTGACTTTTTTTTTTACCTGAAATGACCATGTCAAACGGAAGCCAAGTTTCTGTTACACTTACACAGGATCTTTTCATTTATTTTGTATTTTATTTAATGCTGCTGTTTAGGCTAAAGCGAAACCATTGGCACTGGTGATGGGGTCCACCCAGTGAGATGGCGCAGTCAGACTCAGTAAGGACATGTCGTGAAACTAATTGCTTATGCACTCTCACATATGCCGTGGCGTAAGGAAACCTCGAAAACTTCTTTATGAATCTGCGGGATGGCTGTGTCAGTAATATAACTGCGGCTGGGCATATCGTAGCGAGGCTCTAGGTGCTCTATTGAGCGTTGAAATCCGACATTATTTACCACCGACAGTGGCTGGTTATCCAGCACTATAAACTGGGCAATGTGCTCTGTTATTTCTTTTGCCTTCTTGCTCTCTCTTGGGAGTTTTTCACGCTTTTCAAATGTATCTTCCAATGTTGGTTGTTGGGGGCCAGCGTGTGGTCGCCTTTTCTTTTCTGTAGCTTTATGGTGTTTTATAAGATGATTTATTAGGTTGGTCGTGTTGTACCGTGTATCGACGTTGCCACCGCGTGGGACGTATTTTAGACACGACTTGCACTGGGCTGTTGGGTCCTTTTAACACGAAATACTCCCATACGGCTGACATCGCTGCTTTCTGCTCGTACTGTAGCTCTGCTTAGTGCTTTGTGTTGGAGACACGGAGCCTCTAGCCGTGCTAATAACAAACATTGGTGCGATCACATGGCCGCAGTGTTGCCATATTTTGTGAGAGAAATAAGCGACCAGGTCTAGGAAAACAAGCTCAAAAGAAGCAACTAGGCCACGGGCCGGCCACGGCACATGAGCCCTGTAAACCTATTTGCAATTATGCATGGCTATTTTGAAAAACTCTTGCAATAAAATTTGGAATGTTTGGAATATTTTTTGGAAACATTCTAACAACACAAATGCTCCCCTGGGCACAAAACATTTATAAATATATTTGAGAACCACTGGTTTAAATAATAATTGGAAGCAAGCCAAAATAAGCAAGTACACAATAGAAATAAGCCCCAAAAAACGCAACGCGCAACTACCGATTTTTACAAGCAACTTTACAGAAAAAGACGCCCAAAGTCGCTTACAATAAGCCGACATGGCAACACTGGCTGGAGCCAACGTGGTGGGAGAGGGAAGGATCAAAGTGCTGGAGCGGATTACTGGAATGGAGTGCTTTAATCGCAGCGTTTTATCGGTCATTTTGCTGGAATCCGATCCGATCCGATCCACATTTTTTCATTGATATCGAGCCGATATCCGATCAGTTAATCGGATCGCGGCATCTCTACGCTCCACCAGACGATAACACTTCCCTGAGCGGGGCTACTGCGTGTCTGTAGGTAAATGGAAGCCTCGCCCCAAACTCATGGCCCCATTGTTTTTTCACGGACCAGTGGTTCTTGTATTTGTTTTACTGGGGATATGGTTATACATACATTTAGGGTTAGGCATACATTACTGAGGTTAAGTTTAGGAATAAGGTTAGGTTTTTGCACCGTTTTACTGAGGTTACGTTTAGGGCGTTTAGGCATAGTTTACTGGGGCTACTGTGTTTTGGGACGAGCGTTTTGGTTTTCAGTCTACAGCCTTCCCATGCTGTGAGGGCCGTCAGAAAAGACTGGAGAAGCGACGAAAAAAAGTTTGCTGGATCGTTTTATCTAATAGTAATTTGCTAAAACATGTGGTTATGGTCTTACAATTGCGTGATTATATTATATATATTTATAAACCAGAGCCTTTTTTAAAAAACTAACCGAATTGCGGTAACGGGTAATATGACTCATTACTACAAGGAGAAGCTGTAATATAGTAGTAAGATGACACTACGTTACTACGTTACTTTGTGCGTTACCCACCAAAGTGAAGATGTTTTTTTTTCATCCACCCACAAAGCCACAGCCTACAGCAAAATCCCTGTTAAAACTAAGCATGCACCTCTCTCTACAGGCTATCATTGTCAACAAATATCTGTGATTCTAATTTTACTATAATCAGCTGAAGGGAGAGTGTGTAGTCCATTTAATTTATTTAAAGAAGGCAAGTTAAGCATCGCGCAATGCCATGTTCCAATTTACACACGTCAGTTTTATTCATCGATTATGCATGAAATAATGAACTGATTACAAAAATATAAAATCATATCTAATCAGTAACATGTAGGTGATACTTATGTCTATCAAATGTGGTTTTATTGAAAGGCAATTAAAGTCCAGAGCTAAGTTAGAAGCCAAACATCGGGTGTGTGCGCTCAATGTTAAATCCCCACGGTGCGGCTGCAGAGTAGCAGCCCTTCATGTCGGACTCTGGTCGGAACGTGAGCAGTGTTGCCAGATTGTGCGAGAGGAATAAGCAACTAGGTCTATGAAAACAAGGCCAGAAGAAGCGACTATAATAGGCCACATGAGCACTTCAAACCTATATATATGTCGTCCATTAAACAACGTGCACATTTATATATGTTGGCTATTTGAAAATAGACGATCTACAAGCTCACAACCGTTCTACCATTATTTAAATCAACTTCAGAAAAACAAGCCCAATGTGGCTTATAATAATCAGACCAGGCAACACTGCAGACAGGGAGATATGAGAGTATTGGATTGGGGATAAATGGCTAGCGCAGTCTTCTCTTAAAGATCAAATAAAATGAGGATTTTTATTTAAGTAGCTAAGGTATAAATATAATTGTATAGAGCTGAGTTCTTTGTAGACCATATAAATGAGTCTTAACTCTAACTGTCTAGTCAATGTTTTAAACTCATGCCATGTCTATCTAAATGAGTCGGCCACAAAATGCTGTGTTAAGAGATTTTATTTGCCACTTTGACCACACATGGATGGAGTTTAGATCCCATAGGGACGGTTGTGTTAATTAAAATTGGCTAGTTGTTGGTTGTCAAACAATCAAAGTGGTACTGTAGGTCAAGATGCATTTTGTTATGATGTGTTCTTGGTTGACACAATGACACTACAGTAATATAATTGTTCACTGTTCAGAGAGGTCTAATTTTGAACAATTAAATTACCTTAACCATATTTCTGTCCTTATCTTAATTTCATAGGCTCAATATTCTATGCTGCTCATGCAGTCCTTGTTCTGTGGACTTTAATAAAAAAAAGGTATAGAAAGAGGCTTGTGTCTTGTCATGTCATTATAGGCTAGATTATAGAAGGTATATGTCTTTTCATGAATTGATTAATTTAAGTAAAATTGATTCATTAATGTAATTTAATCTTATAATTTAAATGCCTGCCCATCTGCCATCTGTGTCCCAAAAATGATTTGTGGGCTAATAATAATAATTCAAAATCTAGATTATTTAATTGTTCAATTTTAGCTTTTAAAAAAAAAAAGTAACTAAAAAGTAATTTGTTATATTTAATATATTACTGTTGCACAGACAGTAATATTTAACGAAATGTATTACTTTAAAATGAAGGTAATAAGTAATAGTAATATATTACTAAAATAAAGTAACTTGCCCAACACTGGCCATAACTCACGTTCTTTTTTCTTTTCTCTCTCTCCGTATTAGTCTCAGATTCTCTGCTCACTGTGCTCTGCAGCTCTGCATTTACGCCCCGCCTTTGTGTTCTACCGGCACTACGCGTGACGTAGGACGTCAAACAAGTAGTGACGCAGCACGTTGAACAGGGAATGGAGTTTAACTCTTGTGCGCCCTCTGCTGGTTGCACCATGAACCCCCCTTAGCCCGCTGCCAGTACTGCTCCCGGTTCGGCTACAATGCAAAAAACACTAAAAACAATTCATTTAGTGGCATTAAAAATACAAGTGAATCATAGCCTAGTGTTGTGCTATACCTTGTGGTCAGCAAAATGGACTTCCCCCATTCACCATATTCATGTCACATCAAAGTCCTTATTATTTAAGTCATTATTCATGTCACATCATATAAATGTCTTATTCATGTCACATCAAAGTCCTTATTGTTAAAGTCCTTATTCTATTCCTTCATTCCAGACCAGGGTGTTGAGTCCAGTCTGCAGGTGAAGATGAGTTCTCCAGTAAGCACTGTTTCTAGTAAACAGGAACCTGAAGACCACCTTAAACAGGAACCTGAAGACCACATGGATCTCAGTAGGTTTCAAGCTCTTTGCAATTTTCTATTTAGGCATTTAGGAGACGCACTTTATCCAGAGCAACTTAAAGGGACTACACCATGAGTTTGAACTTTTCCTCCTTTTTTGTGTTTTTGGTCTCCTCTACCCCTCTTCTATCCCAAAAATACCCCAGTTTGAGCACTCAGGCTTTCACAGCATATCTTGGGTTTTATGTAAATTAGTCTCAAAACAGGCCAAACTGATTTGCCCCTGCATGTGACATCACAAGCAATACAATCCCTCCTGTTTTTCAGTTCCAACATAGAAAATAATAATAATAGAAAAAAGTTTTTTTTCATTACATTTTTGTTTTTTTTTGTTTTACATGCATACAAACTGTCTCAATGGCGCCACATGCCAAATCAGGACAATGTGGTAATGCAGGTGAAAGTGCTTCATAAGCCAGAGAGAAGTTAGCAGAGATGCCCACGAGTCTCTGAGCTCGAGTCCGAGTCAAGTCTCGAGTCTTTGGCCTCGAGTCCGAGTCAAGTCTCGAATCTTTGAGGGTCGAGTCCGAGTCGAGTCTCAAGTCTCTTAAAAATATATATATATTTATTGATTTATTTATTTATACGATGTAGCCTAAGGCTGAAATACAGTTATGATGGTCCACAAACCCAACCCAAAATGAGAAATGCACAGAATGATTGTGTATCAAAATAGTAGGATACATTCAATTAGGCTCCTTTGCGTCTTATAGCGCAGCTCAACTGCAGAAGGCACAGGCTCACACACAGCCTGACCAAGGCTACTGCTGCTAGTTAGTCTACATAAGTTTTATTAAGGGAGATTGACATGTCAACGTGATCTAGTGCGCCCTGCTGTGCTGTCTCTGAGTAATGAGAACGCTCCTACAGCCATGAATCTATGAATGAAAATATGTACTCACGTTGGATGTTATCGTTTACGTTCCATTTCCACCATTCTAATGGATTCCAGGGGCGTGTAAACATCTCTGAAGTAGCTCAATTTAGTTTCCTCTGAAGTGACGCAGTTATGTCCCTTGTATTGTCTCAGTTCGCAAAGTGCAACTTTTTCATCATCCACCTTTTGTGCAATAATCCCGAACAGAGCTACAATTTGGGAGAACTGCCAGCTATAATCTAGTAGGCTACTGTAAGTTTACATCAATCATAGCCTCTCAAAGCCAGATACATTGCTACGACTCGTAATGTGCGTCGCCTACCTACCCAAAATAACAGACATACGAGCTATCAACGCATCGCGTCATGGCGCGTCTACAGCTTACAGTTCTGTTCTTTTGGGCACATAAACAATGAGGCGCGACGTATACAATACTAAGCATTTTGGACACCAAATACGCCTGTAAGGTCTGTAACATTACATTACGTGTTCAACAATATAGACATAATATATGTAACTTGCTTGTAGGCAGTGGTTCTCAACCTGTGGGTCGGGAACTCGGGACCACAACGGATCTCAAAACGCCTCGTGAGCTTGTAGATCTGCTATTTTCACAATATTTATCTGTGGAACCGAGTCAAACAAAATGGGGATCCCCACTTCAAATATGATTATTTTGGGGGGTCACGGCCTGAAAAGGTTGAGAACCACAGCTTTAATGCAGTGAACATTACATGAGCGTAGTGTTTACCGTGGTGAAGTATATTTCACATCATGTCACATCAAAGTCCTTATTATTTAAAGGAGCATTTCACCCCTGGAAGAACTTACAGTCACTCAATGTCAATAATATTTGTAGTAGTTAACAGTAGCAAATTTTGAAATTTGCACCCTATGGCCAGAACAATATGGAAGTATGTATTTTTGACTGGGGTTTGACTGGACTGCTGCATTACTACAATGACCATAATGCTTTGGGGCACTGCACTTCCTTTTGGGGAGGGGAGGATGCGTGGGGGTGTGGTCTACATTGTAACTTTCCCCTCCCAGTTCTCACTACAACAACATCAACACATGTTGATGATGTCATCAACCAGTGTTGCCATGTCTGCTTATTATAAGCGACTCTGGGACTTTTTAAATGTTGGTAGTTGTGGGTTACTTTTTTTGGGCTTGTTTTTAAATACATAAATAAAAAAATTGTGTACTTGCCCACGGACCCTCATCTGAAATAGCAGATCTACAACCTCACAATGTGTCACATCGCTACGCGTTGTGAGCTTGTAGATCGGCAATTTTCAAATAGCCCATGTCTAGGTTTCAAGTGCTCTTGGCCTAGGTATTTTCTTTTGGGCTTGTTTTCATAGACCTGGTTGCTTATTTCTCTCACAAGATCTGGCAACACTGAATAGACTTCATGAATGTTCCGTTCTGTGAAACTATTCAATCTTTGCTGCTGTTGAATTGTGTTCTGTATTGATTGCATCTTTTAGCAAACTAAATATCATGTGTAAATTAGCAGAGTAGCACAAACGTGTGTGTGTGTGTGTGTGTGTGTGTGTGTGTGTGTGTGTGTGTGTGTGTGTGTGTGTGTGTGTGTGTGTGTGTGTGTGTGTGTGTGTGTGTGTGTGTGTGTGTGTGTGTTCAACATTCCTTCCCACTATGAGGCATAGTCAACAATATAATAATAAAACAAAACGTTTCATACTCATGTCATGTGTGATTCCTTATTTCTGAGAACATAATGTTTCACTGTCATTTCCTTCCTCTTTGGAAGTTTGGACTAAACTTATAGAAATCATGAGCATTACTTTAGAATAGAGGATATGCTAATGTTCAAATACTCTTTTTTTTTTGTTTTTTTCAACTGAGACCGTTTCATGCTTTCAATTGGTGTATATGGATAATATTAGGTTTTACTCTAGCCTATTGTATCTAAAGACTAGTAGAGTTGAATCCAATGTGCTGGGGTTCCCAGAAAAATAATGATTACATGTAGAAGTAAATACTAACAGAATGTACAAGAGTTTCACTATTATATCTGTAATGCTTACAGTCATGTAATTATGTACCATTCTGCCAAATGAAAGACCATCTCCTATCCTATATCATGAAACAGTTCAAAAGCCTTATAGAATTGGGTGTTCATACATTTTGTCATTATAAATGCTTACACAATGTAGAATATACCAATGAGTACAGCAAGCAGTGTGTAAATGTAACCGTTTTATTTAGAAAAATAATATATATGGCTGTAGTCCCAGGTCTTCATCAGCAGTTCCTTCATTTTTGAGGCTGATGACAACTTTCTGTCCTGTCATTGGAAAGAACACATTAGATTAGACTTGTAGTTTACATGGATATAATCCGACGTGATACCTAATGTATTCTTAGTTGCATGCGCACCGAAAATAGCCAACCTACAAGCTCACAAAGTGTCGAGTCCGCGACGCGTTGTGAGCTTGTAGATCGGCTATTTTCGGGACCCGCGACGTCATGAAACTCAGTAGCTCTGAAACATGTCAGTCATGGCGGAGCTTCAACCTGGTGTTTGCACGTTCTACATGTACAGACCGTACATCTACATAAACGTTCAGATTTCAAATATAAAGTCCTGACCTCATGCCACGGATGTTACAATTTGAATCGGGTGGATCTAAGTACCAGTATCTTCCGTACTGTTTAATAAAAATCATTTTAATCCAATTGGTGGCCATTTTCTCCATATGCTTTCAATTACGCGACCCTATCGGTTGGGATGTGTATTGCACTCTGATACATTATACATCTATGAGAAAATGGCCACCGTTCGGATTTAAATGTTTTTTTTTATTGAACAATACGGAAGATACGGGTACTTAGACCCACCCGATTACAATTGTAATATCCGTGGCAAAGGGATAAGAACTTTATATTTGAAATCTGACCGTTTATGTAGATGAACGGGCTGTAAATGGAAAAGGTGCCAAAACCAGGTTGAAGTTTCACCATGACCGTCATGTTTCAGGGCTACAGTCAAAGTAAACAATAACTAACTTTCCGTATGCACGCCACGGCTCCACAAATCCAATAATAAAAGATTGATGCCAGCACTCACGTTGTGTCCCTCATGTATAGAATAGGACAGGCTACTGTGTATGTTCCACCAAGAATCATCCCGACGCGTTGCTGCTCCTCGTCCGCCCCAGCAGCCAGTTACTGCTGCCTGCCTGGCGGCTAGAGCAGCCGCCGCCGCCTCTTCCTCGTCCCTGCGCTGGAGCTGTAGTTCATCGCTATACTCCGGTTCAAATAAATAGCCCTGCTGTATTTCAGAATCAGCAATAACTTGCAAATAGTCATCTTCGTCCATGGAATCCCCCGACTCAGATGTGATGATACAATGATACAAATCTGAACGGGGAACGCAGCTAAAGGGTTGGGGATTATTTACAACTCAAAACAAAGGGGTGGAGTCCAAGAAGGGTTCGAGGTTGGACCAAATCGGGGACATCCCCTGGGGCGGTCTGAGTGAGACGCGTCGAGACAACGACGTAGTGTGCATGTAGTGCGGAAAGGATTGAGACCAATAGTCCGTGACGTAAATAACGTCACGGATTACTCGAAGATTACTATATATCTAAAAACACAGATTATACTCAAAAAAAACCCAGGAGCTTGTTTCTTGAGTCCTAAACTTCATTAAAAGAAGATATGGTTGCTAAATCGGTGAAGTGTCCCTTTATTTAAGTCATAAGTCATGTCACATCACATCATATAAAGTCCTAATTCATCCTTATTGTTAAAGTCCTTTCTTCTATTCCTTCATTCCAGACCAGTGTGTGGAGTCCAGTCTGCAGGTGAAGATGAGTTCTCCAGCCAGGACTGTTTCTATTAAACAGGAACCTGAAGACTACCTTAAACAGGAACCTGAAGACCACATAGATCTCAGTAAGTTTCAAGCCCTTTACAACAGTGTTGAACCAAAGTGCTGTACACTCGGTAACAAAAAAATACTAAAATATACAAGAGCAAAACAATAGACAATGCCTAGTGGAAACAGCAACTCTGTCAGAATTTTCGAACGCCAAGGAGTACAAGTGAGTTTTCAACTGTGATTTAAACACAGGCAGAGTTTGAGACGCTCTAACATGGGGTGGAAGCTCGTTCCACAGTTTGGACGCTACGGCGGAAAATGTTCTATCTCCCCGGGTCTTCAGTTTTGTTGGTGGGACCTTAAGAAGTGACTGGTCAGTAGACCTCAAGGCCCTTGTAGAGTTATTGGCCCCGATTCATAAAGAGGGTCGTAAATAAAGTTCCTAAAGGAGGTGGTATTTTTGGTACTCACAAACGGACGTGCAATTCATAAAGGCAGTGGTGAGCTGTGGATTTTTTAACTAAGGGTGCTGTATTTTATGACGTCACGTGCGCGCGCGTGCGCAGGCATGTGCACATAGCCACTCAGCTCAGTGCTAGTTGAAATACTGTATTCAACATGTGATTATTAATGTATTTATATTTCTTATTATTTTGTTGCATTGTTAATTTGTTGTTTTTATTTTTGTTTCAATTAATCAATTATTTTATTTTCCTTTTAGTTTTATATAAAAGCCCTTTACATAGACGCACCCACACATAAGCAGTTAAAATAATCAGACAACGTGTCTTTGTCTTGTCTCAGAGAAAATTGGGTCCTCTGCTAAGCGATCCCCTTCACACTCTGCAGTGCAGAGACTGTTGTCTCTCATTGTGAGAGGAATAACACATTCAATTCAAGTCCATGGCTTTTCTCCATTAGCCTAATGTTATGCAAAGCAGCCAGGTAGAGGCCATTGAGAATGTCTCACCACTGACGGCGCGAACCTTGAGAGGCTATTGTTTAAACTTTAAGGTGTTAACGACCGCCGCTCATGGTGAGTGCATGTGGAGCACGCGCGAGTCCCAAGCAGCCCCCACAGTGTCAGAACTAAGGGTGCGGCTATCAGAATATTGAGCTATTTAACACTTATTTTAACCAAAGAAAATCACTTGCCCTACCTTTTAAAGTCCTTATTCATGTCACATCAAAGTCCTTATTATTTAAGTCATTATTCATGTCACATCATATAAAGTCCCTATTCATGTCACATCAAAGTCCTTATTGTAAAAGTTCTTATTCTATTCCTTCATTCTAGACCAGTGTGTGGAGTCCAGTCTGCAGGACTTCTCCATGTTGAGTTCTCCAGCCAGGACTGTTACTATTAAACAGGAACCTGAAGACTACCTTAAACAGGAACCTGAAGACCACCTTAAACAGGAACCTGAAGACCACCTTAAACAGGAACCTGAAGACCACATGGATCTCAGTAGGTTTCAAGCTCTTTGTAATTTTCTATTTAGGCATTTAGCAGACGCTCTTTATACAGAGCAACTTAAAGGAACCACACCATGAGTTTCAACTTTTCGTTCTTTTTGTGTGTGTTTTTGGTCTCCTCTACCTCTCTTCTATCCCAAACAATACCCCAGTTTGAGCACTCAGGCTTTCACAGCATGTCTGGGGTTTTATGTAAATTGGTCTCAAAACAGGCCAAACTGATTTGCCCCCCCCCACACGTGACATTACAAGCGATACAATCCCTCCCGTTTTTCAGTTCCAACAGAAAAAAGAAAAAAAAGGGAAAAAAATTGTTTTATTTAATTTGTATTTCTTTTTTTTCCCCTGTTTCTTTTTCCACACAGAACCAGGAGATAACATGCATACAAACTGGCTCAATAGCGCCACGTGCCAAACAGGGCAATGTGGTATTGCAGGTGAAAGTGCTTTATAAGCCAGAGAGAAGTTAGTTGGAATGAGTATATCTGAGGCTTGATTTAGGCTTGATTGGTTGATTGATGTACTTTTATTTAGTACAAATTCACGATACAAGGTCTACTAAACTGGAAGACTCATTAAGCACTGAGCTTGTTTAAGATGAGAACCCCATGCACACAAATCATGATGACATATAAGAGACAGACAGATATACACGCTACTATACAGAATGTCATACAATAAGTTTACAGGTTACTGGTATGAAGAGTGAAAAATATGTACAAGAGAAGAAAGAGAAAGGGGGGGGGGGTAGGTTAGGACTTAGGGTAGGTTAAGATTTGGACAGGGGCCATTTTGGAATTGCAGGGTTTTACACTCCTTTACTCCACATTTTTGATGAATAGCATGAGAACGAGTTCATAATCTAGGGTCATAGGTAAACCAAGAACCTAGCATCAGTCGAAACAGTATAATATCACAAAATAAATCATCTGTACATTGAAACTATACAAACTATATAATAGGATTCCAGGTCAACATATGAATCTGTCTAAATAACATGCAACCTGAACTAAATGATGAAACCATGAAACTAGATGAAACCTGAACTAAATAACATGCTATCTAAATTACATTTTAACCTCTGCTTCTTTTCCATGATTTGGTTTCTGGGTGCACTAGTTAGGGTTAGTCACTAGTCACTCACTCGTTTAAGACTCTCTCCTGGTGAGAAAGCTTGAATTTACCTGTTTGATTAGTTGTGAGTGGAACGCACATATGAACGAACGCAAACACATCTGCATGAACACACACACACACACACACACACACACACACACACACACACACACACACACACACACACACACACACACACACACACACACACTTGAGGCAGAATATCAAGCAGACAACAGAAGATATTTACTGTATGTAAAAATCAAATAAAACAGGAATGATGTTTTCTGTATGTAAGGTTGCTAAGTTGTTTCTACTGGTGATTTCCACAGGCCACAGGGAGAGGTCTACAGTATCTAGAGAGATGGCCTCCAAAAGATATTCAACGTTGTCAGAGGAACAGCGAGAGAAGGACGAGGGACGTGGACTGTTTGATGCAAGGATGCAACCTGTAATAAAGTTGTACAGGATAGGTATGTATTATTTTATTTACTGTGGTTTAAACTAGGGACACCGAATATATTTGGCCGAATAAGGCAACAAAATGCATATTCTGTTTTCGGCCGAAATGATTTTCAGGCCAAATAAATATCATATCAATTCAATTCAATTGTATTTAAGTGTCAAATCACAACAAGTTGTCTCAAGACACTTTACATGTAGAGAACAGATCCGACACTCCCACCCTCAGCAAGCAATTTTGCGACAGTGGCAATATGACCAAATCTTTAGAAGAAATACATAAACAGCACAATCCGATTGTTAAAACACTGTTGAATGGAGAAGTATACAGCAGCTGCTTCTATCAGTTAAGTCCAGCTGACATTCATAGTCATAGAGTTATTTAACACTTATTTTAACCAAAGAAAATCACGTACCCTACCTTTTAAAGTCCTTATTCTTATTCATGTCACATCAAAGTCCTTATTGTTAAAGTCCTTATTCATGTCACATCAAAGTCCTTATTGTTAAAGTCCTTATTCATGTCACATCAAAGTCCTTATTGTTAAAGTCCTTATTCTTATTCATGTCACATCAAAGTCCTTATTGTTAAAGTCCTTATTCATGTCACATCAAAGTCCTTATTGTTAAAGTCCTTATTCTTATTCATGTCACATCAAAGTCCTTATTGTTAAAGTCCTTATTCGTGTCACATAAAAGTCCTTATTGTTAAAGTCCTTATTCTTATTCATGTCACATCAAAGTCCTTATTATTTAAGTCATTAGTCATGTCACATCATATAAAGTCCTTATTCATGTCACATCAAAGTCGTTATTGTTAAAGTTCTTATTCTATTCCTTCATTCTAGACCAGTGTGTTGAGTCCAGTCTGCAGGTGAAGATGAGTTCTCCAGCCAGGACTGTTTCTATCAAACAGGAACCTGAAGACCACCTTAAACAGGAACCTGAAGAGCACATAGACCTCAGTAAGTTTCAAGCCCTTTACAACAGTGTTGAACCAAAGTGCTGCACACTCTAACAAAAAAAATACTAACTAAAATATACAAGAGCAAAACAATAGACAATAAACAGGACAACAGACTAGTGGAAACAACAACTTTGTCAGAATGTTCGAACGCCAAGGAGTACAAGTGAGTTTTCAAATGTGATTTAAACACAGGCAGAGTTTGAGACGCTCTAACATGGGGTGGAAGCTCGTTCCACAGTTTGGACGCTACGGCGGAACATATTCATCAGGAAATTAAGAGCTTGTGTGTATACTTTATTTTCCTTTGTTGAGAACTGCAACCTGAACACTGAAGTGGATGTGTGTGCACTAGCTTTTCATTAAACAGAGGAAACACTGCATGAACATAATGTTCAAACCTTTACTGGTCTCTCATTGCATCTTTTTCCTAGACGACCTGCACCTCCCTGTGTGTAAAGAGGAGGTTTCCCCTGAAGAGGAGAGGAGCTCCAGTCTGGTCCAGGAGGAACCAGAGCCTCCACACATTAAAGAGGAGCAGGAGGAGCTACTTCATAGACCAGAAGAGGTTGATAGGCCAATGCTGACGTTACTAGCAGTGAAAAGTGAAGGTGATGATGGTGAAAACAGAGACACAGAGCCTGTAGCCAGCACCTCAACTGAACACATGAAAACACAAGCTGATGTAGAGGACTGTGGAACATCACATCCAACTAGTGATGACCAGCTCCTCTCTTCACACTGTTCTGAATCTGACATCACTGAAGACAGTGATGAGTGGGAGCCCAGTGTAGATCAGTCACCTTTAAACACACTGAAGTCACACAAGACACAACATGTGGAAGGACAGAGATTGTCTTTGAGCAACAAGATGTCCCAGGACCTGAAATCATCGAAAGAAACTCACTCCATGCAGAGTCACACAGGGAAGAAAATATTTAGTTGTACAGTGTGTTGCAAAATGTTTAATCTTAAGGGAACTCTAAAGACGCACATGAGGACTCATACAGGGGAAAAGCCATTCACTTGTACAGTTTGTAACAAAGGCTTTAGTCACAACGGTGATCTAAAAAGACACATGAGGACTCATACAGGAGAAAAGCCGTTCACTTGTACAGTTTGTAACAAAGGCTTTCGTCACAGCGGTGATCTAAAAAGACACATGATGACGCATACAGGGGAAAAGCTGGTCACTTGTTCAGTTTGTAACAAAGGCTTTAGTCACAACGGTGATCTAAAAAGACACATGAGGACTCATACAGGGGAAAAGCTGGTCACTTGTACAGTTTGTAACAAAGGCTTTAGTCACAACGGTAATCTAAAAAGCCACATGATGACGCATACAGAGGAAAAGCTGGTCACTTGTTCCGTTTGTAACAAAGGCTTTTGTGACAGCGGTGATCTAAAAAGCCACATGGTGGTCCATACAGGGGAAAAGCCATTGACTTGTACAGTTTGTAACAAAGGTTTTCGTCACAGCTGTAATCTAAAAAGACACATGAGGACTCATACAGGGGAAAAGCCATTCACTTGCACAGTTTGTAACGAAGGCTTTCGTCAAAACGGTAATCTAAAAAGACACATGAGGACTCATACAGGGGGGGAAAACCTTTAGTTGCAGTTTGTGACAAACGCTTTGGTCCAAATACACATAGATTCATACGCAGAGAAGCTGTTAGTTAAACAGAAACAAATGTTTTTTTCAAGGGATCAATCTGAGTTGATAAATGACATCAGACAAACGTATGATCTATGATCTAGGACGTTTAATGAACAGTGATATTTATGATAATTGTAATGTATTACAACTATGATAATTATTATGAAACAATATCCTGGCCAAAATAAAAAGTCTGAGTAACCTGTAATTATGAAGCTCTGTGATACTTGACCTTATAAATTATGAATGGCTTTATATTGTGTTATGATTATTGTTATTAAGCATTCATATTTATGGTGCTTATAACTATACAGTGTGGGGACAAACATGCCTAACATTTCAGCTGAGCACAGCACACAGGGCCTTTTAGTGAGCAGAGAGACCAAGGATGGAGAAAACAGAACAGCTTCATTACGTTGAAGGAAGTGATGTTGTAGAAAGATCATCTTCCAGATGGTTCCATGGTTCCTTGCCTCTACAACACATACAGGTTGTTGCCTCTGTTGTCCTTCTGGACAAAGAGAACTGCTAATGGGGAGTTGGGGGCTTTTAAGGGTTCCTTAATTGATTTGCTGCCACAGGTGAGTCCTGGTTCAAAGTACCGATTAGCTGCAGCAATAAGATAACGTTTCACTTCTACCACCCCACCTAGCTCCAGTTGGGGGCACTGTTTGTCTGGATGTCCTTAAGATAAATTACTGGACATAATAATGTAATAATAATAGTTTAATCTTAGACTGGAATAGACCTTTTCAATTATACAAATGAAGGCTGTTCGAATTCGCTGTTCAAGTCAAAGTAAACAGAGTGGGTGCTGCTATTGTGCATGTTTATTTAATTAGTATCATTGGTGACACCTGTACAGGGTGTAACATTACACAACTATTTATGTCAATATTCAGGCAGAAGAGAAGTGCTGAGGACACATCTTTTAGTCAGACAGAGGAATGTCAGTCCTCAGAAAAATAACAATGTGTAGAATCTGTATTTAAGCTGCCCCAACATCCAGATTATCATAAATATCATAACAATGTGTATGTATTTGTTACGAAACCCAGCAGCCTTACATAGTTCATAATCGAGGCTGCAAGAGGCAAGGATGCCATTACATGTTGTGCTCTACCAGTTAGTTTACACTGCAGTAAGGTGGTCCAATTCTGCTTTGGCCAATTTAACACGCCAGAAAGACGCTCAAAAGTTGTGAACAATTCATCTACCTCCGACTCCCGAAAGGGAGGGAGTTCAATGTGTTTGAACAAATTTGATTTACCTGGTGGTGCTGTAGAGGTAGTGGAGGTGGGTGTACCGATATTGGCAGTAGAGGCAGGCACTGCCTCGATTGGAGTAAGAACAGGAGCGGGGGAGATCGCTGCCACAGTTTGTGACTGGCTAGACTCAAGGTCCATTTTACGCAGCCTGATGGCCGTCTCCAGCTGGAATTCCAGCTCGAGCCTGCGTATTGCGAGCTGTTGCTCGTGCTCAGCCCTTTCCCTTCTATCCTCCCGCTCTCTGTTCATGCGAGCCTCGCACTATCCAATGACCCTGTTGAGGTCGGCGTAAATGCCATGGGGTCCCCCTTCGGCAAGGCAGCTGGTGACCCCCCCGTCTCCACAGTTTCAGGGAAGGCTGCACCACCCGGCCCTGCCTCCGGAGAACGCACCAAGAAACCCTTGTCCACTAAATGGTCCAGCACCACTGGCTTAATCTCTCTTTTAAGAGACAGGTTACTAATGGATATGCCAAAATGTTCAGCAATCAAAATCAAATCTGACTTTCGACTTAGTTCAAAAGCTTTGAGCGTAGGACCAGCCACAAAATGTTTCAAATCGAAACCAGAAGCCATAGTGCAACAAAAAGCAATACCACTCTCCTGCAGTGAAATACCAGTACTTAGTTATTTATTTGCACCTCCAATGTTCAACAATCCCGGACGAGCCCCCAATTATGTTTTACGAAACCCTTTAGGGTCTAGGTTTGGATTTGTAACACAGTGATGATCAACGGGTTGTTGAGCATAGGTAGTGCAAATAATGGAGGCGAAACAATGGTTTGAGCAAAAGGTGCTATGTGCTTTTACTCCTCAAGCAGTGTTATTTCACCTGATTCGGATGCTATCAATGCATAGAATGGGAGATTATCACGTTCTATCAGACCATTGAATGGGCGAAGTAGGCGACCTACTGTCTACCCCGCGATTTATCAGACCATTCATTGGGCGTAATCAGGAGCTACTGACCTACCGACGGAGATGACTTAAATACTTCAGTTTCGGTTTTGGTTTTGGTTGTTTCGGTTTCGGACCATGACGGAGGCGCGCAGTCTCAGGCGAGCTGGAGCCCCGCGACGGGCCACCGAAGGAGCTAAGGCGACTGAGTTGCCGTCCGGAGCGGTGCGACGCTCGCCTGTGCCTACTCAGCGCCGTTCGAGTTATGTACCGATATGGACAGAATCGTAAATATTGTTGTGGGGACTGCTCCGCCTCCGTCGGTAGGTCAGTAGCTCCTGATTACGCCCAATGAATGGTCTGACAAATCGCGGGGTAGACAGTAGCTCGCCTACTTCGCCCATTCAATGGTCTGATAAAACGTGATAATCTCCCATTCAATGCATTGATAGCATTCGAAGCCGGTGGTTATTTACAAAATGTACATTTCAATATGCACAGGGCATAAGGTTAACCAAAACAAAAGTAAGCCACTACCAGGGGACTCGGGTGTTGCCAAAATAACACAAAACAGCTAGGGCACAAAAGACGGTAACCGGACATTTCGCCCTAAATCCATTTCGTCCGTGTTTTTGAGCGGACATTTCGCCCACCCCCAGACGTTTGCCCAGACATTTCGCCCACCCCCAGACATTTCGCCCGACATAACATTCATTATGAATATATAATCAATCAGTTGTGAGATTCATTAGAAATGGCTTTATTTAAGAGGGGAATTTTCAGTCATCCGCGGACTGCTTTTTTTCGCCGATAAAGTTTTGGACCATGACGGAGGCGCGCCGACTCAGCAGACCTTGAGGCTGAGGAGTTGCGCCCGAGCGCCTCCAGGCGCGAGTGCCCGCAACGACCAGCCGATGGTCCTGCTAGTCGACTACGCGCCGTCCGAGTTATGTACCGATAGGGACAGAATCGTAAATATTTTTCGTGGGGACTGCGTTTGCCCCACTGACTGCGTCTCTCTCACACACACACACACACACACACACACACACACACACAGAGAGAGAGAGCTCTCTCATTCTCGCACACAAACGGCCAGCTAGCTTCACTATCTATGGGCGAAATGTCTGGGCGAAATGTCCGCCAAATGGGCGAAATGTCTGGGCGAAATGTCCGACTTTTTGGGCGAAATGTCTCGGCGAAATGTCCGACTTTTTGGGCGAACTGCGCAATTGGCGAAATGACTGGTATTCCAAAAGACAGCTTAACTACCTAACTAAATTAGTATAGTGAAAACAAAAGCCTGCCTACCTAACTACTCTACGGTAACCGGACATTTCGCCCTAAATCCATTTCGCCCGTGTTTTTGAGCGGACATTTCGCCCACTCCCATCCATTTCGCCCAGACATTTCGCCCACCCCCAGACGTTTGCCCAGACATTTCGCCCACCCCCAGACATTTCGCCCAGACATTTCGCCCGACATAACATTCACTATAAACAGGGGTGCACATAACTGGTGCGCAGGTGCGCATGCGCACCCAAAATAAAAAATGCGCACCACATCAGGCGACGCGAGGCGCTTTTGCGCACCAACAGCTGGGACAGGAATTTCCAAGCTTTTATTTTTTAGCAAAACTAAAAAATAAAAGCCTGGAGATCGAGGCTAGGAATTTACTTCCTGAAGCCACACTCACACAATCACTCTAAAGCACCCGTCGGCCCCATGTACAGCCATTAGGCACAGGGGTAGAGATATGCCTCGCATTGCCTCGCTGCGTGCACGCAGCCAGCAGCGGCTGTTAGAGGCACTCGTCACCGATGATGAACGCACCGTAATGGAGCAAAATATGCCGTGAACGTCCCAATCTGGCGGATAAAAACAGCGCAGCAGCACAGGGCACCAACCTTGGGGGCTTTATCTAACAGCGTGAGAAAAAAAAAACGGCGAAAATCGGTGGAATTTAGAAGCAGAGCGTCCTTTTTTTCTCGCCCCCCCCCCCCCGTTGACAAAACGGGACGGGCGCCATGCGCACCAAGTCACATGTCCAGGTGCTCTTCTGCGTACCAGACCTAAAAAGTTATGTGCACCCCTGATTATAAATATATAATCAATCAGTTGTGAGATTCATTAGAAATGGCTTTATTTAAGAAGGGAATTTTCAGTCATCCGCGGACTGCTTTTTTTCGCCGATAAAGTATAGTTTTAGACCATGACGGAGGCGCGCCGACTCAGCAGACCTTGAGGCTGAGGAGTTGCGCCTGAGCGCCTCCAGGCGCGAGTGCCCGCAACGACCAGCCGATGGTCTCGCTAGTCGACTACGCGCCGTCCGAGTTATGTACCGATAGGGACAGAATCGTAAATATTTTTCGTGGGGACTGCGTCTCTCTCTCTCACACACACACACACACACACACACACACACACACACACACACACACACACACACACACACACACACACACACACACACACACACACACACAGAGAGAGAGAGAGAGCTCTCTCATTCTCGCACACAAACGGCCAGCTAGCTTCACTGTCTATGGGCGAAATGTCTGGGCGAAATGTCCACCAAATGGGCGAAATGTCTGGGCGAAATGTCCGACTTCTTGGGCGAACTGCGCAATGGGCGAAATGACTGGTATTCTACTCTACCAGTGTCAAAATACATAGGTGGCAAACACCCCTTACCTAGTGTGTGCTTAACAATGTTCTACCTACGTGATGGCTATGTATAGAGGCCTCTGTCTTTCCTGTCCCAAGGCAGCAGCATACACATAGCAGGTTAACTGTAGAACACTTTCTAAGCTGTTAAGGTTAGCTCTGGGAACATGGGTGCATTCAGGTGAAAGGTTGGAGAAAGAAGGAGCTGAGGTGGAACACAGCATTTTATAGACAGCAGATGGTGGTGATTGGATGAGGGTGGGGCCAGGTAACAGGATGATTGACAGCTGATGGGTTGGTGACTTCAGACCTGTAGTGAATAGAGACACACGGCCGGAAACGGAAGGCCTACAAATTCATGCCCACTTTTGAGATAGCGCCGCTACTCGGGGTCCGTTAGAATGATGAACTGCAGCTCTCAATGCATTCCCTATGAGAGGACATGAGAGTTAGCCTACTTTTAAAATATTCCTACATTAACTGGAGACGATATTGATTTAAATAAAAATATGTTTCCAAATATATGGAGTGTCTTTGTCAACATAATCTTCTTGTTTTCTTAATAGTTGATGTGTTTCACATTTAATTTGCCACTTTAACGAGTTACCCATAATGTTAACACAGCAGAGGGTAGACGGCAGACAGACAAGTTGTCGCATTTTTTTTTATATACTTTATTTTTTTTTTTCATATGGGCACCACAGTGAGTAGTCATGTGACTACAAAGACAGAACAAAATACAACATTGGGGCAAAGCAGGTCAAAACAAAACAAAAAAGACTTAAGACAAATAAGGCACCAAATTAACACAAAATGGACATCCTTAACAGGGAAAAGGAAACTAAAACAAGAAAAAAACGAAACATGACAAAAACTGGAGAAAGAAGAGAAAAAAACAAACAGAAAGAAGACAAGGTACGGAGGCATATAAGAACTAACCCATGTTCAAGTTCATATTCTTTACCACTCTTTTTCTCCAACTAAAAACATCAGAGCAAAACACTCGTTAATTAAGTCAGTCCTTCATCAAGTGCCTGATAATAAACCAGTACCGTGTTAGAAGTGCTCCCCCCATTTGGTTGTTGACTCTTCCTTATATATTCCCAATAGTCTTCTATTTGCTTTTAGTTAGGCTGAGGTGCTAAGTCCTCATAGCTTGCGTTATAGTCACCGCCTCGTCCACACTCACACTTTCCATGTAGCGCTCCCATTTAGCCCACAGAGTACTACTCTTACTAAGGTTTCCTCTGATTTTATAGGTTAACTGCTCCATTACTTTTATTTGCTCCGTTAGTTCCCTCCATTTCTGTACATTAGGGCTTAGTTTCTGAAGCCAGTTTTTGGTTATAAGTTTGAGGGCCGTTAATCTTAATATTTTGATAAGGTAGGCTACTTGTCTTTAGCTCTGTCTATCTCCTTTGGTATTTTACCCAACAGGATGTATTCATGACTGATATTTACTTTAATTTTCAGAACTCGTGTTATTTCCGTACCAATATTGTCCCAGTACTTTTTCAAGACAGGACAAAACCAGAAGATATGGCTATAGTTGGCGTGGTTTTCTCCACAGTCTCTCCAACATTTTGGTGTTGCTGATTTTTAAAATTTTGCTAATTGGACTGGTCTAAGAAAATATCTCATTTGGCATTTCCATGCGTATTCTCGCCAGATCTGAGATGCTGTTGTCTTGTGTAAAGATATGCTTATATTTCCCCATTCAATTTCAGACAAGGTTAAATCTAGTTCTTCTTGCCATCTTATTTTTTCTCTCAATTCTTCTGGTTTGTTCTGCCTTTCCAAGATGTTATATAAGGCCGAGATTTGGTGCTTAACACTCGCACACTTCTAGTTTTTAACCAAGAACTGTGTCATGGGGTGAAAGTCTGAAATACTTGTCTTCTGTCTGGTGCTTTTCTCGATGTAGCTTCTAACTTGCAAGTATCTAAAAAAAATGAGAGTGTGGTAGATCGTAGTCTCTTTTAAGTGACTCGAATCTTATAATTCCTTTATTATCTATAAATTGCCCAAAAATCCTCAATCCCTTTTGATTCCAAGTCTTGAAAGTACTGTCGTCTTTATTTGGAGCGAAGTCAGGATCTTCCTTTATTTCTCTTAGTAGCAGCATTTCATTATGAATCTTAAGGTCATTCCTGACTCTGTCCCAAACTGTAAGTGTATTTCTAAGCCATATGTTTTCTATGTTTTGTTTGGGGACTTTTGCAAGGAAAGGGAGGAGCTTCTCCATATCTTTACATTCAGCTAATTCTATAGACCTCCATTTTACCTGTATCTCCTCATTTAGCCATGTTTGTATTGTCTTTATTTGAGCTGCATAGTAGTAGTTCTGCAGGCTAGGGAGAGCCAGCCCCCCCTTCCTTTTTGCCAATTTTAGTGTTTTCATCTTGACCCTTGGTTTTTTACTATCCCAGATAAATTTAAGAAGCATTCGGTCCCAGCTCTTGAAAACTGTTGGGCTCACATACAGAGGAAGTGCATTAAACACAAATAAAAATCTAGGCAGTACATTCATTCTTATAGTGTCGATCTTTCCCATTAGGGACAAAGGGACAAGTTGTCGCATGTCAGTGACAACACTGCCTTAACGAGCGCCGAGCGCCGACCAGTGGTGTACCCGCTGTAGAGACAGGACAGTACTTACTTACGTACTTACTCATTGTATCTTTTTCCTAGACGTCCTGCGCCTCCCTGTGTGTAAAGAGGAGGTTTCCCCTGAAGAGGAGAGGAGCTCCAGTCTGGTCCAGGAGGAACCAGAACCTCCACACATTAAAGAGGAGCAGGAGGAGCTACTTCATAGACCAGAAGAGGTTGATAGGCCAATGCTGACATTACTAGCAGTGAAAAATGAAGGTGATGATGGTGAAAACAGAGACACAGAGCCTGTAGCCAGCACCTCAACTGAACACATGAAAACACAAGCTGATGTAGAGGACTGTGGAACATCACATCCAACTAGTGATGACCAGCTCCTCTCTTCACACTGTTCTGAATCTGACATCACTGAAGACAGTGATGAGTGGGAGCCCAGTGTAGATCAGTCACCTTTAAACACACTGAAGTCACACAAGACACAACATGTGGAAGGACAGAGATTGTCTTTGAGCAACAAGATGTCCCAGGACCTGAAATCATCGAAAGAAACAAAATATATACATACAGGAGAAAAGCCGTTCACTTGTACAGTTTGTAACAAAGGCTTTGGTCGCAACGATGATCTAAAAAGACACATGAGGACTCATACAAGGGAAAAGCCATTTGCTTGTAAAGTTTGTAACAAAGGCTTTTCTGACAGCGGTGATCTAAAAAGACACATGATGACGCATACAGGGGAAAAGCCGGTCACTTGTTCAGTTTGTAACAAAGGCTTTCGTCACAACGGTGATCTAAAAAGACACATGATGACTCATACAGGGGAAAAGCCATTCACTTGTTCAGTTTGTAACAAAGGCTTTCGTGACAACAGTGAACTAAAAAGACACATGAGGACTCATACAGGGGAAAAGCCATTGACTTGTACAGTTTGTAACGAAGGCTTTTGTGACATCAGTAATCTAAAAAGACACATGAGGACTCATACAGGGGGGGAAACCTTTAGCTGCAGTTTGTGACAAACGCTTTGGTCCAAATACACATAGATTCATATGCAGAGAAGCTGTTAGTTAAACAGAAACAAATGTTTTTTTCAAGGGATCAATCTGAGTTGATGAATGACATCAGACAAACGTATGATCTATGATCTAGGACGTTTAATGAACAGTGATATTTATGATAATTGTAATGTATTACAACTATGATAATTATTATGAAACAATATCCTGGCCAAAATAAAAAGTCTGTGAGTGACCTGTAATTATGAAGCTCTGTGATACTTGACCTTATAAATTATGAATGGCTTTATATTGTGTTATGATTATTGTTATTAAGCATTCATATTTATGGGATCTTATAATTATACAGTGTGGGGACAAACATGCCTAACATTTCAGCTGAGCACAGCCGCTGTCAACTCAGCCATTCACTGGTCTGGCACCGTTATTATGAAGCACCAACATCTCTGTTGTAATTCACATGCTCAGTTTTGATAATTAAATAACATTCTGCATTCGTAACAAATTCTCTAAGCACTCATCTTTTCAGAAACAACACCACGTTGCTACCTACATGTAGGCTATACTACTATGATCACTACCTACATGTAGGCTATACAACATACTATGATCACTACCTACATGTAGGCTATACAACATACTATGATCACTACCTACATGTAGTCTATACAACATACTATGATCACTACCTACATGTAGGCTATACAACATACTATGATCACTACCTACATGTAGGATATACAACATACTATGATCACTACCTACATGTAGGATATACAACATACTATGATCACTACCTACATGTAGGATATACAACATACTATGATCACTACCTACATGTAGGCTATACAACATATTATGATCACTACCTACATGTAGGCCATACAACATACTATGATCACTATCTACATGTAGACTATACAACATACTATGATCACTACCTACATGTAGGCTATACAACATACTATGATCACTATCTACATGTAGACTATACAACATACTATGATCACTATCTACATGTAGACTATACAACATACTATGATCACTACCTACATGTAGGCTATACAACATACAATGATCACTACCTACATGTAGGCTATACAACATACTATGATCACTATCTACATGTAGACTATACAACATACTATGATCACTACCTACATGTAGGCTATACAACATACTATGATCACTACCTACATGTAGGCTATACAACATACTATGATCACTACCTACATGTAGTCTATACAACATACTATGATCACTACCTACATGTAGGCTATACAACATACTATGATCACTACCTACATGTAGGATATACAACATACTATGATCACTACCTACATGTAGTCTATACAACATACTATGATCACTACCTACATGTAGGATATATAACATACTATGATCACTACCTACATGTAGGCTATACAACATACTATGATCACTACCTACATGTAGTCTATACAACATACTATGATCACTACCTACATGTAGGCTATACAACATACTATGATCACTACCTACACGTAGACTATACAACATACTATGATCACTACCTACACGTAGACTATACAACATACTATGATCACTACCTACACGTAGACTATACAACATACTATGATCACGACCTACAGTACATGTAGGCTATATATACACAACATTATGATCACTACCTACATGTAGGCTATACAACATACTATGATCAATTACACTCAAAGGCGATGATGGGCCAATACAAGATTTGTTGTTTTTAACCACTTAAACGCCTGTAGTGGATTGAGTTAGCGTCTACTCCAAATCTCTTCGCCACAAATAGCAGATCTACAAGTTCACAATGTGTCGCAAACGTGAGGCATTGTTAACTTGTAGATCTGCTATTTTGGCTGTTTGTTTCCCCCTGGAATATGGACGCTGGGTTTCAAGTGGTTAAATCAGTAAGTGTTTAACAGGCTGTGTGTTAAGGGTTAAAGATGCTATTTGTTGTGGCAGCTCAGGGGGAATGGAGGCAGGCCTGACAATAAAGTAAGACCTTTGTTGATTTGTTTCTCAAATCTGATCTTTAGGACTGACTGTCCACACTGTTATTTGCAAGTGAATCAGATCAGATTTGTGTATTCAAAAACAGCCGATCTACAAGTTCACAACGCACTGCATTGTGAACTTGTATATCGTCTAGTTTCGGCAAGGGACACCGTTGTACAACAAAGTATAAATCCTGCTTCAGAATGTCCAGACTGAGACATCTTTAGAAATCAGATTTGAATCACATTTCAAACAAGAATCAGTTTCCATGTGGTTTTATGCTGTTCAGACCTGATCAAATACATCTAGTTCCAATCTGGATAGGACAACAATGTGATTTGGGCTGCCAGTCTGAACAGGGCCTTTTAGTGAGCAGAGAGACCAAGGATGGAGAAAACAGAACAGCTTCATTACATTGAAGGAAGTGATGTTGTAGAAAGATCATCTTCCAGATGGTTCCATGGTTCCTTACGTCTACAACACATACAGGTTGTTGCCTCTGTTGTCCTTCTGAACAAAGAGAACTGCCAATGGGGAGTTGGGGGCTTTTAAGGGTTCCTTAATTGATTTGCTGCCACAGGTGAGTCCTGGTTCAAAGTACCAATTAGCTGCAGCAATAAGATAACGTTTCACTTCTACCACCCCACCTAGCTCCAGTTGGGGGCACTGTTTGTCTGGATTTCCTTAACATAAATTACTGGACATAATAATGTCATAATAATAGTTTAATCTTAGACTGGAATAGACCTTTTCAGTGATACAAATTAAGGCTGTGTTTCATTCAAGTCAAAGTAAACAGAGTGGGTGCTGCTATTGTGCATGTTTATTTAATTAGTATCATTGGTGACACTTGTACAGGGTGTAACATTACACAACTATTTATGTCAATATTCAGGCAGAAGAGAAGTGCTGAGGACACATCTTTTAGTCAGACAGAGGAATATCAGTCCTCAGAAATATAACAATGTGTAGAATCTGTATTTAAGCTGCCCCAACATCCAGATTATCATAAATATCATAAAAATGTGTATGTATCCTTGTAGAATCTGTATTTAAGCTGCCCCAACCCCAACATCCAGATCGATGTCAGACTCCCGTTGCCTTCCAAGGCAACAGGACCCTGTCCACCTTTTCTTCTTCCATTTTATTCACTTTTCCTTTTCCCTTTCTATTCTTTACTCTCATTTTCTCATTATAATATTTCCCATTATTATATTACATAATTATTGTCATATTATTGTCATCTTTTGTATTGAAACAATCTCCTAAAATGTATATTAGTATAAACTCATTCATTCTCTCACAGAGGAAATGTTACATTTCCACAATAATAACTAGCAGCTGAAGCTGTCAAAATATGTAGACACGTACATATGTTTGGTACTTGTTTTTGATAATATCAACATTTTAATTAAGAATATAATAACCACACTTTGTGTTTAATGTAGATTATATATTAATTTCATTTTTGTAAAACATTCATGTTATTCAAAAGAAAGTGGAAGGCAGTCCTTCCATCCATCCGTTCTTTACTCAGTTGCACACCTCCTCCACCAGGTGGCGAAAGGCAACAGTGTCTGGACCCTTTGCTGCTTTTAAAACGTTAACCCGGAAGTTAATGCGTGTTGTTTATTTTCAGAGCTCCGTTCCGTCAGCAACGATAGGACATCCGGTTTTTGAGCTGGCAACAATAAGGTTTCCGGTTGCCTTCAAAATAAGATCACGAAATTGTAATGTTTTTTAAAAGACACAAATCTATTTTAAAAATACATTTATGATGTGTGTCTTTTAAATGGCGCATACTAGAACACTTCTAATTGCCAGTTTTTTTTTTAAAGACACACATTTATTGAAAAAATACATTTATGATGTATGTCTTTTAAATGGCTTAAACTAGAGCAGTGGTTCTCAAACTTTTTCATGTCAAGGACCCCCAAATTGATATATTTGTATTATATTATTGTATCGTATTATTATTTGTATTATATTTGAAAATATCTTGTGCCAGGGACCCCCAGAAGAGAAGATTTGTGTTGCAAATGAAAAAGTTCAAAAATAATTTCAAGATTTTTCAAAAATGTTACAAAATAGCAGTTCTACAAGCTCGCAGCACGGCACGAAGTGACGCGCTGCGAGCTTGTAGATCTGCTATATTTAAAATAGCGAACTTATAAATGGATAAACTGGTTAACTACTTTTGCTGGGGACCCCCTGGAACCATCCCAAAGACCCCTGGGGGTCCCCGGACCCCACTTTGAGAACCAATGTAGGCCTACTATAGCACTTCTAAGTGAGGTTGTTCCAGATTTAAATTGGCTATTGATCCCCATTAAATGTGCACAGTTTCTGATCCTGTTTTGCACTTGGATATTGTGTTCATTTCGTGTGTGTTAGATATATGTATTTTCTTTTTGAAAATTATTATGCTACAATATTGTTTATTTGCAGGAGCAAAAGAACAATGATAAAAGCAACAATAAATATGCTACAAATAATAATAGTAGATGCAGTGCAGGTAAGATACATTAAAAAAAAGTATAGGGTTTATTAAGTTGATCTCACCTATTTAAAAAATAAAATACAATACAAATAAGAATGTAATCAGAAAAATACATTTAAAACGTATATTATTTAACGACATACATACAACATGGACACAGTATAAAAAGAAAAGATTAAAGACATATTGGTAGATTTGTAGTATATGTGCTGTTCCATAACTGAGCGCCCCTGGACTTGAAAAAAAATGGTGGGCCGCCCAGTGCGGCCAGAGGTCAGAAAAGTGCCCCTAAGCCGGACGGGTGTGAAATAAAGAGTGTCGGGCCGTCCAGTAAGGTCAGAGGTCAGAAAAGTGCCACTTTTAGACAATAGTGGGCGCTGCACAGGAGACGGCTCCGCGAGGCAACACTTTGAACATACGCACGCGTTCAGGGAGACCTCCTCTACAATACCACACTCTCGGATAAGCCCGAGAGGTGTAAAAAAAAGTGTGGCGGACCGTCCAGTGAGGTCAGAGGTCAGAAAAGTGGCAAAAAGTGCCGCTTTCAGACAATAGTGGGCGCCGCACAGGAGACGGCTCCGCGAGGCAACACTTTGGACATACGCACACATTCAGGGAGACCTCCTCTACAATACCACACTCTCGGATAAGCCCGAGAGGTGTAAAAAAAAGTGTGGCGGACCGTCCAGTGAGGTCAGAGGTCAGAAAAGTGCCAAAAAGTGCCGCTTTCAGACAATAGTGGGCGCTGCACAGGAGACGGCTCCGCGAGGCAACACTTTGGACATACGCACGCGTTCAGGGAGACCTCCTCTACAATACCACACTCTCCGCTAAGCGGGAGAGGTGTAAAAAAAAGTGTGGCGGGCCGTCCAGTGAGGTCAGAGGTCAGAAAAGTGCCACTTTTAGACAATAGTGGGCGCTGCACAGGAGACGGCTCCGCGAGGCAACACTTTGGACATACGCACACGTTCAGGGAGACCTCCTCTACAATACCACACTCTCTGCTAAGCGGGAGAGGTGTAAAAAAAAGTGTGGCGGGCCGTCCAGTGAGGTCAGAGGTCAGAAAAGTGCCACTTTTAGACAATAGTGGGCGCTGCACAGGAGACGGCTCCGCGAGGCAACACTTTGGACATACGCACGCGTTCAGGGAGACCTCCTCTACAATACCACACTCTCGGATAAGCCAGAGAGGTGTAAAAAAAAGTGTGGCGGACCGTCCAGTGAGGTCAGAGGTCAGAAAAGTGCCAAAAAGTGCCGCTTTCATACAATAGTGGGCGCTGCACAGGAGACGGCTCCGCGAGGCAACACTTTGGACATACGCACACGTTCAGGGAGACCTCCTCTACAATACCACACTCTCGGATAAGCCCGAGAGGTGTAAAAAAAAGTGTGGTGGACCGTCCAGTGAGGTCAGAGGTCAGAAAAGTGGCAAAAAGTGCCGCATCCTCCAACCAGCAAATGCATTGCAAGTGGCAAAACCACATGGGTACATTTATTTCTATGTGAAATGTAATGATGCACCACTTAATGCTGGCATCACAATAGAGGACAATTTGGAAGATATTGGCCATGATGTGGATGTATTTTTTTGCAATGAAAGACCAAATCACAATATGTGTGAAGCCATACCATTACCAATACTAACATTTCTAAAACAGACATCTGCATTCCAAAAATGTCACACACGGCTAGCAGCAGCAGCAGCAGCAGCGCAGTCCCCAGCATTGTTTAAAAAAGCGCTTGAGAAACTCAATGTTGCCAACACTCAGGTGGTGTCATTAGTGTCTTGGCAATTTTCTATGACAGACGTGTGCCACATATTAAACAGCTTTGTGGATGACACACTTGGGGCTCCTTTCCTTGGAAATGAGCTGCTTTGCCTGAAAAATCTTGGTCACTATTTGTACTCAATGTGGTGACCAGGCCGTACCATCTAGAAAGAACATGTCACAACTCATAGTGCAGCCACTTGAAGTGTCACAAAAAGGCATCTTGGACACAGTTGCAAAAATATGTTCTGCTCAACTTTCCACAATTTTTAACATTCACAATTATAAAGAATATAAATAATGAATGAAAATATACTTTTAAGTGCATACTTTTAGTGGCATGTCTATTACATCATGTGTACCTACCAGCTTAATATCAATCAGGCAATGGATGTGGAGCCATTTCAAAATGTGTGACATTTTCAAAGAGAACTCTGGAACTAATCTGAACAAGAATCAAGAGGGATTTATTTGTCACTTACTCAATACAGGTACAAGCAGTGAAATGTTGAGACCTGTTTCTACAAAGACTGTGCTAACACAACCAAACAAAATATGTCAGTAACAAGTAACAATACTGATGTAATGAAGTAGAAGTAAAATTATAGATAACAGAAATAAAATTAAAGTACAGATGGAATGGCAGGTATGATAAACCTTGTGCGTATGTCACAAGTGCCACGGCAAATAGCTGTCTCGTGTCCAGCGTCCAATTTGTAAAGGCTATGCACTGAAAATGGCCCTTTTCTGACCCCTGACCTCACTGGACGGTCCGCCACACTTTTTTTTACACCTCTCGGGCTTATCCGAGAGTGTGGTATTGTAGAGGAGGTCTCCCTGAACGCGTGCGTATGTCCAAAGTGTTGCCTCGCGGAGCCGTCTCCTGTGCGGCGCCCACTATTGTCTGAAAGCGGCACTTTTTGCCACTTTTCTGACCTCTGACCTCACTGGACGGCCCGCCACACTTTTTTTTACACCTCTCCCGCTTAGCGGAGAGTGTGGTATTGTAGAGGAGGTCTCCCTGAACGTGTGCGTATGTCCAAAGTGTTGCCTCGCGGAGCCGTCTCCTGTGCAGCGCCCACTATTGTCTGAAAGCGGCACTTTTTGGCACTTTTCTGACCTCTGACCTCACTGGACGGCCCGCCACACTTTTTTTTACACCTCTCGGGCTTATCCGAGAGTGTGGTATTGTAGAGGAGGTCTCCCTGAACGCGTGCGTATGTCCAAAGTGTTGCCTCGCGGAGCCGTCTCCTGTGCAGCGCCCACTATTGTCTAAAAGTGGCACTTTTCTGACCTCTGACCTCACTGGACGGCCCGCCACACTTTTTTTTACACCTCTCCCGCTTAGCAGAGAGTGTGGTATTGTAGAGGAGGTCTCCCTGAACGTGTGCGTATGTCCAAAGTGTTGCCTCGCGGAGCCGTCTCCTGTGCAGCGCCCACTATTGTCTAAAAGTGGCACTTTTCTGACCTCTGACCTCACTGGACGGCCCGCCACACTTTTTTTTACACCTCTCCCGCTTAGCGGAGAGTGTGGTATTGTAGAGGAGGTCTCCCTGAACGCGTGCGTATGTCCAAAGTGTTGCCTCGCGGAGCCGTCTCCTGTGCAGCGCCCACTATTGTCTGAAAGTGGCACTTTTCTGACCTCTGACCTCACTGGACGGCCCGCCACACTTTTTTTTACACCTCTCCCGCTTAGCAGAGAGTGTGGTATTGTAGAGGAGGTCTCCCTGAACGTGTGCGTATGTCCAAAGTGTTGCCTCGCGGAGCCGTCTCCTGTGCAGCGCCCACTATTGTCTAAAAGTGGCACTTTTCTGACCTCTGACCTCACTGGACGGCCCGCCACACTTTTTTTTACACCTCTCCCGCTTAGCGGAGAGTGTGGTATTGTAGAGGAGGTCTCCCTGAACGCGTGCGTATGTCCAAAGTGTTGCCTCGCGGAGCCGTCTCCTGTGCAGCGCCCACTATTGTCTGAAAGCGGCACTTTTTGGCACTTTTCTGACCTCTGACCTCACTGGACGGTCCGCCACACTTTTTTTTACACCTCTCGGGCTTATCCGAGAGTGTGGTATTGTAGAGGAGGTCTCCCTGAACGCGTGCGTATGTCCAAAGTGTTGCCTCGCGGAGCCGTCTCCTGTGCAGTGTCCACTATTGTCTGAAAGCGGCACTTTTTGCCACTTTTCTGACCTCTGACCTCACTGGACGGCCCGCCACACTTTTTTTTACACCTCTCCCGCTTAGCGGAGAGTGTGGTATTGTAGAGGAGGTCTCCCTGAACGCGTGCGTATGTCCAAAGTGTTGCCTCGCGGAGCCGTCTCCTGTGCAGCGCCCACTATTGTCTGAAAGCGGCACTTTTTGCCACTTTTCTGACCTCTGACCTCACTGGACGGCCCGCCACACTTTTTTTTACACCTCTCCCGCTTAGCGGAGAGTGTGGTATTGTAGAGGAGGTCTCCCTGAACGTGTGCGTATGTCCAAAGTGTTGCCTCGCGGAGCCGTCTCCTGTGCAGCGCCCACTATTGTCTAAAAGTGGCACTTTTCTGACCTCTGACCTCACTGGACGGCCCGCCACACTTTTTTTTACACCTCTCGGGCTTATCCGAGAGTGTGGTATTGTAGAGGGGGTCTCCCTGAACGCGTGCGTATGTCCAAAGTGTTGCCTCGCGGAGTCGTCTCCTGTGCAGCGCCCACTATTGTCTGAAAGCGGCACTTTTTGCCACTTTTCTGACCTCTGACCTCACTGGACGGCCCGCCACACTTTTTTTTACACCTCTCGGGCTTATCCGAGAGTGTGGTATTGTAGAGGAGGTCTCCCTGAACGCGTGCGTATGTCCAAAGTGTTGCCTCGCGGAGCCGTCTCCTGTTCAGTGTCCAATTTGTATAGGCTATGCACTCCTTTGAACAGCATTTATCCATTTATATAAATTATTAATGTTTTAAATCCCTTTTTGTTACACAGAAACATAATATGTGTTGTATAGAAACATAATATGTCGTTTAAATGCTTAATTTATAGTTTTAATGTGCAAATTAACCGTTTTTCAATGGCTCCTTTTTGCTCTAGAGGGTACTCTTATTCTGAAGAGATCGTCCACCGGAAGTCTTATTGTTGCCACCTTATCGTTGCTGACGGAACACAGCTTATTTTCAGGAGCCCGGCTATCGTTATCGTTTCATTTGTTTTGGATCCTCAACGTAGGAATAGACTTATAGAGAGCTTGGTGGAAATGTCTCATAAAGATAAAGGAGGTAAAATGAGTCAAATGGAGTCTGTACGGCTGAAGATAAATGAACACATGACGTCAGTGGTGGGAGAGGAGATATTGTGTGTTTTGGAAAAACAGCGTGGTGTTGATGTGTGTAGTGTGAAGCTTAATGTCAGAGTGTTTGTGTTGGAGCGCCTCAGTGCGGCTGCAGAGTTCATGTGCAACCTCTTCCAGAGAGAGATAGAGACACTAGAAACTCTGCTGGAGACACAAAACAAACTGCTGGACGTTGACTTGGATATGGACATCCATCCTTACACTGCAGGTTGGTTAACACATTCTATTCAACACGAGGTGTGTGTGTGTGTGTGTGTGTGTGTGTGTGTGTGTGTGTGTGTGTGTGTGTGTGTGTGTGTGTGTGTGTGTGTGTGTGTGTGTGTGTGTGTGTGTGTGTGTGTGTGTCAGGTTGACTCCAGGATGAAATGACTAAGGGTATGGTTGAAAATTACGGGGATTCAGCCCTCAGCTAGCACGGTGGCCCCCAGCTAGCGCGGTGGCGCAGTCGGTAGCGCTGTCGCCTCACAGCTAGAAGGTCCTGGGTTCGATTCCCGCAGGGGACGCTGTCGGTGCTGGGGGCGTGTTCTCTCCTCCGCGTCGTCAGTGCCCATACCCTAGGTGGGGTTGGTTAAAGGGCCTCTGTGTGGAGTTTGCATGTTCTCCCCGTGTTCCCTAGGGTAGTTAATACCCTTACAAAAACATGCAGTAATCCAGGTCACTATAGAGCGTCGCAGTTCCCGCCCACTTCTAGTTGCCGGAAGTAAATACTCAATGCATTTTTCCCATTGACTTTTCCGAAAATATTTATATAAATTAATTTAAGCCTAGAATCAAGCCATCCAGGATGCTGGTGAATCATGACCATAAAACGTTTGATTCTGTGAAAAAGCTTTTTTGAAAACGGCAAAACAAAGGGTATTTATTAAATATAGTATATCATATCATTAAATATAAAATAAAATAAAATCACAGAAAAAAAGGTTTTATGGTCATGCTTCACCAGAGTCCTGGATGGCTTGATTCTAGGCTTAAATTGATTGATATAAATATTTTTGGAAAAGTCAATGGGAAAAATGCATTGAGTATTTACTTCCGGCAACAGGAATTCGCGGAACTGCGATGCTCTATACTGCCTCCCCCTGGTCAGCCCGGGCGCTTGATGGAGGGGAAAGGAACTGGTTGGAATAACGTGTTCCTTCCACGCGCTACGTCCAACCAGGGAAACTCATGAGCTCGGCCCTGGCCTCCCTAGGTTGGCAGAGGGAAGGTAGTGCCCAGGATTACATAGACAATTGGCACTGGGTGTAAAAAAACGGGGTTACAAAATCGTGGGATAAAAAAAAAAATACAATTCTAAGGGCTAGCGCTCTTCCACGTCCACGGTGTGTCCACACAGTAAATACTTCAGTCTCTTGTGGGACTCACGCAGGTCTGTCTCTCTCTCTCAACAAAACCAGCAGAAACAAAACATAGTCTCAGCCATGCCTTTCGGCCCGGCGGAGACAAAAATAAGCCAGCTAATTTCCGACTGACCCAGTCAGTAGAGTTGCAGCCTCTTAGTATCATTGTTGAACTTCCTGAGTAAGCGATCCTTCCAGTTTAAACGTCAATTGGATCAAGTCGGCTTCTCTTGGGTGAAGCATGCTCTCTTTGTGCTGACTGAAGACGGTTAACGTTGAGAGCGTGTTCTCACAGGTGGCTGAGGATGCTCCAAACGTAATCCCAAATTTCAGTGCAGTAAGCATGCTTGGCATGTCGGCGAGAGGCTCAGAATAGCGCTGTAGGATGACACCGCTGGGGGTCAATTTGTCTTTGGTAGAGGCAGAGGAGGCCATTTTAGATTTTAAAAACTCAAGCTACATCAAATTGAGACCAAAGCTGTGTTGGTGAGCTCCAACAGTGGTTTTACCTTCTGTATATAACATCCAAAAAGTGGTCAGTCTGATCACTGGCTGGGTCAAGGGCACGCATTGCCTCACAGGGGAGGGGACTGCACGTCCCCTCTTTTCCCAGACATTACGCTTGCGCCCTCATAGCATTGACTGAGGATCTTACTTGTGCCCAGGCCTGCTTTATTCAGCTCCGAAAGGACCAGGTTTATCACACTTAACGCATCACAGTGCTTTGTAGTGGCCATTACCAACAACCTCTCACGCACCTCATTATTCACGTTTAGAAAACAATAGACGTGTACCGGCTATTGCCTATTTCTTCCACTATTTCACTGGCCACATTGTTACTCATGAGAGCTATTATTTAGTGAATTTTGTGTGAAGTGTTGGTGGCATTGTGGGTGATGGTGGTAAATACTTTCGCTAGTTCTGTGTCTTTCCTTATCGTGTAATCCATCATAGACAAAAACAGTCCACTTCCCCCCTCCACTTTTGACTCCAAAGTGTATAAGGTCCCTCTCAGCGGTCGCTGGTATGTCACAAGGAACTCAATGACATCCACGATCGCGCTCATATACAAGCGGTTGTTTATAACTGCGGAGACCTCTGCACCTGTTGCTCTACAAGCACTGTATTCCTTCCAGAGGGAAGTGCAGTTCATATGTTCCTCGCTGTCTTCTAAAACCTTTGTTTTTCTCAGTTGCTGTTTTCCAGTTAGTTAAGCCGGTTTCAGTGAAGGCTGTGTCGGCATTAGCGCCAGAACCAATACTAAACTTCCGACATGGAAAGCAAAAGGCAGCATCAGCAATCACTGAATATTCCAGCCACTCACGTTCATTAAACCAGCTTCTGCTAAACAAGCGTGTTTTTTTGTATATGATCCGAGTTGGGTGGGATTGTAGCCGCACCTGGGCTGGCTTACTCTGTCCCTAGATCAACCGGCGGAGACCCATCAGGACATGGGTGTGGTGGCCTCACCGCGGCCGAGGTCGAGGGCTCTTCCGCGGAGACGGCAGATCTTCGGTCTCTGA
This sequence comes from Gymnoscopelus microlampas, assembly GCF_963454915.1. Taxonomy (NCBI): domain Eukaryota; kingdom Metazoa; phylum Chordata; class Actinopteri; order Myctophiformes; family Myctophidae; genus Gymnoscopelus; species Gymnoscopelus microlampas. The sequence continues at coordinate 54,084,082 of NC_139947.1, read as the reverse complement.
GTCAGGGTCGGGCTTGGTGTTATAGTCATCGCTACTGGGGCTACGTGCCTCCGCACGGGTAGTCACAGTGTGTTCTTCATTTTTTTACTACCAAACCACTGTCTGATGTCCATTCTACAAACTATGGCACATGATAACGCTAGGAACGGAGCAAACTTTGTTTTGTTTTGATTTGTTTTGTGCCCTTTTTCCACTTCCCTCGCGGGAACAGGAAGAGTTTAGGCTCAAATCACTAAACAGCTGCTCTGTCCATGGTGCTGAAATAACAGCACTACTGCGCTCGGTGTGCTCTGCGTTGGGTCGGCAGGTGATTGTAAATTAGACTCACTGGAGCAAGCTTCAGATAATTATATTATACACCTTTATAGGGGAAAATTCTGTGTTTCAATACTGTTATTGTAATCTCTATGATAGTTATAATATTCAGCCATTATTTTTGTTATTTTCATAAACTTTATAGAACATAAACTGAGGGGGTACAATTTGCAACTGAATGGATGAGGGACAGCCAGCCAGGACGCTACATGTTAAATCCTGGCCCCAGATTATCGTATAAAGCCCCAGTGGTAGCCTACCATGTGTTTGTAAGGCTACTTTCACCATTGTAGGTTACTTATAAACTGTGCTGTTATATTGTTGTTGTTGGCTTTTAATTCATTAATTAAAAGTTTGATTACATATCGGTGCTCCTATATTTGTGCTGGTGCACATGACCGACGATTTTACATTTGGAGTAGAGACATGAATGATTCGTTCAGAATTACATTACATTACATCAGTGGTTCTCAAACTTTTTCATGTCAAGGACCCCCAAATTGACACTTATTAGCCCGCGGACCCCCATTTGAAAAGATAAACCAGGGACCCCCATAAGAGAAGATTTTTACGGCTCTAGCAAGTGATTCTAAACCATTTTAATTTCAAGGACCCCCAGTTTGACATGCATTAGGCTACAGACCCCCATTTAATGGCATTTCTATCTCTGGGACCCCAATTCATATTGTAAAATCAATGTTAACGAAAAAACATCACATGGATGCACCTGGGACGTATCATCAGTGTTGTAGCCTGGGGATGTTTCGGGTCTCGCAACATACACCCTCGCCCAGGTGACCCAGCCAGGGTTGATCAAGCCCCGACTTACGTCCCAGGTAGCTACCCACGGTCAGTCCTAAATAGGGAAAGACAGGGCCACTCAATACGCTTGTCCGAAACTACTCTGCCAGGAATGGGGGAGAGGAATTGCTGGTACGTGGAGGGGCTAGGCTCTGTGGATGGCCTCCTGGCCGGGCTCCTCCTCCGTCTCACCAGGTCCAGGACCTGTGCGTTGCACCAGACTCCCCCGCTCCAAACATTTCATTCTGGTGTGATGGTGTCTTGGCCCGTGGTGGTACTGCAGGCTCCCTTAGCGGCTTGCTTGAATGGCCCTCCTGAAGGCCTCACCGTGGATTTGTTGGGCTTCTTCCTCACGGAAGACACTGACTGGGGCGCCAACCCAAACTGCTCCCGGATGCCGTCTACATTCCGGCTGTCACCCGTCTCTCCGGTGGTCACCAATCTATTCCTGGTTGTCACGTAGTCTATAAATGTTAATTTAACTCTGAGAGTGTACAAATGGTAGGGTCCATTTGGTACCATTTGTACACTCTCAGAGTTACATACCCATAAGGGTCCATTTGGTACCATTTGTACACTCTCAGAGTTACAGACCCATAAGAGTCCATTTGGTTCCTATCCATCATTTAGCTGGGGACCCCCTGGAACCCCCTGAAGTACCCCTGGGGGTCCCCGGACCCCACTTTGAGAACCAATGCATTACATTACATTACATTACATTACATTACATTACGTTCAGAATGATTCCAATGGCGTCAATTCAGCAAAAGCCGAATTGCACATACACACTCACACAGAGAGACAGACCCTCTTCTAGACGGCGTGCTCCTTCTAGGACCCTTGTCATACAAGAGGGACACAATATCAAAACACTGACAAAACAATAAATAGGAGAATAAATCGCATCCAAGAAAAAAACAAAAACAGTTTTCACAGAGTTGCTGTGCTGATGCTAACTCTTCTGTCCTCCTTCTGTCTGTGTGTAAAGAGGTTTCATCTGAACATGAGGAGAAGAGGAGCCCCAGTCTGGTCCAGGAGGAACCACAACCTCCACAGATTAAACAGGAACAGGAAGAGGCTGATGTGTCAACATGGAGATTACTACTACATGGGCAGACCAGGTGTAACACACTCTCAGGTAAAAATGAAAAATCACACCCAGTGGCCCTCATTTATCAACGCGGCGTATAAACCGCCATATATTTTTCCATATATTCGGCGTACACCAACGTCAAAGTCACATTTATCAACGCATCCTACACAGCTGATCCGAGCGTTCATTTGGTCCCAGCTTTGATAAATGTCACGGCTGGAACCGAACGTCATTTAAATAACACGCCCTTAAATATTCTCAAAGCGTCACGATTTTACGACATGCAGACGAACCAGAATACGACCTAAGACATGAAAAGCCAATAAGAAACAGTTCTCCCCACTGGCCTCGCCGCACACGCACACGCACACGCACACGCCTCTCTCTCTCTCGCTCTCTCGCTCTCTCTCTCTCACACACACACACACACACACACACACACACACACACACACACACACACACGCCCGCCCAGCTATGTTTCTCATGTAATCCGTAGGCCTAATACAGCGCGGTACAATCTCACGTAGGCTTGTAGCCTACATGAATGACATATTATGATCCCAATCACATGAATGGAATACGTTTATTAATTTATTTACCCCATACCGATCAGTGCGCGTCCGAGTGACACTAAAATAAAGCCGTCATGTAGGCTATTCCCATTTCCCAGCGAGACTCGGACCTCGGACGGGCGAGTTCCGTCCCGCTCCGCATTAATGAGAGATAGCCTGGAGAGAACATAAATGAATGAAGGCTGGTGTGTGTTGGACCATGGGTTAAATGTCTGATCTCCCGGTGGCCATGAAAATATAACAGCAGCGCAGCGCCGCTAAACTCCCGAGAGTCACTCTCGGGAGTTTAGCGGCGCTGTTTATGAGTCACTCTCGGAGAGTGCCCTCGCATAAACTGTATATTTTGAAAAGAGCAGATCTACAAGCTCACAACGCGTGGCGATGCGACGCTGGCTTATGAGCTTGTATATCTGCTATTTTCAATGCAGCTACATCTTATCTGAATGACTGTTAAAGCAAAAGCAGTTTGTTTAAATTACTTTATAAAATGTTATATTTTCGCGGGGATTATTAAATAATCCCTGCGAAAATATAACATTTTATAGACACATAATCCACTCCTAAATGTATATGTACACTAATAAATAATCCTTATTTATTAGTGTATAAACATTTAGGAGTGGATTATGTGTCTAGATGCCTGTCAGACAGTCAGACAATGCTGCTCTGCAGGTCTAGAATGGAATAAACGGGTGCAGCCAAAGTCAACAACAGGTCTCGACCAGATGTGAGATTTCGGCCTACGGTAGGATGAAGCTCACTTCAGGATATATTGATAAATGCCGAAAGGTGCGGTGATTACGCCGTACGCCCATTATTTGGGCTGCACCGCGTTGATAAATGAGGGCCAGTGTGAAGTGAGCGGTGCTATTTATGAGATGAATTAATTTCACCATGCATCTCGGTAGCCAATCACAGCACGTCCTGCGAAGTGACGTGCTTACATTTTTGGGGTGGTGTAACCACCCCTATAAGTGGCTTTTGGACACTGACCAATCCTGCACCGTGATTGGTCAATTGTGTACACCGCAGAACCCTGCCATTGTTAATGCAAATCAATTTTGTACACCGCAGAACCCTGCCATTGTTAATGCAAATCGATACTTTTGCAAAGTCAGCCAATCACATTACAGCTAGTGTCATCACCACCAACTGTAATCTGATTGGCTGACTTACAAATTCAGGACTGTGATTGGCTAGCGAAACACATGACACATGTGCAGCCCTATGAATAGCAGTAAGGACTTAAAAAAAAGTCATTTATACTTTTTTAAGTGAGTCATGTTGTGATGACCACACACCACCTACTTCACACTGGGTGTCACAACCCAGTGTGACACCCAGTGAAATACTCTCCATTTTGATGTGAGAGTAGTATATTTAAGATCAGTGAAAAAGAATCGCAAAATCACTATGGTTGAAATGAGGAAAGTAAAAACCGAAACAAAGAATCACTTCCATCACTGTGATGACCAATGTGACCACACCACCCACTTCACACTGGGTGTGATTTTTTATTTACATTATTATTAATTTCATCATGCGTCTCGCTAGCCAATCACAGCGCGTCTGAGAAGTTTGAAGTTAATTTCATCATGTGTCTCGCTAGCCAATCACAGCACGTCCTGCAAAGCTTTTTTTTCCACAGCATGGCGTCACAGCGAAAGACACATTTTCACGACGGAAAGAAAAGCTTTCACCACGGATAGGTCCTAAACCCTCTTATAGGAGCGGTTGCACCGCTCAAAAAGAAAAATCACTTCATTAGTTCTATTCTAACGAGACCTAAGGCCCTATTTTCCAGCTGGCACAATGTGGCCACGTTCACGTTACATTGTCAATAGACAAACCCTAAATGTGTCCATTGAGTTATCAATATAATGTGATGTACATGCATATTATTAGACCACTCAAGTGCACGCTTGTGCATGTCAGTCCAAGCACCCATAGGTGCAAGAAAATGCCCTTGTGGGAAAAGTGTGGGTGTGCCTTCCACACTAGGAGGTAGGGGGTAGTTACCTGAGGAATACACGTGAGGGGAGGACTGTACAAAACAATACAAAAACAATATAAATGTAAATACCTAACAACAATAAAACAGCAGGCTTGACAAAGATAAACTGTTACTCTTAAAGTTCAAATCTTTACCGGTCTCTCATTGCATATTTTCCCCAGACGTCCTGCACCTCCCTGTGTGTAAAGAGGAGGTTTCCCCTGAAGAGGAGAGGAGCTCCAGTCTGGTCCAGGAGGAACCAGAGCCTCCACACATTAAAGAGGAGCAGGAGGAGCTTCTTCAAAGACCTGAAGAGGTTGATAGGCCAATGCTGACGTCACTAGCAGTGAAAAGTGAAGGTGATGATGGTGAAAACAGAGACACAGAGCCTGTAGCCAGCACCTCAACTGAACACATGAAAACACAAGCTGATGTAGAGGACTGTGGAACATCACATCCAACTAGTGATGACCAGCTCCTCTCTTCACACTGTTCTGAATCTGACATCACTGAAGACAGTGATGAGTGGGAGCCCAGTGTAGATCAGTCACCTTTAAACACACTGAAGTCACACAAGACACAACATGTGGAAGGACAGAGATTGTCTTTGAGCAACAAGATGTCCCAGGACCTGAAATCATCGAAAGAAACTCACTCCATGCAGAGTCACACAGGGAAGAAAAGATTTAGTTGTACAGTGTGTTGCAAAATGTATAATAGTAAAGGACATCTTAATACGCACATGAGGACTCATACAGGGGAAAGGCCATTCACTTGCACAGTTTGTAACAAAGGCTTTTGTTACAGCGGTGATCTAAAAAGACACATGATGATCCATACAGGGGAAAAGACATTCACTTGTACAGTTTGTAACAAAGGCTTTCGTCACAACGGTCATCTAAAAACACACATGAGGACCCATACAGGGGAAAAGCCATTTACTTGTACAGTTTGTAACAAAGGCTTTTGTCAGAACATTGAGCTAAAAATACACATGAGGACTCATACAGGGGAAAAGACATTTACTTGTACAGTTTGTAGCATAGGCTTTTGTTACAGCGGTGGTCTAAAAAGACACATGATGATCCATACAGGGGAAAAGACATTCACTTGTACAGTTTGTAACAAAGGCTTTTGTCAGAACAGTCATCTAAAAACACACATGAGGACCCATACAGGGGAAAAGCCATTTACTTGTACAGTTTGTAACAAAGGCTTTTGTCAGAACATTGAACTAAAAATACACATGAGGACTCATACAGGGGAAAAGACATTTACTTGTACAGTTTGTAACAAAGGCTTTAGTCACAACGGTAATCTAAAAACACACATGAGGACTCATAAAAGGGGGAAAAACCTTTAGCTGCAGTTTGTGACAAACGCTTTGGTCCAAATGCACATAGATTCATACACAGAGAAGCTGTTAGTTAAACTGAAACAAATCTTTTTTTCAAAGGATCAATCTGAGTTGATAAATAAGACAAACGTATGATCTAGGGCTGGGTCTTATGACTTCAAATCAATATCACCATTATTTATAGCTTTTGCCTTGGATTATTTACGTTTAATGAGCAGTGTTAATGCATTGTATAATTATTATAATGTATTACTAACTATGAGGATTATTATAAAACAAGATCCTGGCCAAATTAAAAAGTCTGAGTGACCTGTAATTATGAAGCTGTGTGATACTTGACCATATACAGTGGCTTTATAATGTTTTATGATTATTGTTATTAAGCATTAGTATTTATGGGTTCTTATGATTATACAGTGTTATAAGTAGATTATAATGTATTATAAGTATATTTATGAAGCATTATAGAGCAACTCAATTCACTTGTACAGTTTGTAGCAAAGGCTTTTGTGACAACAGTCATCTAAAAAGACATATGAGGACTCATACAGGGGGGAAAAACCTTTAGCTGCAGTTTGTGATAAACACTTTGGTCCAAATGTACATAGATACGCAGAGAAGCTGCTGTTCACCATTATTTATAGCTTTTGCCATTTACGTTTAATGAGCAGTGATAATGCATTTTATAATTACTACGACTTACCGCACCCAAGCCGTGCTACTCATGCACTGAGTTGGCGGTGCCCGGGATCGAACCCATGACCTTTTGGTCTGAAGACTTTATAATGTGTTATGATTATTGTTAATAAGCATTAGTATTTATGGGTTATTTTAATTATACAGTATTATAAGTATATTTATAAAGCATTATAGACAAAGAATCCATAGCAAGTTTTACCCTAATGGGGACAAAGATGCCTAACATTTCAGCCTAGCGCAGCCGCTGTCAGCGCAGACATTCACTGGTGTGGGACTGTTATTATGAAGCACGGACATCTCTGTTTTAATTCACATTTTCAGTTATGATAATTAAATAACATTCTGGATTCATAACACATTCTATAAGCACTTCAGCTTTTCAGAAACAACACCACGTTGCTACCTACATGTAGGCTATACAACATACTATGATCACTACCTACATGTAGGCTATACAACATACTATGATCACTACCTACATGTAGGCTATACAACATACTATGATCACTACCTACATGTAGGCTATACAACATACTATGATCACTACCTACATGTAGGCTATACAACATACTATGATCACTACCTACATGTAGGCTATACAACATACTATGATCACTACCTACATGTAAGCTATACAACATACTATGATCACTACCTACATGTAGGCTATACAACATACTATGATCACTACCTACATGTAGGCTATACAACATACTATGATCACTGGGGCGCTGGGGTTCAAGTGGTTAAATCAGTAAGTGTTTAACACGCTGTGTGTTAAGGGTTAATTTGTTGTGGCAGCTCAGGGGGAATGGAGGCAGGCCTGACAATAAAATGAGACCTTTGTTGATTTGTTTCTCAAATCTGATCTGAATCTTTAGGACTGACTGTTCACACTGTTATTTGCAAGTGAGTCAGATCAAATGTGTGTATTAAAAAATAGCCAATCTACAAGTTCACATCGCATTGCATTGTGAACTTGTATATCGTCTATTTTCATCAAGGGACACCGTTGTACAACAAAGTATAAATCCTGCTTCAGTGTCAGAATGTCCAGCCTGAGACACATCTTTAGAAATCACATTTGAATCACATTTCAAACAAGAATCAGTTTCCATGTGGTTTTATGCTGTTCAGACCTGATCAAATACATCTAGTTCCAATCTGGATAGGACAACAATGTGATTTGGCTGCCAGTCTGAACAGGGCCTTTTAGTGAGCAGAGAGACCAAGGATGGAGAAAACAGAACAGCTTCATTACGTTGAAGGAAGTGATGTTGTAGAAAGATCATCTTCCAGATGGTTCCATGGTTCCTTGCCTCTACAACACATACAGGTTGTTGCCTCTGTTGTCCTTCTGAACAAAGAGAACTGCCAATGGGGAGTTGGGGGCTTTTAAGGGTTCCTTCATTGATTTGCTGCCACAGGTGAGTCCTGGTTCAAAGTACCAATTGGCTGCAGCAATAAGATAACGTTTCACTTCTACCACCCCACCTAGCTCCAGTTGGGGGCGCTGTTTGTCTGGATGTCCTTAAGATAAATTACTGGACATAATAGTGTAATAATACTAGTTTAATCTTAGACTGGAATAGACCTTTTCAATTAAACAAATTAACACTGTGTTTCATTCAAGTCAACGTAAACAGAGTGGGTGCTGAGGATGCATCTTTTAGTCACACAGAGGAATGTCAGTCCTCAGAAATATAACAATGTGTAGAATCTGTATTTAAGCTGCCCCAACATCCAGATTATCATAAATATCATAACAATGTGTATGTATCCTTGTAGAATCTGTATTTAAGCTGCCCCAACCCCAACATCCAGATCGATGTCAGACTCCTGTTGCCTTCCAAGACAACAGGACCCTGTCCACCTTTTCTTCTTCCATTTTCTTCACTTTTCCTTTTCCCTTTCTATTCTTTACTCTCATTTTCTCATTATAATATTTCCAATTATAATATTACATAATTATTGTCATATTATTGTCATCTTTTGTATTGAAACAATCTCCTAAAATGCATATTAGTATAAACTCATTCATTCTCTCACAGAGGAAATGTTACATTTCCACAATAATAACTAGTAACTGAAGCTGTCAAAATATGTAGACACGTACATATGTTTGGTACTTGTTTTTGATAATATCAACATTTTAATTAAGAATATAATAACCTCACTTTGCGTCTATATGTAAATGATATATTAGTATCATTTTTGTATAACATTCATGTTATTCAAAAGAAAGTGGAAGGCAGTCCCTCCATCCATCCATCCGTCCTTTACTCAGTTACACACCTCCTCCACCAGGTGGCGAAAGGCAACAGTGCCTGGATCCTTTGCTGCTCGTGCTTGTGAAGTCGTTGACCCGGAAGTAAATGCGTGTTGTTTATTTTCAGCAGCGCGAGCTATCGTTATCGTTTCATTTGTTTGGGATCCTCAACGTAGGAATAGACTTATAGAGAGCTTGGTGGAAATGTCTCATAAAGATACAGGAGGTAAAATGAGTCAAATGGAGTCTGTACGGCTGAAGATACATGAACACATGACGTCAGTGGTGGGAGAGGAGATATCGTGTGTTTTGGAAAAACAGCGTGGTGTTGATGTTTGTAGTGTGAAGCTTAATGTCAGAGTGTTTGTGTTGGAGCGCCTCAGTGCGGCTGCAGAGTTCATGTGCAACCTCTTCCAGAGAGAGATAGAGACACTAGAAACTCTGCTGGAGACACAAAACAAACTGCTGGACGTGATGCTACAGCCACACATCAAACTACACAGAGCAGGTTGGTTCATGCTTCATGTCAAACACATGTTTACATACGTTCAACACGAGCTTAGCTACAAGTAGCTAAGCTGCTAGCTTAACCACTTGATTGATTGATTGATTTAATACTTTATTAGTAGTTTAAACCAATAATAAAAGCAAAGGAAAGTACAGTTCAATACAAGGTCTGCTAAGAGGAGTTTAAACCCAAGAAAGCCTATGGCTTGTTTCCATTGGGGTCCTTTGTACTCAATTCATCAAAGCATAAAATGGCAGACAAATATAGGGGGCAGGGGGGGCCAGCCATCCAACCCCTGCAAAATGAGCAGGGGTTAAATGAGTTCTAGATGTGAGCTGTGAGGCCAAGCAGTAGCCTGACCAGTTTTTTTTAGGATGTCTGGAGCCTTGTTTTTAAGTCCTTTGTGGTGCTATGGTACCATGAGCTGCATGCATAGTCGAAGTGACTTTGGATGACTTTGGATGAGTGCTCCTGTTAAGAGTCCTCAATGTATTCTTACTGACCAGTTGTTAGTTGCCATTATCACTGGAAAGATTTGCCTCTAAAATGGAACCCAGGTAACCCACTTTGAGTTGTGGTGCTGATTCTACCTCTTCTGTCCTCCTTCTGTCTGTGTGTAAAGAGGTTTCATCTGAACATGAGGAGAAGAGGAGCCCCAGTCTGGTCCAGGAGGAACCACAACCTCCACAGATTAAACAGGAACAGGAAGAGGCTGATGTGTCAACATGGACATTACTACATAGGAAGACCAGGTGCAACACTCTCTCAGGTATATAATAAAACAAACTTTGTAAGTGCTAATCTAATAAGGCTAAGAGCCCTAATCATCCCTTAGAGGCTGCTAGGCAGTGGTGTGTTCTACCGTTATACGCTGTATACAGTCCAGATTATTTTGTGGGAAAGCGTATACAATCTAATAACCATTTCATCCATTGAAAATGCGAGAGCGTATACCCACGACCACACGCATCGTATCGTATCGTATACCCTCCGAAAAAACCTAGAACACACCACTGCTGCTAGGTCAGATGGGTGTAGGTTCAGAAACAAATTAAAGTTTAATTTACAAGGTGGTTATTGGACCCATACGTATATGCTGGTGTCTTCTTAAATAACAGGTACCTTATTTAAGGACATTTTAATGAATGTCTGTATGAACTCTTCTGAACCGTGCATTTAAAGAAACTACTTGTTGACACTTGAGTTGTGCTCATATCTTCTTATGTTGCCGAGCCAAGTTCAGCCACCTGGTGGCGCTCTGTTCATTCAGTCAGATAGACAGGTGGTGGTTGGTCTCATATATGATCAGAGATCTCTGCCTACTAGGTCTGGACAATTAACTGAAAATATATCGAAACCAACGTTTCATTTATGCTGTGTTCACACTGGCAGATACAAACTCACAGTCCACCATTCATTTGAATGGAAGCCAGTGACGTGAAGTTACAAAGCTACACTTGACGTTTGTAGCTGCTACAAAATTAGTAAGGCGGGAAATTTCCGTTTTCAACACACGATAGTGCACTTGGTGGTACAAGCGCAAAATTTGTCACAGATGACTTTCATATCACCCTAATTGATAATCAACCTCTGGCCACGCAGAATTCCTAAAATTTCAAGATGGCCACCACCAGTTTTCAAAGTGGCTGCAACTGAGCCAATGTTTTAATAATAATAATAATAAACTTTATTTATATAGCACCTTTCATGACATAAATGCAGCTCAAAGTGCTTTACAGAAAACGAGAGAAAAAATGAAAACAAAACACAGGGTAAAAGCAAAAAACATTAGAGCAATGGCAATAATAGAGCAAATGGCAAAAAGGGCAATGGCAAGAAGTAATGGTTACAAATAAGAGGCAGCGGGTCAAGCAAAACAATTAAAACAATAGAGCAGTGGCAAAGTACAGTGGCAAGAGATAAAAGCTAAAGATAAAAGGCAGTGGGTCAGGCAACGATAAAGACAGAAACAACAGCACAGAGATTCAGAAGAAACAGAATCAACTAAAAGCAAGAGTGAATAAATGAGTCTTGAGCTGTGCTTTAAAACTGTCTACAGAGGGTGCCTGTCTTAGGTGCAGAGGAAGCTTATTCCAGGCCGTCGGCCCGTAGAAGCAGAATGCTGCTTCGCCGTATTTTTTATATGACATTTCAGGCACTTCAAGTAGGCCTGCACTAGAAGACCTGAGGGGACGGTTTGGGACATGGCGTCTGGGGAGGTCATAGAGGTAGGAGGGTGCCAGACCGTTGAGAGCCTTATAAACAAGCAAAATAATTTTAAAATCGATCCTAAAAACAACCGGGAGCCAATGTAGTGAAGCTAAAACTGGAGTAATGTGTTCCCTCATCTTAGTTTTAGTTAAAACTCTGGCTGCCGCATTTTGAACGAGTTGTAGTCTGTCGGTTGTTTTCTTTGGCAGTCCAGAGAAAAGAGCATTGCAGTAATCCAAGCGAGAGAAAACAAAAGCGTGGATCAATGTCTTTGCATCATCCAGCGACAGATATGCTCTAATTCGTGCAATATTCCTCAGATGGAAGAAGGCAATCTTGATAACTTGACCTATATGTGTATTACAATTCAGTTCAGAGTCTATTATAACTCCCAGGTTCTTGACTGTAGAGTTACTTCCTACAGTGATGTTACCAAGCCTACTTCTTATTGATTCTTTCTGTTCCCTAGAGCCAATTATGAGAACTTCTGTCTTGTCCTCATTTAGCTTCAGAAAGTTCTCGCTCATCCAGCATTTGATGTTGGACAGACAGGACAACAATGGGTCAAGAGCACTGGGGTCATCTGGAGCTACGGAGAGGTATAGCTGGGTGTCATCAGCATAGGAGTGGAAATTCACTCTGTGTCTGGTGATAAGTTCACCCAGTGGCAGTATGTACAGGGAGAATAATAGGGGACCAAGGATTGAACCTTGTGGAATACCAGAGCAGATGTCATGTTTCTCTGAGTCAAAGTCAGCTAAGTTGACAACGTAGCTCCTGGCTGATAAATAGGAAATAAACCATGACAAGGCCGTGCCTGACAAACCTATCCAGTCCTCCAGGCGTTGAATCAAGATGGCATGATTGATTGTATCAAACGCCGCCGTCAGGTCAAGGAGCAGGAGGACGGATACATTTTTATTGTCAGCTGATACCCTGAGATCATTCATTACTTTCACCAGTGCTTTTTCAGTGCTATGCCCTTTTCTAAAGCCGGATTGGAATTTGTTATGGATTCTATTGTTCTGTAGGTACACCTCTAGCTGATGGAAGATTGTTTTTTCTATGACCTTGCCCAGAAAGGGTAGATTAGAGATGGGTCTGGAGTTACCCAGCACCAGGGGGTCAAGGTTGTCCTTCTTGAGCAAGGGCCTAACAATGGCTGTTTTAAGTGAGTCAGGGAATATACCTGATTGTAGTGAGCAGTTAACAATTCTTAAAATGTCCCCAAGCACACTATCCAGAACCTCTTTGAGAAAGGGAGTGGGGAGTGTATCCAGGGAACATGAGGATGAAGTCATCTGAGATATGGTTTTGTGAAGTTCCTCAAAACCGATTTCATAAAATGAGTTGAGGCTACCCCTGCTGAGGTTAACACTATTGCACCTGGCAGCAGTAGCCGCATTTGGGGTTAAGGAGTTTGAGCTGGCACTGTTTGTAATATCAGCTCGAATGTCGAGGATTTTATTGTCAAAAAAAGATGCAAATTCATTACATTTAGCTTTGGAAGCGGGGAGCGATTGCTTATATGACTGGGGGGGGGGGGGGGGGGGGGGGGTTCAAGAGCCGTTCAATGGTGGAAAATAGAACTCTGGCATTATTTTTGTTATTGTTAATAATGCCAGAGAAATAAGTCTGGACTATTTTTGGACTATATCACTTTGCTGGGGCTGTAGATCTTTCATTTCCCCCTTATTTTAATATAAGAGAATATGTTCTGGGGGTATTTCTACCAAGTAAGATACACAAGTAACATTAGGTTCCAATATGGCGGCAAATTTTCCAATATGGCTGCCGATAAATTGCAGAAATGTGCTTATGCGTTAATCCACATGAGCTTGTAGCACATGTATTTGTATTAATTACCATACACAGAATCCATTTATAGCAAGTTATTTGGTAGCTTTTTAATGACGTAGGGCAACAGACTTTTCAATATGTTCACCAATAAATACAAAAACTTAGATATATATTTAGGGATATTTTATAACAGGTGCTGACCTTTTTCTCTTTCCCTGGAAGGACAAAACTGTATCTGCTGAACGCATGAAAGAAGCAAAGACCTGATGACTTTGATTGCAATAGCTGATGCAATTTCATGAACGGGGATCCATCTGAGGTCCTTCAACAGCTTTTTGAAGCCAAGGCTTTGTGTCTGGGTAGCTCAGTCAGTAGAGCTTTCACCTTCGGATCACATGGTCATGGGTTCGATCCTGGGCACTGCCAAGTCAGTGTATGAGTAGGTACGGTGTGTGTGGCTCCACCTCAGCAATACCTTACTATGACAACAACGTCAGTATCTGAGCTGCGAATCATGGTGTATCAGATGCTATCTTCTGCAGCTCTGCCTCAGATACTGACATTGTTGACATAACAGTTTCACTTGTTCAAAGACTTGGCTTGAATTAGCTGTGGATTGACTTTGGAAGGAGGGAAGGACCTCAGATGGATCCCCATTCATGAAATTGCATCAGCTATTGAATGAAAGTCATCAGGTCTTTGCTTCTTTCATGCATTCAGCGGATGCTATACAGTTTCGTCCTTCCATGGAAAGGGAAAAAGGTCTGGAAAAAGGTCTGGAACTACAACTCCCGAAATCCAAGAGAGGAAACTGGCACTTCAGTTCACGAAAATATCTTTTAAAACATCTTTACATTTTAATTTTCAATTTCCATTTCTGCCAAGCAGCAAGCTAAAAATACTTAAATGATTTGTATTTATATTAGGATAAATGTACGCGACTGTAAAGACGAAACGGAAGTGGGGAGGAAGCTTCACATACGGTTTATATTCTAATCATCAGTCCCAGACTGTATGACCGGAAACATTTGAAAATTGTGGGAGGCAACAGTCTGGCCACGTGAGACTACCAGTACACTGGCCTCAGTGGCCTGTCACTTGCCCAGCCACCATTTGTAAATGAGGCTGTGTTTATAATGACTTAATAACAAAACAAAAAGTAAGCACTAAGCTTTACCAAGCTAATAAATCACTTTCAAATGTTCCATAAATGGATTATATGTATGGTAATTAATACAAATACATGCACTACAAGCTCATGTGGATAAACCATAAGCAAATGCACATTTCTGCAATTTCTCGGCAGCCATATTGGAAAATATGAAAACAGTATAACCTACTGTTATTTGTTAGCGTACTTGGTAGAAATACCTCCAGAACATATGTGTAAACACAACACATGTTTAACCTCTTGAACCCTAGCATCCCTATTCTTTTTCTTTTTTTGAGACCCCATGGGGGCATTCAGTTTCAGCTTTGCCCAGCTGAGTGCTGCCCACAGAGGAGCGTGGAAGGGGGAGCAGTTAGGGGTTAAGTGTCTTGCTCAGGGACACATGGCTGAGGGCTGGAATTGAACTTGAGACCTCTAACCATTCAGCTACGGTCAGGGAACGTTCACAGAAAATAGCCAAAGTACAAGCTCAGACTGTGCCGGCCTTGTTGTGAAGTTATTTAAAAAGCCATGCATTTATTTAAGTAATATTACACGAGAGGGTGTGCTTTACCGTCATTATTGGCACGCCAGTGATGCGGTCAGGAACGAGGTGGAGCCGAGTTCCGCAAGCATCACTGAAGTGCCAATAAGGCCTAACAAAATAATATGTTGGTTTCCGGTTGGCGACCGACCCTATTAAATACGTGCGACCCAGATGATTTTATTGGCATTTGGAGTGAAAATAAAAAAATAAATAAAATTAAGTCAAAATCCGACCGAGTCGATCAAAAACGTCTTACAAAAAATATATTTGGTGCGACCACATTCGCGAAATTTAATCAAAGTTTTCTTTCGTCTAAAATATCATGTGTGCAAATGTTTTGTTTTACTATTCATGCGTCATCGCGAGGAGACGGCGGCGCACAACAACAGCAGCAGCACATGCACGTCCTCCTCCAGCCATGGACCTGTGTACAGTGTCTGTCGTCTGCCCGTGCAAACCACCTCCTAAAATAATTCAATTGACTACTAAAACGTTTGCAGACATAATTAAGGAGGTGAAACAGTGCCGATTTTTCATCTGCAGCAGGGAGACACGACCGAGCGGATACATGGACCCACATCTCAGTTGCAAAGAAAAATCACCCCTTGACTCTCGTTGCATATGCTGTTGAAAAGACAACTTTGGCATGGACGGGTGGTGAGTGTGTGTGTGTGTGTGTGTGTGTGTGTGTGTGTGTGTGTGTGTGTGTGTGTGTGTGTGTGTGTGTGTGTGTGTGTGTGTGTGTGTGTGTGTGTGTGTGTGTGTGCGATACGTGTGTGCGCACTTCTCTCACACAGACAGTAGCTGCTCATTCCGCCTACCTGTAGGGTTGCCTCTTATTCCAAATAAATTACTAGGCGCCATCTGAAAAGTCCTTAATGCTGTAAACAGCTTCCGTAATAAAGGAACATCCGCACTTTCTTCAGTTATATTCTTGGTTTATTTTTTAGGGTGAACAGCCGCAGCAGACAGTCTATCTGGAGAAACAGACGCGTTTCGGCACGTCGGCCTTCCTCAGCGTTTCAAACTAGAATACATCAAACAAGATGTGACATATATAGCTATGCGATAGTGTACAGCTGATTCTCATTGGTGAATACAATTCACTTGCAATTCATAGTACTATTAGTGTTTACATTAAGCGTTACACAAAGTATTTGTTTAGTAAAAATATTCTTAGAGTTTCCACAAATTCCACAACCAGAAACATCAATTCATAGAAAACATTTCATAGAAAACAATTCAATAATAACTCTTCATTCAGTCCCTTAGGGAACTCAGTATTTAATGCATGGATCCAGTAAGCCTCCCTTTGTAATAGGACCCGGTCTCTGTCCCCACCTCTTCTCAGTGGGTTGACTACTTCTAAACCTTGAAATCTTAGTGTACATATGTCATGTTTAGCCATATTATAATGCCTGGCAACTGGAGACTTCTCGTCTTTGTTTCTAATATTACTCTTATGCTCCGTAATTCTGTTTTTTAATTCTCTTTTGGTCTTTCCCACATAGCAAAAACCGCAGGGGCACTTTAAAAGATAAACTACATATTTTGTCTTACATGTAATTCTCCCTTTGACTTTAATTTTTTTTACCATTATGAGGGTGAGAGAAAGAGTCTCCTGTTATCATGGCATTACAATTAACACAACCTTTACATGGGAAATTCCCTGAGGGTATAGTAGATAAAAAGTGTTGTGGTTGAATATACACATCATTTTTTATTAGTTTATCGCTTATATTGTTTGCTCTCTTGTTTGCAAAAATTGGGGGGGTGGAAAAAGCTTTTCCTACCACTGGGTCACTGGACAGTATATGCCAGTGTTTTTGACCACCTGTTTAATGGGTTGGGAGATAGGGGAAAATGTAGTTGTCATAACTATAGGTTGTTTTTGTTTAAAGCAAAAGAAGATTTAGGAGCAAGGAGACTGGTTCTATCAAGGGGCTTAATTTTAGACTTTTATTAGTTAAAATATTTTCGGTATAACCTCTTTCTCTAAACCTACTGCACATTTCTGTAGACTGACTATCAAAATCAGATTCACTGTTACAGATTATTTTAAGTCTTAACATTTGGCTATATGGTAACCCTCTTTTTAGACTAGAAGGGTGATAGCTAGAAAAATGAAGATAGTTGTTTCGATCGGTCTTTTTACGGTACACTGTTGTCTGAATCCCTCTATTTGTTTTTTTAACACATACATCTAAGAAGTTAACAGTTTCTTGACTGGCTTCCAAAGTGAACGTAATGGAGGGTAATCTTGAGTTCATGTAATCTGTAAACTCTTTCAACATTTCAGAAGTACCACAAAAAATATATCATCAATGTACCTAAACCAGCCTTTTAACTGAGTACTAAAGGGGTTGTCTTTATACACATAGTGCTCTTCAAATTTACCCATAAACAAATTCGCATAATTTGGGGCGAATGGGCTGCCCATTGAAACACTTTGTTTTTGGAGATAGATAGATAGATAGATAGATTTTTATTATAGTGTCCTGCACCACATGATGCCCAGCCCGCACAGGCTTATAAGACACTCACACAATGTACATATACACCAAGATACACCACAGACAGAATACATAAACATTTTGATTGTCCAAGTTACGGGTACATCGTCCTCCATCTCAACTGCCATGCTTTCTCTATGAATTTTCCTAAAACAAAAACTTCCTTATTGAACAGCCAACTTAACATAACATTCAGACATCCAAAACAAATCTGGATTCTTATCCTGCATTTTTTCAAATAAAGAATTTCGTACATCATTGTACAGTGGACAGTGAAAAACAAAATGAACCTCATCCTCCACAACTCCCAGGTCACACAGAACACACAATCGCTGCTCCTCAGGAATGCCAGTATATCTACCCACCTCAACTGCCAGAGGTAATGCACCAGATCTTAACTGGGCACAGAGAGACCTCTGTCCTCTCTTTAGATTGAATGCAACATAAGGTTCAGTGATATAATTCTCTTTATATTGAACATAATTTCTTAACTTTGCTTTTTTCCAAATGTCCACCCTCCATTGCTCCTGATGTAATATTGATAATTTATGTTTGACAGTATTTATGTTACAATGAAGGTTGTTCATAAAATATGCATTTAAATCAGAGAGTGAAAATATTGAAGAGACTTCTCTTGTCCATGGATGATTACATCTTCTATTCCAATTAAATATATTTTCGTAAGCCTCTCTTCTGGCAGTTGGGTAAGGCGGTTCCACAGTCTAATCATTTCACATCTCTGCCTTATGAGGCAGCTTTCCCAACCTGTGTCACCTTCAATGGCCAACTTAGTGGTATACTTGTGCACCCCGAGAAAACACCTTAAAGCTCTACTCTGAATATTTTTACATTCGGTGGCCTCCTCAAAGCCCCATACACCTGCTGCATAGAATAACATGGAAGAAACCATAGAGTCAAAAAGCTTGGTAAATGTAGCAAAACCTAAATCAGGGCACATTTTCACTTTACTTAATATGGCACCTAATGCTCTACCTGCTGAGTCAGCCAATACTTTCCTCCCCTCAGAAAAACTCATAAATTCATGAAAAACAAAACCTAAGTATTTATATGAGGGGACATAACTCAAAGACATTGACCCAAAAGTAAAACTACGGTTACTCTGCTGTTCAGCTTTCCTTCTAAAATGTATAATCTGAGTTTTCTCTCTGTTAATGGCAAGTCTCCATTTACTGCACCATAGACCCACAATATCCAACATTTTCTGTAAATTTAACACATTTTCAGCCATCAGAGCAATGTCATCAGCATATAAAAGAATACTCAAATTAATATTTTCAATTGATAGACCCAAATTGGCCTGCTTGATTTCCTGAGCTAAATCATTTACATAAAGAGCAAACAGAGTGGGTGAGAGCACATCTCCTTGCTTCACACCGAATGGAGTGGGAAACTCATTGTCGAAATTGATTTTTTGTTGTTGTAAGGACCACATTGGCCAAGTTCATGATACGGTCTGTAGGAGGTGACTGGGTCACTCTTGACTCCATATAATATTTGAGGGCTTCTAAACCTTCTTGATGAGGTACATTTGTATAAAGGCTGGTTACGTCCATGGTGCATATATATTCAGAATCTGAGATATCTCCTAAGGACTTTAACTTGTTTAAAAAGTCAGTTGTGTCTTTTAGATAAGAAGGCAAATTAAACAGTAAATCTTTGATGTGATAATCAATGTACTGTGAAATAGGTTCGGTCAAAGAGCCTATACCTGCCACTATAGGGTGCCCGGGGACCGGAGGTTCACAGCTCTTATGTATTTTAGGCAAAGTATATAAAATAGGGCGTACTGGGTGTTCTCTGAACATGAATTTGTATTCATCCTTGGAAATGATTTGGTCAGACAAAGCTTTGTCTAGTGTACTCTTAATTTCTTTAGAGAAACGAATAGTGGGATCACAGGATAACATACTATAATACTCAATGTTGCTCAATTGTCTATTTATTTCCACAATATATGACTCTGTCTTGTAGAACAATAGCACCTCCTTTATCCGCTCTACGGATGACAATAGATTGGTCACTGGATAGGTCTTTCAAAGCTAGCCTCTCTTGTGGTGACAAATTCGAATGACAATGGTTAATAGGTTCTATGGGGGAAAGTAAGGAAAACACATCTTGGTCAATCAACCTACAAAAAGTGTTCACAGAAGCATTAAGCATAGGGGGAACAAATGTGCTCTTGGGTTTAAAGGTCTTTGTCACGTGACTGTCTCTTATTTCTTCTGATCTCCCCAGTTGGGGAGAAAGGGGTGGGTTGACAATGTTACTGTCCTTGTAAAAGAAGGCTTTAAGTTTAATCGATCTGAAAAATTTGAAAAGTTCCACTTTTGTAGTGAATGGATCCGCCTTTTTAGACGGTACAAATGATAAACCTTTAGAGAGGACAGTTATTTCATTAGGATTCAGATGTCTACCCGATAGGTTGATTATGTTGGAGTCGTCTTCTAAACAGCTTCCGACAACAACTCTAAAAGACGTTGTGGTCCACTGGTTTAATTCATGTGCCGATACAGACGTCTTCGCATCTATCCAGCTGTAGCCTATTAAAGCTTGTTAAGACTCGTCCGAAAGTTTAACAAAGAGTAGTGTAACATTTTTAGTCAGAGGTTAAAACAAGCCAAAACAGTGACATAAGGTGAGCTGAGAGATGAAACAGGGACCCCCTTCTATATTGTATGACATTTTTACTTGGTCTGCTCTTTTTTCCCCTCTACACCTATATACCTCTTTGCCAAAAATAGCAGATCTACAAGCTTGTGAGCTTGTAGATCTGCTATTTTTGGCTTTAGTCCACCTCCGAAATGGGATGCTAGTGGTTAATGTAAAAAATATCATATCACACAAAGGTTTGGTGCCCCCCCTGTAGTAACTCTGAGGACCCCCTAGGGGTCCCGGACCCCCTGTTGAAGACCCCTGGACTAAAGTGACATAAGGTAAATTTCTCACCTTGAAAACAATTAAATGCAGACATGTCCTGCTATGTGTCTGAATGCGAAAACCTTATTTATTTGTTTTTGCTTTTAGTTCAAATAAGAAAATAATTTTGCATTAGGATAAGATTTTGTTAGTTAAAAAAGATTACCATTTTTAATAAATAATAATTCCATTAACTGATCTCAATATGGACCCATAATAAGTTTTGCCAAAATCATGCAGCTCTAACGGCTAACAGCAACAGCCATAACAGCAATGGTACAAATAAATACATATAAATATAAATAAATGATATAGGCTACAGTAGTAGTATTCTTTTTTAAATTCTTCTTGTTTTTGTAATGACTTTAGGCCTTTCGTTGCATAGTTAGGGCATCAATATTATAGCCATATCATGATATTAGACTGGATATCGTCTGTGATTTTGGATATTGTACTATTATGATATGGCATAAGTGCTCTTTTCCTGGTTTAATCTTATTGGTACTCTGTATTGGCAAATACACAAAATTAAGTACTTGTACTTAGCCTGAAAAAAAATCTAGTTAGAAATTAGAATATCGGTATCGGTAAAACCGGTATCGGCAGGTCAGACTTTAAAAAAAACGGAAATCGGTATCGGCCAAGGATTTTCCAATCGGTGAATCTCTAACTCTACCTCTAAATGTGATATGTGGCACTTTATTTTGTATCTTTCACTCAGCTGTTTGTTTCAGTTGTCTGAGTCAGAATGCAGGGATGCTTTGGCAGTGTTTCTGGCAAGATGGTTTTGAACCTCCCTGAAGCCGAATATACTGCATGCATAAATGCAATGGATGTGCAATGATAGCGTTTTAAGCAGTAAAGCTGTATACTGTATATCAGTAATAGAATGGGCTTCAATGTTAAAGCTCTTAGTTCTGAATTGAGCTCATCTCATACCCTGGGGTAAAATGTTTTGTTTTCAAATCCTGGTTTAATTCATTCACCAGTCACTATTCTTGGTTTTCCAGCTCCTCAGGCCATTGGTTTAGCCAGTTTGATCCAGGGATAGCCAGTAGCTAAAATATCTGCTTCAAAACACTTTATTTATTACTTGAAGATGTTTGTTTTGTATTAATATTTTTGGTATGTGAGTGATACAGCACTTTACTTTGGTACTTTACTTAGAGTTGAATTAAAACTCAAAAGTATTCAACCAGTGTGTGGACATTCTATTCAAAGTTTTCAATTGTTTATTGTTTGTTGTTTTCAGACACTATTTTGTAAGTGCAGTGTACATGAACCATTTAATGATTTAGAAATTGGTAACTCAAGAAAACATAGAATATATTAAAAAAGAAGCATATCGATCATTGCCATGGGGGGGGGGGGGAAGAGAAAAAAAACTACCTACCCATCCTTCCCATGACGAAATAAAATAAAATTCCTTGCTACCCATCATTCCCACAAAAAAATAAAAATAAAAATAAAATAAAATAAATTCCCTACCTACTCAGCCCTAAAATGACAGCCAACCGGATACCAAAGTTTTATTTTGTTAGGCCTAATGTAGGTAAAGCACAACCTCGAGTGTAATATTGCGATTATACAACAGTTACCAACAAAAAACATCCAAATGTATTCATATTGTGGGGCAATTCATAATGTTTTGCTATTATCCGTTTCCCTGTAAAGAAAAGAGTTTATTTGACTGAGACATTAAATAGTCCCTGTAGCAGCGCTCTGAGGCACCGTCTCATCAACACAGCTGATTCCAGTAGGCTATATGCTCCGTCGTACGACCGTGTCACGTGGCCAAAATAACTGATCTACAAGCTGACAACGCGTCGCAATGGCAACACGTTGTGAACTTGTAGATCGGCTATTTTCGCCGTGCGATACCTTCGTACGATAAAGTATAACATACACTGGACTGTTAACGAAATGGGAGTAATTTTACTTTTACTCCGGTGGCGGCGGTGGGTCAGGCTACTGTCTTTTTTTTCCTTTTCTTTTAGGCTATTGTCTGTTTGTTTTCCTACCGTGGGACAGCGTGACGTCACAGCACAGCTGTGCCTTATATGGTCTAATCAGGTGCGGACTGCAGTGCGGAGTGATTTATTAATGTGATTAGGCCCGTGCTATCATGCTGGTTTGAAGCACGGCTAGATAGCTATTTAAACCAATCAGATTGCTTGGTCGGAACTACCTGTTGTATAATAAACCTTCTACATACCTTGTACATAGCAGGGTGTTGAGTGAACAAAAAAGTGAGCTTGGGAGAATGTTTAGCTGAACCATGGTGGGAATCACTTAACACACAAACAGACAAAACAAGGAAAACATTAATAAATGGTGATATATTATGTTGATTGGTGGCCGTCAATCGCATGATTATGAAATATGGGCCCGGCCCTACTGATCATCTATTATGATAGACAGCTCTAGTGTACACAAAGATTCAAACGTTTGATTTCAGTACAAATCTGTTCAATGTCCACCACAAAGTGTATTGGTGGAATGGAATGGTTGCAGCCGATATACAAATATCTTAGATAAATGAGGATAGATCTATGGTTTAGGAGCATTTATTTACAGCGGAAGTTACTCTAACTATCACACCTATGAAACCGAGGTAACACCCAACTGCTCCAGTGGAGCTGCATAGCGGCCAACAGTATAAGACTGTGGTTGTACTAGTCAGCTCCCAGGTTTTAATGTGTCTGTCTGTCTGTGTGTTTCTATGTGCAGGGCGTTGCTGAAAATGAGCACTTGTGCTCAGCTACTACCCTGGGTAAATAATAATAAATAAATAAAAGAAAATGTGTTACAAATATTTCATCTTTGCTTTCATTGTATCTTTTCCCAAGACGTCCTGCACCTCCCTGTGTGTAAAGAGGAGGTTTCCCCTGAAGAGGAGAGGAGCTCCAGTCTGGTCCAGGAGGAACCAGAACCTCCACACATTAAAGAGGAGCAGGAGGAGCTACTTCAAAGACCAGAAGAGGTTGATAGGCCAATGCTGACGTCACTAGCAGTGAAAAGTGAAGGTGATGATGGTGAAAACAGAGACACAGAGCCTGTAGCCAGCACCTCCACTGAACACATGAAAACACACACTGATGTAGAGGACTGTGGAACATCACATCCAACTAGTGATGACCAGCTCCTCTCTTCACACTGTTCTGAATCTGACATCACTGAAGACAGTGATGAGTGGGAGCCCAGTGTAGATCAGTCACCTTTAAACACACTGAAGTCACACAAGACACAACATGTGGAAGGACAGAGATTGTCTTTGAGCAACAAGATGTCCCAGGACCTGAAATCATCGAAAGAAACTCACTCCATGCAGAGTCACACAGGGAAGAAAATATTTAGTTGTAGAGTGTGTTGCAAAATGTTTAATCAAAAGGGACATCTTAAGACGCACATGAGGACTCATACAGGGGAAAAGCCCTTTACTTGTAATGTTTGTAACAAGGGTTTTCGTCAGAGCTGTCATGTAAAATTACACATGAGGACTCATACAGGGGAAAAGCCATTGACTTGTACAGTTTGTAACAAAGGCTTTTGTCACAACGGTAATCTAAAAATACACATGAGGACTCATACAGGGGAAAAGCCATTTACTTGTTCAGTTTGTAACAAAGGCTTCCATGACAACAGTAATCTAAAAATACACATGAGGACTCATACAGGGGAAAAGCCATTTACTTGTTCAGTTTGTAACAAAGGCTTTCATGACAACCGTAATCTAAAAATACACATGAGGACTCATACAGGGGAAAAGCCAGTGACTTGTACAGTTTGTAACGAAGGCTTTCGTGACAACGGTAATCTAAAAATACACATGAGGACTCATACAGGGGAAAAGCCATTTACTTGTACAGTTTGTAACAAAGGCTTTAGTCGCAACGGTAATCTAAAAACACACATGAGGAGGACTCATACAGGGGGGAAAAACCTTTAGCTGCAGTTTGTGACAAACACTTTGGTCCAAATGCACATAGATTCATACGCAGAGAAGCTGTTAGTTAAATGGAAACAATTGTTTTTTTCAAAGGATCAATCTGAGGATCAAACATATGATCTATCACCATTATGTATAGCTTCTGCCTCGATTATTTACGATTAATGAGCAGTGATAATGCATTGTATATTTATTATAATGTATTACAACTATGAGAATTATTATGAATCAAGATCCTGGCCTAAATAAAAAGTCTGTGAGTGACCTTTAATTATGAAGCTGTGTGATACTTGACCTTATACATTATAAATAAGTAGGACGGGAGGTGGCTTATTGTCGGTATCAGCCGAGTAACACGCGGGAGTCTGTCCCCGTTACAATGAGCTAGACCCCTGGGAGATGGATTGCTGACCTATCCTCAGCTCCCAGTACTTACCGCACGACTTACCGCACCCAAGCCGTGCTACTCATGCACTGAGTTGGCGGTGCCTGGGATCGAACCCATGACCTTGTGGTCTGAAGGCTTTATAATGTGTTATGATTATTGTTATTAAGCATTAGTATTTATGGGTTCTTATAATTATACAGTATTATAAGTATATTTATTAGGGGTGTCACGATTCACTTACCTCACGATTCGATTCAAAATCGATTCCTAGGGTGCCGATTCGATTAAAATTGCGATTCTGCGATTAATTGATATTCGATTCGATTCTGCGATTTATTGCGATTTTCTAGGGTGCCGATTCGATTAAAATTGCGATTCTGCGATTTATTGCGATTTTCTAGGGTGCCGATTCGATTAAAATTGCGATTCTGCGATTAATTGATATTCGATTCTGCGATTTATTGCGATTTTATAAAAAAAAAAAAAAAAAAAAAAAAATCGATTTTGAATCGATTTTTAAAATCGTGGCATTAAGAATCGCGATTTATTCATGAATCGATTTTTTTTGACAGCCCTAATATTTATAAAGCATTATAGACAAAGAATCCATAGCAAGTGTTACCGTCTATACAACATACTACCTACATGTAGGCTATACAACATACTATGATCACTACCTACATGTAGGCTATACAACATACTATGATCACTACCTACATGTAGGCTATACAACATACTATGATCACTACCTACATGTAGGCTATACAACATACTATGATCACTACCTACATGTAGGCTATACAACATACTATGATCAATTACACTCAAAGGTGATGATGGGCCAATACAAGGTTTGTTGATTTTAACCACTTAAACACCTGTAGTATTAGAGAACTGGATTGAGTTAGCGTCTACTCCAAATCTCTTCGCCACAAATAGCAGATCTACAAGTTCACAATGTGTCGCAAACGTGAGGCATTGTTAACTTGTAGATCTGCTATTTTGGCTAATGTTTCCCCCTAGAATATGGACGCTGGGGTTCAAGTGGTTAAATCAGTAAGTGTTCAACAGGCTGTGTGTTAAGGGTTAATTTGTTGTGTCAGCTCAGGGGGAATGGAGGCAGGCCTGACAATAAAGTAAGGCCTTTGTTGGTTTGTTTCTCAAATCTGATCTTTAGGACTGACTGTTCACACTGTTATTTGCAACTGAATCAGATCAGATTAGTGCACTCAAAAACAGCCAATCTACAAGTTCACAACGTGTCACATTGTGAACTTGTATATCGTCTATTTTCGGCAAGGGACACTTGCTCGTTGTACAACAAAGTATGAAAATACTCTGCTTCAGTGTCAGAATGTCCAGCCTGAGACACATCTTTAGAAATGACATTTGAATCACATTTCAAACAAGAATCAGTTTCCATGTGGTTTTATGCTGTTCAGACCTGATCAAATACATCTAGTTCCAATCTGGATAGGACAACAATGTGATTTGGGCTGCCAGTCTGAACAGGGCCTTTTAGTGAGCAGAGAGACCAAGGATGGAGAAAACAGAACAGCTTCATTACGTTGAAGGAAGTGATGTTGTAGAAAGATCATCTTCCAGATGGTTCCATGGTTCCTTGCCTCTACAACACATACAGGTTGTTGCCTCTGTTGTCCTTCTGAACAAAGAGAACTGCCAATGGGGAGTTGGGGGCTTTTAAGGGTTCCTTCATTAATTTGCTGCCACAGGTGAGTCCTGGTTCAAAGTACCGATTGGCTGCAGCAATAAGACAACGTTTCACTTCTACCACCCCCACTTAGCTCCAGTTGGGGGCACTGTTTGTCTGGATGTCCTTAAGATAAATTACTGGACATAATGTCATAATTCTAGTTCAATTTTAGACTGCAATAGACCTTTTCAATTAAACAAATTAAGGCTGTGTTTCATTCAAGTCTAAGTAAACAGAGTGGGTGCTGCTATCTTGCATGTTTATTTAATTAGTATCATTGGTGACACCTGTACAGGGTGTAACATTACACAACTATTTATGTTAATATTCAGGCAGAAGAGAAGTGCTGAGGACACATCTTTTAGTCACACAGAGGAATGTCAGTCCTCAGAAATATCACAATGTGTAGAATCTGTATTTAAGCTGCCCCAACATCCAGATCATCATAAATATCATTACAATGTGTATGTATTCTTGTAGAATCTGTATTTAAGCTGCCCCAACATCCAGATTATCATAAATATCATAACAATGTGTATGTATCCTTGTAGAATCTGTATTTAAGCTGCCCCAACCCCAACATCCAGATCGATGTCGGACTCTCGTTGCCTTCCAAGACAACAGGACCCTGTCCACCTTTTCTTCTTCCATTTTCTTCCTTCACTTTTCCTTTTCCCTTTCTATTCTTTACTCTCATTTTCTCATTATAATATTTCCCATTATTATATTACATAATTATTGTCATATTATTGTCATCTTTTGTATTGAAACAATCTCCTAAAATGCATATTAGTATAAACTCATTCATTCTCTCACAGAGGAAATGTTACATTTCCACTATAATAACTAGTAACTGAAGCCGTCAAAATATGTAGACACGTACATATGTTTGTTACTTGTTTTTGATAATATCATCATTTTAATTAAGAATATAATAACCTCCCTTTGCGTCTATATGTAAATGATATATTAGTATCATTTTTGTATAACATTCATGTTATTCAAAAGAAAGTGGAAGGCAGTCCCTCCGTCCATAGCTTCCGGCAGTCGACATGGGTGGTCGCATCGATGATCGCTCTCGCGTCCTGCGTCCTCGTATACCTTTCCTTATCCTCATCCTGTGGATTATGGATTTACACCTCAACTCCGCATGGATCATACACCAGAAGGATATGGAAGTATACGAGAAAGAAAAGGTAGAATCACACAATGACTTCTACCTAACTTCTGGAACCGAGAAAAAGTAAAGTAAACCCTGAAGTAAACCCTGGCCCTGTAACCACAAGGCAATCTGCTCGGCTTACAGCTGAATCCAACAGGCTAGCGGCCAACGTTGCCACCAGCAACGGGGTAAAACAACAACAAAGCCAGGCTGGTACAAAGATCTTCCGGAGCTCCGGAGCTAGCCTAGCCTACGTTGCTACCGAAGCTAGCCTCGTCGACAACAACAATGGCTCCCCACCTACTCGACTAGGCGAATCAACCCAAATGATCACCCTAAACACCGACGTCGTATCCACCGCAGCCGTCGACGAGGACGCTTGCACCGACGCACAACGGCGATCAACCGGGAGATGCAGCGTAGCCGAGAACGTGGAACCAAGGAGTCACCTAGCTGTTTTCACCGGAGCAGAGACCTTGATGCACCGCTACAAAACTACGGTTCGTTCCACGGCCAGGGCCCCAGCAGAGACCGAGATGGGACCATTAGCAGAGGCCGTGCTGGGACCTCCGCGCCCCATCCCCCCCCAACCCCCCATCCCCCCCCAACCCCCACTGCTGGCTGCCCACGACGGAACAATGGCTTTGATGGACACTACACCCCCCTCCCCCCCCGAGACTGCTCCCAAACATCTCTCAGTGGATAATCACCTATCCATTGAAAAAATGATCAAATCGTTTGGCGTTGGCTTGCACATGATACATCTTAATGTGAATTCTCTTGCAGGAGACAAGCTAACACAAATCAAGCAGATGTTTTATGATGGTAAGGTTGACATTTTAACTTTCTCTGAAACAAAACTTGACCAAGCGATAACTGATTCTGTGATTGAGATTGAAAACTACAAACTCTTCAGAAAAGATAGGAACAGAAACGGGGGTGGTGTTTGCATGTATGTTCATACTGACAATGTCTGCATCCTTCGGGAAGACCTGATGGATGAAAACATTGAAGCTGTGTGGGTCGAGATCATTTTTAAACATTCCAAACCTGTGCTAGTCGGTACCATATACAGACCTCCTAACCAGACTGATTTCTATGATAGACTTGATGAATGCTTAGCTAAAGTGGACCATGCGGAGACGATTCTTCTTGGTGATTTTAACACTGACACGCTCCGCAAGGAAGCGTCAATGTATAAGTCATTCAAGGCGTTCTGTGATCGGCATTCACTCCACCAGCTGATCACTCAGCCCACAAGGCTGTGTGTTTCCTCTCAAACTACCATAGGCCTAGATCTCATTCTAACAACGGACAAGGAAAAAAATCCTAAATAGTGGTGTTACTACCTGTGGCATATCTGATCATAACATGATCTTCTGCACCAGAAAGAAACGTAAACCTAAGACCGGTTACCACAAAACAGTCACAATCAGAGACCTCAAAAATTATAAGAGTGAGGACTTAGATCACAGACTGGAGGAACAGGATTGGTCCGACGTTCTAAACAGCACACAGGCAGACGAATCCTGGCTTAGTTTCAAAACCATATTCATTCAAATTTTGGACAGTGTGGCTCCCTTGAAAACCATCAGGGTCAAAACCCGCTCGGTACCTTGGATGAATTCGGACATCCTTACTGCCATGAAAGCCAGAGACAAAAAGTGTTCTGAGCTTCATAAAAGTAGGATCAAACTAGCCAAATGTTTTAACAAAGGTCTCGAATCCCACATAGCCAAACTTGAAAAGGAAAAAAACAAGCTAAGAAACAGGGTAAATAAAATGCTCCAGTTAGCAGAAAAAAGCTACCTCGATGACAAGATTGAGGAAAATCAAAAAAAAACCAGAGAGCTTTGGAAGCTACTCAAGAACCTCCTAGGCTGCAGCAAAAAATTGAAAACCAGGCTTTCAAACTTAAGCCTCAAGGTGAATGACACTCTCATTTCATCCAAACACGAAGTGAGTAAAATCCTCAACATATTCTTCACGACCGTAGCCTCAGATTTGGTTGAAAAACTTCCTCCACACTCTGGGAGATATGGTGAGGAGTATGTTGTCTCATTTCACGAAAAACAGGGTGTTTGCAAAGATGACTTTAAACTCTCCCCTGTGAAAACAGAAGAGGTGTTTAAAAAATTTAGTGCTCTTCATCAACACAGAGTCACAGGCCTCGACAATATCCCCCCCAAATTTCTAAAAGACTCAGCCGCCTCCATTGCTCCAATCATTACCCACATAGTAAACCTCTCCACCTCACAGGGACAGGTCCCTAACGACTTCAAAAAAGCAAGGGTGACCCCTCTGTTCAAAAAAGGAAACCAAATAGACCCTGGCAACTACCGCCCTATTTCTATTCTAAGCTCCATCTCAAAAGTCATGGAAAAAATAGTCTATGAACAGGTCGACAAGTATCTTGCCGAGAAAAATCTAATCTACAAATTCCAATCTGGCTTCAGAACAAACCACTCCACTGACACATGCCTTCTCTATTTGAACGACTCTATCAAACAAGAGATCGAAAAGGGCAAATATTGCGGCATGGTCATGCTGGACCTCCAGAAGGCTTTTGACACCGTTAATCACCCAATTATGATCAATAAGCTCAAAGCAATAGGTTTTGATGACACGTCAGTGAACTGGATGAGATCCTACCTGGAAGGGAGGGAGCAAGTGGTGGAAGTAAACGGCACCCAGTCCCCCCCCCTCCCAGTGACTTGTGGTGTTCCCCAAGGAAGTATACTAGGGCCCTTACTGTTCCTGATATATGTGAATGACATGTCGTCAGCCTGCGACTGCAACCTGTTCCTGTTCGCAGATGACTCGGCCCTGCTAGTCTCGGACAGGGACAGGCTGCAGGTTGAGAAAACTCTCAGCTCTGAACTCAACAAGATCTGCATCTGGCTCTCCGACAACAAGCTCTCATTACACCTGGGCAAAACGGAATGCATCCTCTTTGGGTCCACTCCTAACCTCAGAAAGGCAGAGAGCTTCACGATCAAAGCGGGTGATGATATCATCAAAAGAAAAAACGAAATTACCTACCTGGGCTCTATCTTGGAGGCTGACCTCTCTGGTGACAAAAATGATGATAAAACGATCAAAACGGTCCACAAAAAAACACGCTTTTTGCGGAGTATTGATCGTAAAGTCAGTAAGAAGACTCTGAAGACTCTTGCAGTGGCCCTCATACAAGGTCATTACGATTATGCATGTACATCGTGGTATCACAACACCTCCAAGGCCTTAAAAACAAGGCTCCAAACATCCCAAAACAAACTTGTAAGGCTACTCCTTGGCCTCAATTACAAAACCCATCTAACCCCTGATCATTTTGATAGGATTGGATGGCTTAGGGTTGCGGACAGAGTACAGCAACTTGCTATGGGCCTGGTCTTCAAGATATACCATAACATTGGGATCCCCCTGTATTTGTCAAAATACTTCCAAAATGTTAATGATGTCCATGATCACAATACCAGAGGAAGCTCCACAAACCTTGTCCAACCCTTTTTTGGCTCAACAAAGGGAAGTAACTCGTTCTCATGCTATTCATCAAAAATGTGGAACGCCCTACCAAAAGGAGTAAAGGAGTGTAAAACCCTACTCTCTTTCAAAACAGCCCTAAAGATACACCTTCAGGAGGCTGCAATTGGAAAATGGCCCCTGTCTAAGTCCTAACCTAACCTACCCCCCTACCCCCCCCTCTCTTTTTTTTCCTTTTGTACATATTTCTCACTCTTCATACCAGTAACCTGTAAACTGATTGTATGACATTCTATAGTAGTTGTGTATATCTGTCTGTCTCTTATATGTCATCATGATTTGTGTGCATGGGGAACTCATTTGAAACAAGCTCAGTGCTTTTATGAGTCTTCCAGTTTAGTAGACCTTGTATTGTGAATTTGTACTTCCATGTACTGTTGTTCTCATGTCTTACTAAATAAAGTACATCAATCAATCAATCAATCCATCCATCTGTCCTTTACTCAGTTACACACCTCCTCCACCAGGTGGCGAAAGGCAACAGTGTCCGGATCCTTTGCTGCTCGTGCTTGTGAAACGTTGACCCGGAAGTAAATGCGTGTTGTTTATTTTCAGCAGCGCGGCTATCGTTATCGTTTCATTTGTTTGGGATCCTCAACGTAGGAATAGACTTATAGAGAGCTTGGTGGAAATGTCTCATAAAGATAAAGGAGGTAAAATGAGTCAAATGGAGTCTGTACGGCTGAAGATACATGAACACATGACGTCAGTGGTGGGAGAGGAGATATCGCGTGTTTTGGAAAAACAGCGTGGTGTTGATGTTTGTAGTGTGAAGCTTAATGTCAGAGTGTTTGTGTTGGAGCGCCTCAGTGCGGCTGCAGAGTTCATGTGCAACCTCTTCCAGAGAGAGATAGAGACACTAGAAACTCTGCTGGAGACACAAAACAAACTGCTGGACGTGATGCTACAGCCACACATCAAACTACACAGAGCAGGTTGGTAAACACATTCTATTCAACACGAGCTGTGTGTGTGTGTGTGTGTGTGTGTGTGTGTGTGTGTGTGTGTGTGTGTGTGTGTGTGTGTGTGTGTGTGTGTGTGTGTGTGTGTGTGTGTGTGTGTGTGTGTGTGCGCGTGCGTGCGTGCGTGCGTGCGTGTGTGTGTGTTAAGCCAGTGGTTCTCAAACTTTTTCATGTCAAGGACCCCCAAATGGACACTTATTAGCCCGCGGACCCCCATTTGAAAAGATACATTTTAAGGACCCCCAGTTTGACATGCATTAGGGCTACGGACCCCCATTTAATGGCATTTCTATCTCTGGGACCCCAATTCATGTTGTAAAATCAATGTAAACTTAACTCTGAGTGTACAAATGGAACCAAATGGACCCTAACGGGTCCATTTGGTTCCATTTGTACACTCTCAGAGTTACAGACTCATAAGGGTCCATTTGGTTCCTATCCATCATTTAATTGGGGACCCCCTGGAACCCCCTCAAGTACCCCTGGGGGTCCCCGGACGCCACTTTGAGAACCAATGTGTTAAGCTAAGCAGAGACAATAAATATGAACAGAATCAGGTTTATTGTCACATCACAGGTTTACAAGGTAAAACAAAAGTGGGTGAAATTCGTTTTTTTACATCATTCCCTCGCAACGTTAATTTCCATAGAAAGTAGAGGGGGGGAGGGAGAAGAAGCAGAGGGGGGGAGGGGGTGGTAAGTGGGAAGGAGATCAAACAAGAGAACAACAGAAAGGCCAAACAAGTTTTCTACATAATTTACAAAAGTACCTGAGATAAGAAACAAACTAAGGTGCCTGAGCATAGCAGCAATGTATGTATACTGTGCATGATATAGACGGGTTTCCTGTTAGTAAACATGAGAGGATATGACCGCGCAGAGGAGGGGGAAGCCTATAGAGGGCGCCATTACCCGCAGCAGCTCTGGTCAAATGTCCATTCATAAACGAAATGATCTTCACCGGGTTTAATGAAAGTAGATTAAATTATGCAGTTTGTAATACCTTGTTTACTCAATAAAAATGATTTTTCGGAAGTTGGATCTGTTTGTATATAATAGCAGCATTATGCCTATGATGCCTATAATAGCAGAATTATGGCTATCTAACTCCCGAACACAACAACAGAGTGAACGGCGCAACAATTCGTTTCCCCCGAGCATGCGCAGATTGCGCATTCTGCTCTGTGATGACGTTGCGCGGAAATCCGTCTATACTTATGGACGTTAAGGTGATTAGAGAAAAAAAAAGAGCACAATAAAAAAGACAAAAAGTCAGTGCGTTATACATGGGATTAAGGTGCAAAAGGTCAGTGCGTGTACCTGAAGGTGGACTGATCCTGGTATAATCCGCAAGTAGCTCCATGAGGGAGAGCAGCAAAAAAAAAAAGTCATTGTACCTGGTGTAGTCCACAGGTATGTCAACATTAACATAAAGATATTGGCCGGGTTTCCCAAACAGCTTCGTAGAGATGCTTCGTAGAGATGCTGCGCAAGTCCTACGAGGGGTCTAACCTGTGTCGTCACAGGCGTTAGCAGGCACGCAGATTTCAGGTCACGCCCTCAGCAGCCAGGTAGATTTCAGGTCATGCGCAGCCTACTCAACTTGCGTAAGGGCCTCCTACACAGCAAACCTACGCTCCCTCATTAGTAGCAGGTGGTTGTAACCTGGCAACGTGCCATCTAAACTGGCTTCACGAGACACCATAGTTTGAAAGTGCTGTTCCTCTCACAAAGTGACAGCTGTTGCACTCGCCATGTTTATGAATGGTTAAAACATCTTTTGAAAATAGCAGATCTACAAGCAGATCTACAAGCTCACAACGTGTCACATGGCAGTCAAAGAGTTAATATAGACACTTTCAGTGTATAGTTGTATTGGCAAATATCTTCACAACTATTAGACAATTAATTTGAGACAAAGTAGAGTCCATTATGTTACTTTGCCTTTAAACCCAGGATTTTTCAGCTATTTGCGTGAAATGGTATCATCTGTCTGACCTCCGTTTTCACTAGATCAGGTCTGTTGGTCCAATGGCTTCCCGCTTAAGTGAATGTCTCACAACATCAAGGTGGCCGGTTCAAGTCTCATTTGGTGCAGACTTCATTTAAAGTGCATTGCAAACAACAAGACTGTATCAATGAACACATGTGCAATTGATAAAGATAACATGAAATGCTTATTTGAGAGGGTATGTTTTTGCAATGTATGACATACTTAATTCTGAAAATAGCTGATCTACAATCTCAAAACTTTTCAGATAGCAATGTGTTTCTGAGCTTGTAGATCGTCTGCTTTCACTGGTTCACTTTTATCTTCAACAGACAACCTCAGCCTGGACAAAGCTATAGCACTATAGGTAGTGTTGCAGCCTGTCAATCCGAAGGTTGAGGGTTCGATTCCTGTTAATGGCAATAGGTTGAGATGTCCAATCAATCCAATCTACTTCCATCTCTCTTCAATCTATTCCCCCTCTCTCTCTCTCTCTCTCTCTCTCTCTCTCTCTCTCTCTCTCTCTCTCTCTCTCTCTCTCTCTCTCTCTCTCGTGAGAGATGGCATTGCAAAAAACATGACCTTAAGCTCAGTCTTCTATGGCTTATTGTGCATATTACTTATAGTTGTGTCTCTCTTTTAATGTATGATATACTTCATTTTGAAAATAGCCGATCTACAACCTCACAACTTTTCAGATAGCAACGTTTTGTGAACTTGTAGATCGGCTACTTTCACTAGTTTTCGTTCTGAGGAGACACAAAAGACACTATCAGGGAGGCCATATATCTAGCTCAATGAGAAGAAAGGCAGTCTTGGAGTCCGTAGGTTGCTGGTTCGATCCCTGTCCACGACAATGTATTGAGGTGATCATGATTTGGCATTATTCGGATAACACATAGTGTGTCTTGAGGATAGGCTTAGGCGTTGTTTTACTGAGGTTAGGGTTAGTGAGGGTTTAAAATCCTCATGTTAATTGCATGGTCCTATTTCCCTCAAGTTCAGTATTCTATGTTTCAATGGCTTATTGTGCATATTACTTATCATTGCTTCTTTCTTTTTTTCTCTCTTCATTACCAGGCCCGTATTATCCGTTACCCGTATATATATATATATATTGCAGCTATATTTATTACGGGGCCAGAGCTCTGCTCTGGACACGTATTGTTATTGGCAGTATTCTGTCACTTCTTCTTCTGCCACTTTTCGCAGTTCTGGCTGAACCGTGCAGTCGCTTTTTACGAAACTCGGCCATATGGTAGATGGTCATGAAAAACGATCAAAAAATAATTCTCACAATCTTTCGTCCAAAGGTGGCGCTATAGCACTCAATTGAAAATGCCAACTTTGACCAGGTACAACTCATGCCCTGTTTGACCTACAGCCATGAAACTTGGATACACATATGCGTCTCCTCATGCTGAACAACTTTCACCCTCTGACTTTTGACCTCTGACCTTTAGATCTCCTACCATTTTGAATTATATCAAAAACGGTCATTGGCTCCTAACTTCGGCATTTTTTCACTTATGGAAAATCCGTTGGAAATTTTTGTAGGCAGAGGTCCAAAGTTCAAGTGTTAAACGTTTCGTGCAGATTGCTCAAAAATCCCAGGAGGAGATAGATTTTAACTATTACAGTTTTATGAAAATTATTCATCTGTGCCTAAAACATACATGCAGACTCACATTTCTTTGAAACTTTGCAGAAATGTACAGGGTCATTCCAAATATCACTGAAACCAATCTTACTCCAATTGGCCAAAAGGGGGCGCTATAGCAATTTTTTTAAAAGGCAGACTTTAAACAGGCATAAGTCATGCCTCGTTTGGCCGAAAGTCGTGAAACTTGCTTACACATGTGCCTTGACTCATGAGGAACACACGTATCGATTTGACCATTAAGCTCCGCCCTTAGATTTTCCGCAATTTTGAGCAGTTTGAAAAATACTTGTTTTTGCCAGTTCTGGCTTAACCGTGCATACGCTTTTTACGAAACTCGGCCATATGGTAGATGCTCATGAAAAACTACCAAAAAATAATTCTCACACTCATTCGTCAAAGGGTGGCGCTATAGCACTCAATTGAAAGTGCCAACTTTGAACAGGTACAACTCATGCCCTGTTTGACCTACAACCATGAAACTTCGATACACACATGCGTCTCTTCATGCCCGACAACTTTCGTGGTCTGACTTTTGACCTCTGAACTTTAGATCGCCCACCATTTTGAATTATATGAAAAACAGTCATTGGCTCCTAACTTCTGCATTTTTTTCACTTATGGAAAATCCGTTGGAAATTTTTGTAGGCAGTGGTCCAAAGTTCAAGTGTTAAACGTTTCGTGCAGATTGCTCAAAAATCCCAGGAGGAGATAGATTTTAACTATTACAGTTTTATGAAAATGATTCATCTGTGCCTAAAACATACATGCAGACTCACATTTCTTTGAAACTTTGCAGAAATGTACAGGGTCATTCCAAATATCACTGAAACCAATCTCACTCCAATTGGCTAAAAGGGGGCGCTATAGCAATTTTTTGAAAAGGCAGACTTTAAACAGGCATAAGTCATGCCTCGTTTGGCCAAAAGTCGTGAAACTTGCTTACACATGTGCCTTGACTCATGAGGAACACATCTATCGCTTTGACCAGTAAGCTCCGCCCGTAGATTGTCCGCAATTTTGAGCAGTTTGAAAAACACTTAAACCCAGGATTTTTCAGCTATTTGCGTGAAACTGTATCATCTGTGTAATCTCCTTTTTCATAGTTCCTTGTCTGTTGGTCCAAAGGCGTCTCCCTTAAATGAGTGCCTCACAATCTCAAGGTCGCCAGTTCAAGCCTCACTTGATGTAGACTTAATTTAAGTTGAATTGCAAACAACATGACTGTATCAATGAATACATGTGCAAATGGTAAAGATAACCTGAAATGCTTATTTGAGAGTACGATTTCTCAATGTATGACATACTTCATTCTGAAAATAGCCGATCTACAATCTCAAAACTTTTCAGATAGCAACGTGTTTCTGAGCTT
Organism: Gymnoscopelus microlampas; assembly: GCF_963454915.1. Classification (NCBI taxonomy): domain Eukaryota; kingdom Metazoa; phylum Chordata; class Actinopteri; order Myctophiformes; family Myctophidae; genus Gymnoscopelus; species Gymnoscopelus microlampas. The sequence continues at coordinate 54,046,576 of NC_139947.1, read as the reverse complement.
GTAGATCGGCTGCTTTCACTGTTTTCGGTAGAGAGGAGACATACAATTTCTCTATTGGTAAATGGTTTGTGAACGAGTGATCTTAGTGTTGGCTTGGTTCATGACAGAAGGCAAGAGTTTATGATCTTCAACAGAAAACATCAGCCTGGACAAAGCTATAGCACTATAGGTAGTGTTGCAGCCTATTAGCCAATCATGGGGCGGCCATAGCGGGGTGGTTAGTGAGCACGCCTAGAGAACCAGAGGCCCTGGTTGCCCCAGGTTCGATTCCAGGCCATCCCAGCATATGCGTCGATGAAATGAAATTTGTCCCTGAGCAAGACTCTTAACCCCTAATTGCTCACAGGTTCTCATTGGAAACAAGACCACAAGGACTTTCATGAACGACCTGTTAAAAGGAATTATCCTTATCCTAGTCCGAAGGTTGAGAGTTCGATTCCTGTTAATGGCAATAGGTTGAGATGTCCAATCTATCCATTCTGTTTCCATCTCTCTCTCTCTCTCATCAATCTATTCCGTTTCCATGTCTCTCTTCAATCTATTCCGTTTCCATCTCTCTCTCTCTCTCTCTCTCTCTCTCTCTTCCATGTCTGTCTGTCTCTCTCTCACTGGCCCCGTATTATCGCTGCTTGCAGCTATATTTTAAGTTATTATTCATTCCAGACCAGCGTGTGGAGTCCAGTCTGCAGGTGAAAATGAGTTCTCCAGCCAGGACTGTTTCTATTAAACAGGAACCTGAAGACCACCTTAAACAGGAACCTGAAGACCACCTTAAACAGGAACCTGAAGACCACCTTGAACAGGAACCTGAAAATCACCTTAAACAGGAACCTGAAGACAACCTTAAACAGGAATCTGAAGACCACATGGATCTCAGTAGGTTTCAAGCTCTTTGCAATTTTCTATTTAGGCATTTAGCAGACGCTCTTTATCCAGAGCAACTTAAAGTAATCACGGTAAACACATTCATCAAATGTATAGAGACAGTGTAGTGCCTCAGTATTGTAGGGTCATAGGTAAACCAAGAACCTAGCATCAGTCGAAACAGTATAATATCACAAAATAAATAATCTGTACTTTGAAACTATACAAAATATAGGATTCCAGGTCAACAAATGAAGCTGCCATCTATCTAAATAACATGCTATCTAAATTACATTTTAACCTCTGCTTCTTTTCCATGATTTGGTTTCTGGATGCACTAGTTAGGGTTAGTCACTAGTCACTCACTCGTTTAAGACTCTCTCCTGGTGAGAAAGCTTGAATTTACCTGTTTGATTAGTTATGAGTCGAACGCATATTGTATGCTCCGAACGCAAACACATCTGCACGAACACGAACACACCCACACACACACACACACACACACACACACACACACACACACACACACACACACACACACACACACACACACACTTGAGGCAGAATATCAAGCAGACAACAGAAGAATTTTACTGTATGTAAAAATCAAATAAAACAGGAATGATGTTTTCTGTATGTAAGGTTGCTAAGTTGTTTCTACTGGTGATTTCCACAGGCCACAGGGAGAGGTCTACAGTATCTAGAGAGATGGCCTCCAAAAGATATTCAACGTTGTCAGAGCAACAGCGAGAGATGGACGAGGGACATCGACTGTTTGATGCAAGGATGCAACCTGTAATAAAGTTGTACAGGATAGGTATGTGGTGTTTTATTTACTGTGGTTAAACCTGTAATAAAGTTGTACAGGATAGGTATGTAGTGTTTTATTTACTGTGGTTAAACCTGTAATAAAGTTGTACAGGACAGTGTTTTATTTACTGTGGTTTAAACCAGGAATCCACGGAATATATTTGTCCGAATAAGGCAACAAAATGCATATTCGGTTATCGGCTGAAAGGATTTTCAGGACGAATAAATATTACATAATCTTTAGAAGAAATACACAAACAGCACAATCCGATTGTTAAAACACTTTTGAATGGAGAAGTATACAGCAGCTGCTTATCTCAGTTAAGTCCAGCTGACATTCCTAGTCATAGAGCTATTTAACACTTATTTTAACCAAAGAAAATCACTTACCCTACCTTTTTAAAGTCCTTATTCATGTCACATCAACGTCCTTATTATTTAAGTCATTAGTCATGTCACATCATATAAAGTCCTTATTCATGTCACATCAAAGTCCTTATTGTTAAAGTCCTTTCTTCTATTCCTTCATTCCAGACCAGTGTGTGGAGTCCAGTCTGCAGGTGAAGATGAGTTCTCCAGCCAGGACTGTTTCTATCAAACAGGAACCTGAAGACCACATAGATCTCAGTAAGTTTCAAGCCCTTTACAACAGTGTTGAACCAAAGTGCTGTACACTCGGTAACAAAAAAAACTAAAATATACAAGAGCAAAACAATAGACAATGCCTAGTGGAAACAGCAACTCTGTCAGAATTTTCGAACGCCAAGGAGTACAAGTGAGTTTTCAAATGTGATTTAACACATCCACTGCCAGGCCCGTAGTCCTACGGGCCGTTAAATCCAACCGTTAACTGCCGTTCCCGTAGCCCGTAGTCCCGTAGTTTTCCCATGTTAAATCGTGCAGGTGCAGATTCCGGATTTTTTTTGCACTTCCGGTCTCGAAGTGGGCGGACCGGAAACGAAATAATACTGTTTCCGGTTTTTCTCCCGCCTCCGTTTCCTGTCTAGCGGTCAACTTTGGACGCCATTATCTCTGGCTTGTTGTTTTTCTCACCACATCCACCATTTTAGCGTTTTCCTCTCGTTCTCCAGAATGCAGTGTCGGATCGCCGCACGGTTTTCAGCGTTTTGTTCGGTCGGGTCCCGTGTTTGTGTCGAACCAAATGAACGCGGATTTTAAACGGATTTAGCGGGGCCTATGACGGAATCAAAAAAACAAAAAAGGTAAGAAATTGCTTGGCACTACGATGGACGTTCTGAGATTAGCCGATGGCAGTCAATGTGTTAAACACAGTCAGGGTTTGAGACGCTCTAACATGGGGTGGAAGCTCGTTCCACAGTTTGGACGCTACGGCGGAAAATGTTCTCCCCGGGTCTTCAGTTTTGTTGGTGGGACCTTAAGAAGTGACTGGTCAGTAGACCTCAAGGCCCTTGTAGAGTTATTGGGAGGTAGAAGCGCCGATATGTGCAATGGTGCTAACCCATTTAAAGACTTAAAAACAACCATTAAAGTCTTCCACTGAATCCTGTAATGAACAGGGAGCCAGTATAAGGAGGTAAGAATCGGATAGATCATACTTCTGTTCCCTGTTAACAATGTGATTACATCAATCCGTGTCAGATCTTCATCAGGAAATTGAGAGCGCAGTAAAAACAGCAGAGCGTTTTCGACCGATGTGTTTACTTTATTTTCCTTTGTTGAGAACTGCAACCTGGGGATGTGTGCGCACTAGCTTTTCATTCAACAGAGGAAGCACTGCATGTTCAAACCTTTACCGGTCTCTCTTTGTATCTATTTCCTAGACGTCCTGCACCTCCCTGTGTGTAAAGAGGAGGTTTCCCCTGAAGAGGAGAGGAGCCCCAGTCTGGTCCAGGAGGAACCAGAGCCTCCACACATTAAAGAGGAGCAGGAGGAGCTTCTTCAAAGACCAGAAGAGGTTGATAGGCCAATGCTGACATTACTAGCAGTGAAAAGTGAAGGTGATGATGGTGAAAACAGAGACACAGAGCCTGTAGCCAGCACCTCAACTGAACACATGAAAACACAAGCTGATGTAGAGGACTGTGGAACATCACATCCAACTAGTGATGACCAGCTCCTCTCTTCACACTGTTCTGAATCTGACATCACTGAAGACAGTGACGAGTGGGAGCCCAGTGTAGATCAGTCACCTTTAAACACACTGAAGTCACACAAGACACAATATGTGGAAGGACAGAGATTGTCTTTGAGCAACAAGATGTCCCAGGACCTGAAATCATCGAAAGAAACTCACTCCATGCTGAGTTACACAGGGAAAAAAAGATTGTGTTGTACAGTGTGTTGCAAAATGTTTAATCGTAAGGGAACTCTAAAGACGCACATGATGACTCATACAGGGGAAAAGCCATTTACTTGTAATGTTTGTGGCCAAGGATTTACTCGTGAGGGTGTTCTAAAAAGACACATGATGATCCATACAGGGGAAAAGCCATTTACTTGTTCAGTTTGTAACAAAGGCTTTAGTCTCAACGCTAATCTAAAAATACACATGAGGACTCATACAGGGGAAAAGCCATTTACTTGTTCAGTTTGTAACAAAGGCTTTTGTCACAACGGTGATCTAAAAAGACACATGAGGACTCATACAGGGGAAAAGCCATTTACTTGCACAGTTTGTGGCCACGGCTGTATTCAAAAGAATCACCTAAAAACACACATGAGGACTCATACAGGGGAAAAGCCATTTACTTGCACAGTTTGTGGCCACGGCTGTATTCAAAAGGCTCACCTAAAAACACACATGATGAGCCATACAGGCGAAAAGCCATTTACTTGTACAGTTTGTAACAAAGGCTTTCGTGGAAATAGTGATCTAAAAATACACATGAGGACTCATACAAGGGAAAAGCCAGTCACTTGTACAGTTTGTAACAAAGGCTTTCGTGACAACGTTTATCTAAAAACACACATGATGACTCATACAGGGGAAAAGCCAGTCACTTGTACAGTTTGTAACAAAGGCTTTCGTGACAACGGTGATCTAAAAAGACACATGAGGACATGAGGGGAAAAAACCTTTAGCTGCAGTTTATGACAAACACTTTGGTCCAAATGCACATAGATTCATACACAGAGAAGCTGTATGTTAAACAGAAACAATTTTTTTTTTTTCAAAGGATCAATCTGAGTTGATTATTTATAGCTTTTGCCTCGATTACTTACGTTTAATGAGCAGTGATAATGCATTGTATAATTATTATAATGTATTACAGACTATGAGAATTATTATGAATCAAGATCCTGGCCTAAATAAAAAGTCTGTGAGTGACCTTTAATTATGAAGCTATGTGATACTTGACCTTATACATTATAAATAAGTAGGTGGGAGGTGGCTTATTGTCGGTATCAGCCGAGTAACACGCAGGAGTCTGTCCCCGTTACAATGAGCTAGACCCCTGGGAGATGGATTGCTGACCTATCCTCAGCTCCCAGTACTTACCGCACGACTTACCGCACCCAAGCCGTGCTACTCATGCACTGAGTTGGCGGTGCCCGGGATCTAACCCATGACCTTGTGGTCTGAAGGCTTTATAATGTGTCACGATTATTGTTATTGAGATAGATTACTGGACATAATAATGTCATACTTCTAGTTTAATTTTAGACTGGAATAGACCTTTTCAATGATAAGGCTGTGTTTCATTCAAGTCAAAGTAAACAGAGTGGGTGCTGCTACAGTATCTTGCATGTTTATGTAATTAGTATCATTGGTGACACCTGTACAGGGTGTAACATTACACAACTATTTATGTTAATATTCAGGCAGAAGAGAAGTGCTGAGGACACATCTTTTAGTCACACAGAGGAATGTCAGTCCTCAGAAATATAACAATGTGTAGAATCTGTATTTAAGCTGCCCCAACATCCAGCTTATCATAAATATCATTACAATGTGTATGTATCCTTATATAATCTGTATTTAATCTGCCTCAACCCCAACATCCAGATCATCATAAATATCATTACAATGTGTATGTATCCTTGTAGAATCTGTATTTAAGCTGCCCCAACCCCAACATCCAGATCGATGTCAGACTCCCGTTGCCTTCCAAGACAACAGGATCCTGTCCACCTTTTCTTCACTTTTCCTTTTCCCTTTCTATTCTTTACTCTCATTTTCTCATTATAATATTTCCCATTATTATATTACATAATTATTGTCATATTGTAATGTGTGTTGCCCAGCCCACATTAGTACCTGTGCAAGCGGACTGAATATAAAGGGACACAGGAAGTAGGATGGGCAGATTTACTGTGTGTGTGTGTGTGTGTGTGTGTGTGCGGGGAACGGTGAAGCTCCCAGTTGGCGCGCAGCCAGAGAACTCTGTAACAAACAACTACTAATAAACTATTCATTGGAAATACAGCACGCCTGAAGACTGTTTGTGTGAGTCCATCGTTTAACTGTACGACGACAGGGCGGCACGTTACAATATTATTGTCTTCTCTTGTATTGAAACAATCTCCTAAAATGCATATTAGTATAAACTCATTCATTCACAGAGGAAATGTTACATTTCCACAATAATAACTAGTAACTTGAAGCTGTCAAAAATATGTAGACACGTACATATGTTTGGTACTTGTTTTTGATAATATCAACACTTTAATTAAGAGTATAATAACCACACTTTGTGTCTATATTTAATATTATTTTTTTCGCGAGATATGTGAACTTAATTTAATTTTTGTATAACATTCATGTTATTCAAAAGAAAGTGGAAGGCAGTCCCTCCATCCATCTGTCCTTTACTCAGTTACACACCTCCTCCACCAGGTGGCGAAAGGCAACAGTGCCTGGATCCTTTGCTGCTCGTGCTTGTGAAGTCGTTGACCCGGAAGTAAATGCGTGTTGTTTATTTTCAGCGTAATGGCGGATTTCGGAGCTTTACACATTATATAAGTATATTACAGTAGGAACAGAGAGCTTGGTGAAAATGTCTCATAAAGATAAAGGAGGTAAAATGAGTCAAATGGAGTCTGTACGGCTGAAGATAAATGAACACATGACGTCAGTGGTGGGAGAGGAGATATTGTGTGTTTTGGAAAAACAGCGTGGTGTTGATGTTTGTAGTGTGAAGCTTAATGTCAGAGTGTTTGTGTTGGAGCGCCTCAGTGCGGCTGCAGAGTTCATGTGCAACCTCTTCCAGAGAGAGATAGAGACACTAGAAACTCTGCTGGTGGCTGGAGACACAAAACAAACTGCTGGACGTGATGCTACAGCCACACATCAAACTACACAGAGCAGGTTGGTTGATTGATTGAATTTTTTATTACGCAAAAAAAATGTAAAACAATTCACAATTACATTTATAATACTTTGTCTAAAAGGTCCAAAAAAGTCCTTGTGATAGAGGGAATACCAGTCATTTCGCCCATTTCGCAGTTCGCCCAAAAAGTCGGACATTTCGCCCAGACATTTCACCCCCAAAAAATCGGACATTTCGCCCAGACATTTCGCCCATTTCGTGGACATTTCGCCCGCTACAGTTAATAATATATAGTGAAGCTAGCTGGCCGTTTGTGTGAGAGAATGAGAGAGGGTTAGATAAAAGCTCTCTCTGTGTGTGTGTGTGTGTGTGTGTGTGTGTGTGTGTGTGTGTGTGTGTGTGTGTGAGAGAGAGACACGCAGTCAGTGGGGCAAACGCAGTCCCCACGAAAAATATTTACGATTCTGTCCCTATCGGTACATAACTCAGACGGCGCGTAGTCGACTAGCAGGACCATCGGCTGGTCGTTGCGGGCACTCGCGCCTGGAGGCGCTCGGGCGCAACTCCTCAGCCTCAAGGTCTGCTGAGTCGGCGCGCCTCCGTCATGGTCCCAAACTATACTTTATCGGCGAAAAAAAGTAGTCCGCGGATGACTGAAAATTCCCCTCTTAAATAAAGCTATTTATAATGAATCTCGCACAACTGATTGATTATATATTTATAATGAATGTCGGGCGAAATGTCTGGGGGTGGGCGAAATGGATTTAGGGCGAAATGTCTGGTTACCGATAGAGGTCCTTGGCATTCAGTTCATAGACATATAGTAGCAACCAAACAGTTAAAATATCAACACAAAAATACAGAGAAAATAACACTATGTACAAAGAAAATCTAAAAAAGCATAAAAAACTAAAAATATGACAAAATAAGGGGGGTGGTCGTCTGTCTAACGGGAAACTGGTTCTAACTCCTCTTTTGGCCTCTTTTTAGGGCTGTTTTAAATGAGCCCAGCGAACTGCATTTTTGGAGGGATGGGGTTAGACTAGCCCTGGTTCAGAGCGTTAGTGAGTTCCCTCTGACGCCCTGGAAGACCCCTCGCTCTGCGCTTGTACAAGGAATTCCACTGCCCTGCGGGTGCCAGTGGCGTGCACAGACATTTTGAGGGGCAGGTGCTCAAGTAAATTATACTTTTTTTTTGTTTACTTGGCCTGCTCTTTTTTCCCTCTACACCTATACCTCTTTGCCAAAAATAGCCGATCTACAAGCCCACAACGCCTCGCAGCGCGAGGCGTTGTGAGCTTGTAGATCTGCTATTTTTGGCTAAAGTTCTCCTCAGAAAAGGGATGCTAGGTTTCGAGTGGTTATGGTAAAAAGAAAAATCATATCACATAAAGATTTGGCGGACCCCCTGTAGTAACTCTGAGGACCCACTAGGGGGTCTCGGACCCCCTGTTGAAGACCCCTGCTGTAAACTGGAAAAAAAAAACTTTTTTTTTTCTTCTTTTATTAGAAAGGGCACTTCTGGTCAAGAGGGCAAAGGGCAGGTGCTCTAGCATCACCTAGAGTCTGTCTGTGCACGTCCCTGGCGAGTGCTCGAGAGTAGTGAAAATAAACAAAACCATTTCACTACTCACCGAAACAAAGGCTGTTTTGTGTTGTTGAAAGTCTATTATTCTCGGAACCCCCAAGCCTCTCAGCACCCCACCTACTCTGTAAAATACACTTTTTGGGCAGAAAATAAAATGTGTCAGCGAGACGGAAATTATTTGTACAGATTTTGGTTAATGGTAAGTTCAAATCCTCCAGATCTGTAGAGGGCACTGTGGAGTAAATGAAATGTATTTCCGTCTCGCTGACACATTTTATTTTCTGCCCAAAAAGTGTATTTTACAGAGTAGGTGGGGTGCTGAGAGGCTTGCGGGTTCCGAGAATAGACTTTCAACAACACAAAACAGCCTTTTGTTTCGGTGAGTAGCGAAATGGTTTTGTTTATTTTCACTACTGTTGGAGCCCTCGCAGGGCAGTGGAATTCCTTGTACAAGCGCAGAGCGAGGGGTCTTCCAGGGCGTTAGAGGAAACTCACTAACGCTCTGAACCAGGGCTAGGGTTAGACTATTTGTTTTATGGGTGGCAGGGGCGCCGGCACGGAATATGACGTGGGGGGACCCGTCCGGGACACATGCACGCGTGCGCGAAAATTTTGCGGTTATTTCGGGTGGGTTTGTTGATTTTTGGGGGGGATAATGCGGTTATTTCGGTTAATTCTGTTCGCCTCGCGCTCGCGGTGGTCGCGAGGTGCGGGGGACTGGACAGATTTTTTTTTTTTTTTTGGCTGGACTGAATAGTGGGGGGGGGGACAGTGTCCTTTAATTAAACAGGCTCCGGCGCCACTGATGGGTGGGTGGTACCAGATTGTTGTTTACGCTCCCTCTAGTTTCGTGACGGTGGGTGTCCCTAACTTTTTGGAGGTATTTGGACAGATTTGCGGGTATAGGGGGCATTTCGGGCAAATCTGCATTTTACACTTTTGAAGACCAGTCCCATTTTTAGTTGTTCATGCTTCAAAACAAGTTAACATTGGTTCAACACGAGCTTACTAGTAGCTGAGCTATATGCTTTGAGTTGTGGTGCTGATTCTACCTCTTCTGTCCTCCTTCTGTCTGTGTGTAAAGAGGTTTCACCTGAACATGAGGAGAAGAGGAGCCGCAGTCTGGTCAAGGAGGAACCACAACCTGCACAGATTAAGCAGGAAGAGGAGGCTGACGTGTCAACATTGACATTACTACATATCGAGACCAGGTGTGACACTCTCTCAGGTAAATATAAATAAATAGTAACTCTATAAGTAATAATCTAATCTAATAAGGCTAAAAGCCCTACACTCAGCCTATAGAGGCTGCTAGGTCAGATTCAGAAATAAAGTAAAGTTTGAATTTCCTGATGGTTATTGCACTCATACGTATGCCCGTGCCTGTTTAAATAACAGATGCCTAAAGGACATTTGAATGGATGTTTGTATGAACTCTTCTGAACCGTGCACCAGGTAAAGAAACTACTTGTTGACACTTAGGTTTGGCTCACATTTTCTTATGTTTGCCGAGCCAAGTTCATCCATCTACTGACCTGGTGGTGGCGCTCTGTCCATTCAGACATCTCAAACAGGTGGTGGTGGTGTCTAGTCTCACGTCAGAGATCAGAGGACCCCCTTGAAAACAAGATGCTGCATCTCAAGGGGCTTATCCTCTAAAACAGTGGTTTTCAACCTTTTTCATGCCAAGGACCCCTAAATTGATATATATTTGGCCGCGGACCCCCATTTGAATTTTTTTTGTGCCAGGGACCCCCAAAAGCAAAGATATCAGTAAATCTTTGCTTTAAAAAATATAAATATTCAAAGATATGCACACATTTTCAAGATTTTTCCAAAGATCTGCCATTTTTGAATAGCCAAAGCTAAGTGGTTAAAATGATTGTGACGCTATGTTAACTACTTTTGCTGGGGACCCACTGGTGGTCCCCGGACCACTGGTTGAAGACCCCTGCTCTAAAATAAAATCTCTGCCTACTAGGGCTGGAAAATTAACCAAAAATATATGGAAACCAACATATGTGACCCAGGATAAAGAATAAGTCATCTAGGCTTTTTTTTTCTCCATGTCATATGAAAGCAGGGAATCATAGCTAAACATTTGACACATTGCTTGTGCAGTTTGACGCACCTGTTTCCGAGATAATATGGCTTATAGAATGATGTCTTGCAGAGATTCAGTGAACTGAGAAAACTGGCCTTAAAGGTTCTGTGAGAGTTTAACCCCCCACGGCAAAAGTTTGAAATCATGACATTGATTAGAATTCATATCACAAATCTAAATATGTGTGCAAATACAACACATCTGTAGCCACCCTAGCATCCCTATGCTGGGGAAAACATTCACAGACAATAACCAATACGAGCTCGGACTGTGCCAGCCTGGTTGTGAAGTTATTTAGAAATCCATGCATTTGTTGTCCATGTCCATGCATGATGATGATGTCTGTGTCATTGGTATGGATGTCAACTTTGTCATTCTGAACACTGTACAGGGTGTGGTGTATTATTCTTGTATCAGCCTCCTGTTGTGTGGATTCTAGTGCAGAGACATCTTCAATAGACCCCTCCTTGATCACCACACTCCTTGGTCCTCATTTATCAACGGAGCGTATAAACCAGCGTATATTTCTCCATATATTCGGCCGTACACCAACATCGAAGTCACATTTATCAACGCATCCTACACAGCCGATCCGACCTTACATTTGGTCCCAGCCTTGATAAATGTCACGGCTGAAACCGAGCGTCATTTAAATAACACGCCCTTAAATATTCTCAAAACGCCCCGATTTTACGACATGAACCAGAATACGATCAAAAAAGACATCATGAAAAGCCAATAAGAAAGAGTTTCCCCCCCTCGCCTCGCCACACGCGCACACGCCCCTCTCTCTCTCTCTCTCTCTCTCTCTCACACACACAGCACGCGTATAATTAGAAAATAGCAGACCTACAAGCTCAACGCGTGGCGATGCGACGCTGGCTTGTGAGCTTGTAGATCTGCTATTTTCAATGCAGCCAGATCTACAATCTTATCTGAATGACTGTTAAAGCAGTTTGTTTAAATTACTTTATAAAATGTTATATTTTCACAGGGATTATTTATTAGTGTAGATATACATTTATGAGTGGATTATGTGTCCAGATGCCTGTCAGACAGTCAGACAATGCTACTCCGCAGGTCTAGGATGGAATAAACGGGTGCAGCCAAAGTCAACAACTGGTCTCTACCAGACGTGAGATCTCAGCGTACCGTAGGATGAAGCCCACGTCAGGATATATTGATAAATGCCGAAAGGTGCGGTGATCTCGCCGTACGCCCATTATTTGGGCTGCACCGCGTTGATAAACGAGGGCCCTTGTCTCTTCTTTAAACCGCCCACCCAGGTAAAGATGTGTTGGACCAAGGGCCGACTTACGTTTCAAATTTTCACCCCATTCGTCGCAGAGGAAACTCAATCCGCAAGTTTCCTAGGGCATCGTGGTCATCACTTCCTGTCGATTTGATCCCTGATACCTGATCAAATCGACAGGAAGTGATGCCCACAATGCCCTAGGAAACTTGTGGATAGGTTTGCCTTGTTAGCTGACACAGCAACAAAAAGCTGTGTAATGCATATACTGACTTCATATTCTTTGGTAGGTTTTGGTCGAACATATCTGTGTTCTTGCTCATCTGTCTTAAGACTAGGTCCACTGTACCGGTCACAGCAGAAGTGAATGTAACACAGAGACCGTGTTACATTGCCACCACAAAAAAGTATTGGTAAAGTAGTTGCATACAATAAAAGATATCTTAAATATTAAGACATGAGGATAGATCTGTGGTTTAGAAATGAAGCATTCATTTACAGCATATGTGGAAGCTATTCAGTATTTTTCACATTTATTTATTGTCTTTATTTAGTTGATTTGTTTTTGTGGAATCAGTTTGTTTACAGCTATATTATTTAAGGTCATTAGTGCTCCAGCTAAAATGCTTTTATTTTGAAGGTGTTGGGTCAATTTGGGCACACAGCTGGGTTTATTTAAATCAATCAGGGCACAGCAGCAGTCAGTGGGCACCGGGAAGGTCTATGTTTTTTTTTTTACCAGTATCAGGGCTGAGTTCAGCAAACATTTCAGCACCTTTTTGCTGTATTGTTCTTGCCGAGGTTTGGACAATGGACTCATTACCAACTCATGATCTGCGTAAGATCCACTACCTGGTGCCTCAGTGGCCTTTTGAAGTTTTATTGTTGTTGACAAATAGCCACTACAGCATAAGTTACTCCAACTACCACACCTGAAATAGAGGTAACACTTGATACCACTTTTTTAAAGTTAAAATGTCTTTTCTCCAGACTCCCTGCACCTCCCTGTATGTAAAGAGGAGGATTCCCCTGAAGAGAAGAGGAGCCCCAGTCTGGTCCAGGAGGAACCAGAGCCTCCAAGTGAAGATGATGGTGAAAACAGAGACACAGAGCCTGTAGCCAGCACCTCAACTGAACACATAAAAACACAAGCTGATGTAGAGGACTGTGGAACATCACATCCAACTAGTGATGACCAGCTCCTCTCTTCACACTGTTCTGAATCTGACATCACTGAAGACAGTGATGAGTGGGAGCCCAGTGTAGATCAGTCACCTTTAAACACACTGAAGTCACACAAGACACAACATGTTGAAGGACAGCGATTGTCTTTGAACAACAAGATGCCCCAAGACCTGAAATCATTGAAAGAAACTCACTCCATGCTGAGTCACAAGGGGAAGAAAAGATTGTGTTGTACAGTGTGTTGCAAAATGTTTGATCGTAAGGGACATCTTAAGACGCACATGAGGACTCATACAGGGGAAAAGCCATTTACTTGTTCAGTTTGTAACAAAGGCTTTTGTCACAACGGTAATCTAAAAACACACATGAGGACTCATACAGGGGAAAAGCCAGTCACTTGTACAGTTTGTAACAAAGGCTTTATTCACAACGGTAATCTAAAAACACACATGAGGACTCATACAGGGGAAAAGCCAGTCACTTGTACAGTTTGTAACAAAGGCTTTAGTCAAAACGGTAATCTAAAAACACACATGAGGACTCATACAGGGGAAAAGCCATTTACTTGTACAGTTTGTAGCAAAGGCTTTTGTGACAACAGTCATCTAAAAAGACATATGAGGACTCATACAGGGGGGAAAAACCTTTAGCTGCAGTTTGTGATAAACACTTTGGTCCAAATGTACATAGATACGCAGAGAAACTGCTGTTCACCATTATTCATAGCTTTTGCCTTGATTATTTACGTTTAATGAGCAGTGATAATGCATTGTATAATTACTACGACTTACCGCACCCAAGCCGTGCTACTCATGCACTGAGTTGGCGGTGCCCGGGATCGAACCCATGACCTTGTGGTCTGAAGGCTTTATAATGTGTTACGATTATTGTTAATAAGCATTAGTATTTATGGGTTATTTTAATTATACAGTATTATAAGTATATTTATAAAGCATTATAGACAAAGAATCCATAGAAAGTTTTATCCTAATGGGGACAAACATGCCTAACATTTCAGCCTAGTGCAGCCGCTGTCAGCGCAGACATTCACTGGTCTGGCACCGTTATTATGAAGCACCAACATCTCTGTTGTTATTCACATGTTCAGTTTTGATAATTAAATAACATTCTGCATTCATAACACATTCTCTCACTTCAGCTTTTCAGAAACAACACCACGTTGTTACCTACATGTAGGCTATAATACTATGATCACTACCTACATGTAGGCTATACAACATACTATGATCACTACCTACATGTAGGCTATACAACATACTATGATCACTACCTACATGTAGGCTATACAACATACTATGATCACTACCTACATGTAGTCTATACAACATACTATGATCACTACCTACATGTAGGCTATACAACATGCTATGATCACTACCTACATGTAGGCTATACAACATACTATGATCTCTACCTACATGTAGGCTATACAACATACTATGATCACTACCTACATGTAGGCTATACAACATGCTATGATCACTACCTACATGTAGGCTATACAACATACTATGATCACTACCTACATGTAGGCTATACAACATACTATGATCACTACCTACATGTAGGTTATACAACATACTATGATCACTACCTACATGTAGGCTATACAACATACTATGATCTCTACCTACATGTAGGCTATACAACATACTATGATCACTACCTACATGTAGGCTATACAGCATAACCACTTAAACACCTGTAGTATTAGAGAACTGGATAGAGTAAGCGTCTACTCCAAATCTCTTTGCCACAAATAGCAGATCTAAGTTCACAATGTGTCACAAACGTGACGCATTGTTAACTTGTAGATCTGCTATTTTGCCTAATGTTTCCCCCTAGAATATGGACGCTGGCATAAGTGGTTAAATCAGTAAGTGTTCAACAGGCTGTGTGTTAAGGGTTAAAGATGCTATTTGTTGTGGCAGCTCAGGGGGAATGGAGGCAGGCCTGACAATAAAGTAAGGCCTTTGTTGATTTGTTTCTCAAATCTGATCTTTAGGACTGACTGTTCACACTGTTATTTGCAACTGAATCAGATCAGATTTGTGCACTCAAAAACAGCCAATCTACAAGTTCACAATGTGTCGCATTGTGAACTTGTATATCGTCTATTTTCGGCAAGGGACACTTGCTCGTTGTACAACAAAGTATGAAAATACTCTGCTTCAGTGTCAGAATGTCCAGCCTGAGACACATCTTTAGAAATCACATTTGAATCACATTTCAAACAAGAATCAGTTTCCATGAGGTTTTATGCTGTTCAGACCTGATCAAATACATCTAGTTCCAATCTGGATAGGACAACAATGTGATTTGGGCTGCCAGTCTGAACAGGGCCTTTTAGTGAGCAGAGAGACCAAGGATGGAGAAAACAGAACAGCTTCATTACGTTGAAGGAAGTGATGTTGTAGAAAGATCATCTTCCAGATGGTTCCATGGTTCCTTGCCTCTACAACACATACAGGTTGTTGCCTCTGTTGTCCTTCTGAACAAAGAGAACTGCCAATGGGGAGTTGGGGGCTTTTAAGGGTTCCTTCATTGATTTGCTGCCACAGGTGAGTCCTGGTTCAAAGTACCGATTGGCTGCAGCAATAAGATAACGTTTCACTTCTACCACCCCACCTAGCTCCAGTTGGGGGCGCTGTTTGTCTGGATTTCCTTAACATAAATTACTGGACATAATAATGTCATAATAATAGTTTAATCTTAGACTGGAATAGACCTTTTCAATGATACAAATTAAGGCTGTGTTTCATTCAAGTCAAAGTAAACAGAGTGGGTGCTGCTATTGTGCATGTTTATTTAATTAGTATCATTGGTGATACCTGTACAGGGTGTAACATTACACAACTATTTATGTCAATATTCAGGCAGAAGAGAAGTGCTGAGGACACATCTTTTAGTCACACAGAGGAATGTCAGTCCTCAGAAATATAACAATGTGTAGAATCTGTATTTAAGCTGCCCCAACATCCAGATTATCATAAATATCATAAAAATGTGTATGTATCCTTGTAGAATCTGTATTTAAGCTGCCCCAACCCCAACATCCAGATCGATGTCAGACTCCCGTTGCCTTCCAAGGCAACAGGACCCTGTCCACCTTTTCTTCTTCCATTTTCTTCACTTTTCCTTTTCCCTTTCTATTCTTTACTCTCATTTTCTCATTATAATATTTCCCATTATTATATTACATAATTATTGTCATATTATTGTCATCTTTTGTATTGAAACAATCTCCTAAAATGTATAACTCAAACTCATTCATTCTCTCACAGAGGAAATGTTATATTTCCACAATAATAACTAGCAGCTGAAGCTGTCAAAATATGTAGACACGTACATATGTTTGGTACTTGTTTTTGATAATATCAACATTTTAATTAAGAATATAATAACCTCACTTTGTGTTTAATGTAGATTATATATTAATTTCATTTTTGTAAAACATTCATGTTATTCAAAAGAAAGTGGAAGGCAGTCCTTCCATCCATCCGTTCTTTACTCAGTTGCACACCTCCTCCACCAGGTGGCGAAAGGCAACAGTGTCTGGACCCTTTGCTGCTTGTAAAACGTTAACCCGGAAGTTAATGCGTGTTGTTTATTTTCAGGAGCCCGGCTATCGTTATCGTTTCATTTGTTTTGGATCCTCAACGTAGGAATAGACTTATAGAGAGCTTGGTGAAAATGTCTCATAAAGATAAAGGAGGTAAAATGAGTCAAATGGAGTCTGTACGGCTGAAGATAAATGAACACATGACGTCAGTGGTGGGAGAGGAGATATTGTGTGTTTTGGAGAAACAGCGTGGTGTTGATGTTTGTAGTGTGAAGCTTAATGTCAGAGTGTTTGTGTTGGAGCGCCTCAGTGCGGCTGCAGAGTTCATGTGCAACCTCTTCCAGAGAGAGATAGAGACACTAGAAACTCTGCTGGAGACACAAAACAAACTGCTGGACGTTGACTTGGATATGGACATCCATCCTTACACTGCAGGTTGGTTAACACATTCTATTCAACACGAGGTGTGTGTGTGTGTGTGTGTGTATGTGTGTGTGTGTGTGTGTGTGTGTGTGTGTGTGTGTGTGTGTGTGTGTGTGTGTGTGTGTGTGTGTCAGGTTGACTCCAGGATGAAATGACTAAGGGTATGGTTGAAAATTACGAGGATTCAGCCCTCAGCTAGCACGGTGGCCCCCAGCTAGCGCGGTGGCGCAGTCGGTAGCGCTGTCGCCTCACAGCTAGAAGGTCCTGGGTTCGATTCCCGCAGGGGACGCTGTCGGTGCTGGGGGCGTGTTCTCTCCTCCGCGTCGTCAGTGCCCATACCTTAGGTGGGGTTGGCTAAAGGGCCTCTGTGTGGAGTTTGCATGTTCTCCCCGTGTTCCCTAGGGTAGTTAATACCCTTGCAAAAACATGCAGTAATCCAGGTCACTATAGAGCGTCGCAGTTCCCGCCCACTTCTAGTTGCCGGAAGTAAATACTCAATGCATTTTTCCCATTGACTTTTCCGAAAATATTTATATAAATTAATTTAAGCCTAGAATCAAGCCATCCAGGATGCTGGTGAATCATGACCATAAAACGTTTGATTCTGTGAAAAAACTTTTTTGAAAACGGCAAAACAAAGGGTATTTATTAAATATAGTATATCATATCATTAAATATAAAATAAAATAAAATCACAGAAAAAAAGGTTTTATGGTCATGCTTCACCAGAGTCCTGGATGGCTTGATTCTAGGCTTAAATTGATTGATATAAATATTTTTGGAAAAGTCAATGGGAAAAATGCATTGAGTATTTACTTCCGGCAACAGGAATTCGCGGAACTGCGATGCTCTATACTGCCTCCCCCTGGTCAGCCCGGGCGCTTGATGGAGGGGAAAGGAACTGGTTGGAATAACGTGTTCCTTCCACGCGCTACGTCCAACCAGGGAAACTCATGAGCTCGGCCCTGGCCTCCCTAGGTTGGCAGAGTGAAGGTAGTGCCCAGGATTACATAGACAATTGGCACTGGGTGTAAAAAACGGGGTTACAAAATCGTGGGATAAAAAAAAAAATACAATTCTAAGGGCTAGCGCTCTTCCACGTCCACGGTGTGTCCACACAGTAAATACTTCAGTCTCTTGTGGGACTCACGCAGGTCTGTCTCTCTCTCTCAACAAAACCAGCAGAAACAAAACATAGTCTCAGCCATGCCTTTCGGCCCGGCGGAGACAAAAATAAGCCAGCTAATTTCCGACTGACCCAGTCAGTAGAGTTGCAGCCTCTTCGTATCATTGTTGAACTTCCTGAGTAAGCGATCCTTCCAGTTTAAACGTCAATTGGATCAAGTCGGCTTCTCTTGGGTGAAGCATGCTCTCTTTGTGCTGACTGAAGACGGTTAACGTTGAGAGCGTATTCTCACAGGTGGCTGAGGATGCTCCAAACGTAATCCCAAATTTCAGTGCAGTAAGCATGCTTGGCATGTCGGCGAGAGGCTCAGAATAGCGCTGTAGGATGACACCGCTGGGGGTCAATTTGTCTTTGGTAGAGGCAGAGGAGACCATTTTAGATTTTAAAAACTCAAGCTACATCAAATTGAGACCAAAGCTGTGTTGGTGAGCTCCAACAGTGGTTTTACCTTCTGTATATAACATCCAAAAAGTGGTCAGTCTGGTCACTGGCTGGGTCAAGGGCACGCATTGCCTCACAGGGGAGGGGACTGCACGTCCCCTCTTCTCCCAGACATTACGCTTGCGCCCTCATAGCATTGACTGAGGATCTTACTTGTGCCCAGGCCTGCTTTATTCAGCTCCGAAAGGACCAGGTTTATCACACTTAACGCATCACAGTGCTTTGTAGTGGCCATTACCAACAGCCTCTCACGCACCTCATTATTCACGTTTAGAAAACAATAGACGTGTACCGGCTATTGCCTATTTCTTCCACTATTTCACTGGCCACATTGTTACTCATGAGAGCTATTATTTAGTGAATTTTGTGTGAAGTGTTGGTGGCATTGTGGGTGATGGTGGTAAATACCTTCGCTAGTTCTGTGTCTTTCCTTATCGTGTAATCCATCATAGACAAAAACAGTCCACTTCCCCCCTCCACTTTTGACTCCAAAGTGTATAAGGTCCCTCTCAGCGGTCGCTGGTATGTCACAAGGAACTCAATGACATCCACGATCGCGCTCATATACAAGCTGGAACCCCCTGAAGTACCCCTGGGGGTCCCCGGACCCCACTTTGAGAACCAATGCATTACATTACATTACATTACATTACATTACGTTCAGAATGATTCCAATGGCGTCAATTCAGCAAAAGCCGAATTGCACATACACACTCACACAGAGAGACAGACCCTCTTCTAGACGGCGTGCTCCTTCTAGGCCCCTTGTCATACAAGAGGGACACAATATCAAAACACTAACAAAACAATAAATAGGAGAATAAATCGCATCCAAGAAAAAAACAAAAACAGTTTTCACAGAGTTGCTGTGCTGATGCTAACTCTTCTGTCCTCCTTCTGTCTGTGTGTAAAGAGGTTTCATCTGAACATGAGGAGAAGAGGAGCCCCAGTCTGGTCCAGGAGGAACCACAACCTCCACAGATTAAACAGGAACAGGAAGAGGCTGATGTGTCAACATGGAGATTACTACTACATGGGCAGACCAGGTGTAACACACTCTCAGGTAAAAATGAAAAATCACACCCAGTGGCCCTCATTTATCAACGCGGCGTATAAACCGCCATATATTTTTCCATATATTCGGCGTACACCAACGTCAAAGTCACATTTATCAACGCATCCTACACAGCTGATCCGAGCGTTCATTTGGTCCCAGCTTTGATAAATGTCACGGCTGGAACCGAACGTCATTTAAATAACACGCCCTTAAATATTCTCAAAACGTCACGATTTTACGACATGCAGACGAACCAGAATACGACCTAAGACATGAAAAGCCAATAAGAAACAGTTCTCCCCGCTGGCCTCGCCGCACACGCACACGCCTCTCTCTCTCTCGCTCTCTCGCTCTCTCTCTCTCACACACACACACACACACACACACACACACACACACACACACACACACACACACACACGCCCGCCCAGCTATGTTTCTCATGTAATCCGTAGGCCTAATACAGCGCGGTACAATCTCACGTAGGCTTGTAGCCTACATGAATGACATATTATGATACCAATCACATGAATGGAATACGTTTATTAATTTATTTACCCCATACCGATCAGTGCGCGTCCGAGTGACACTAAAATAAAGCCGTCATGTAGGCTATTCCCATTTCCCAGCGAGACTCGGACCTCGGACGGGCGAGTTCCGTCCCGCTCCGCATTAATGAGAGATAGCCTGGAGAGAACATAAATGAATGAAGGCTGGTGTGTGTTGGACCATGGGTTAAATGTCTGATCTCCCGGTGGCCATGAAAATATAACAGCAGCGCAGCGCCGCTAAACTCCCGAGAGTCACTCTCGGGAGTTTAGCGGCGCTGTTTATGAGTCACTCTCGGAGAGTGCCCTCGCATAAACTGTATATTTTGAAAAGAGCAGATCTACAAGCTCACAACGCGTGGCGATGCGACGCTGGCTTATGAGCTTGTATATCTGCTATTTTCAATGCAGCTACATCTTATCTGAATGACTGTTAAAGCAAAAGCAGTTTGTTTAAATTACTTTATAAAATGTTATATTTTCGCGGGGATTATTAAATAATCCCTGCGAAAATATAACATTTTATAGACACATAATCCACTCCTAAATGTATATGTACACTAATAAATAATCCTTATTTATTAGTGTATAAACATTTATGAGTGGATTATGTGTCTAGATGCCTGTCAGACAGTCAGACAATGCTGCTCTGCAGGTCTAGAATGGAATAAACGGGTGCAGCCAAAGTCAACAACAGGTCTCGACCAGATGTGAGATTTCGGCCTACGGTAGGATGAAGCTCACTTCAGGATATATTGATAAATGCCGAAAGGTGCGGTGATTACGCCGTACGCCCATTATTTGGGCTGCACCGCGTTGATGAATGAGGGCCAGTGTGAAGTGAGCGGTGCTATTTATGAGATGAATTAATTTCACCATGCATCTCGGTAGCCAATCACAGCACGTCCTGCGAAGTGACGTGCTTACATTTTTGGGGTGGTGTAACCACCCCTATAAGTGGCTTTTGGACACTGACCAATCCTGCACCGTGATTGGTCAATTGTGTACACCGCAGAACCCTGCCATTGTTAATGCAAATCAATTTTGTACACCGCAGAACCCTGCCATTGTTAATGCAAATCGATACTTTTGCAAAGTCAGCCAATCACATTACAGCTAGTGTCATCACCACCAACTGTAATCTGATTGGCTGACTTACAAATTCAGGACTGTGATTGGCTAGCGAAACACATGACACATGTGCAGCCCTATGAATAGCAGTAAGGACTTAAAAAAAAGTCATTTATACTTTTTTAAGTGAGTCATGTTGTGATGACCACACACCACCTACTTCACACTGGGTGTCACAACCCAGTGTGACACCCAGTGAAATACTCTCCATTTTGATGTGAGAGTAGTATATTTAAGATCAGTGAAAAAGAATCGCAAAATCACTATGGTTGAAATGAGGAAAGTAAAAACCGAAACAAAGAATCACTTCCATCACTGTGATGACCAATGTGACCACACCACCCACTTCACACTGGGTGTGATTTTTTATTTACATTATTATTAATTTCATCATGCGTCTCGCTAGCCAATCACAGCGCGTCTGAGAAGTTTGAAGTTAATTTCATCATGTGTCTCGCTAGCCAATCACAGCACGTCCTGCAAAGCTTAGCCTATGGGCGTGTTTTCCACAGCATGGCGTCACAGCGAAAGACACATTTTCACGACGGAAAGAAAAGCTTTCACCACGGATAGGTCCTAAACCCTCTTATAGGAGC
This sequence comes from Gymnoscopelus microlampas, assembly GCF_963454915.1. NCBI lineage: Eukaryota > Metazoa > Chordata > Actinopteri > Myctophiformes > Myctophidae > Gymnoscopelus > Gymnoscopelus microlampas. Next base: position 54,024,556 of record NC_139947.1, on the reverse strand, counting down.
GGTTGCACCGCTCAAAAAGAAAAATCACTTCATTAGTTCTATTCTAACGAGACCTAAGGCCCTATTTTCCAGCTGGCACAATGTGGCCACGTTCACGTTACATTGTCAATAGACAAACCCTAAATGTGTCCATTGAGTTATCAATATAATGTGATGTACATGCATATTATTAGACCACTCAAGTGCACGCTTGTGCATGTCAGTCCAAGCACCCATAGGTGCAAGAAAATGCCCTTGTGGGAAAAGTGTGGGTGTGCCTTCCACACTAGGAGGTAGGGGGTAGTTACCTGAGGAATACACGTGAGGGGAGGACTGTACAAAACAATACGAAAACAATATAAATATAAATACCTAACAACTGTACAACTATTAATAGTCTAGGACCTGGCTAAGATATGTATGCACTTAATTTAGGAGAGATTATCTCAACTGTTCTTGGCTAATATGACCCCAAGGAACAACTTAGGAACTATGAGAAATTCTCTATCCGGGGCGAAATACTCGGAAATGACCACGCCCCTTTTAAAATGACCGCTACTTCAAACATGTCTCTATCTTCTAAACTGTTGGAGCTACAGATTTTCTGAGGTGCTCAAAATGTTCACAATACTCATGTTTAGGGAAAAATAGAAAAGTGTAAAATGTCAAATTATATATTTTATTTCAGAACAGCTTAAATAAACGGCTAAAAACGGTCAACTTATTTACAGTCCAGGGCCATAAGAATATTTTTGCGTGAATCAATCTAAAAGCACCACATGTGTCCCAGATGTAACCCAGGGCATGCTCTAATGATGTAGCAAGGGTGCCCGAGCCAGCAGCCTTCGGGATCATCATAGTGGCCAAATCCAATATGGCCGCCACCTGAAAAAGGTTTTGGCTATGTTTGAACCAGATGAGCTACAAATGTAAACTTGGTGTCTAAATCATGTTTTTTGACCATTAGAAACATGTTGGAATGCTTATCTTTATAATTTAATCTATTTAGAAGACTCTAATTTGCATATCACAAATATGGCCACTATGTTATGAAACAACCAATGTATCTTACAGATGTAATTTTATTGAAACAATAGAATGATTTAAGAATAGAACTCATTCCTAAGTATACAGCTACAGCCAGTACGGTATGTGCAACAATGCTCAGCATAAAATGTAATCCTATCATACTAGGTGTATATAATTTGAACAATATGTATTATTGTACATAATTGTCTTGGTGTAGCAACAGCACTGATACATAAAGTACCACACACACACACACACACACACACACACACACACACACACACACACACACACACACACACACACACACACACACACACACACACAAACACAAACACACACTCTATTAGCACAAAACAACAATCATAAAAAACAAAAAGTGGTGCCTACAATATTGTGTATATAGTGTGTGTGTCTATCTATACACCCTTGACTAGTATGATAGTATTCAATTCATGCTGAGTATTGCTCTGTATACTGTACTGGCTGTTGCTGTATAATTTGGGTTCTACTCATATTATTCTATTGTTTCAACATCTATACACAGGTTGTTTCTTTTCTTCAGTTTGATCTTAACTCATTCCAACAACTCTGGATGAAACTTTATGTTGCATAACATTTTTGATATATGCCATATTTGTAATAAGCAAATAAGAGGGCTCTAGATGGATTAAATCATAAATATGATCATTCCAATGTGTTTCTAATGCTCAAAAAGCATAAAATAGACACCAAGTTTGCCACAAATGACAAAGATTAAGGTAAGTAAAACAAATTGTCAGATAGTCGGCATCTTTAAAATATGCAAAGTAGAGGTCCAGCCACACCCAGTCATAAAGATAAGCATTCCAACACACCCAGTCATAAAGATAAGCATTCCAACATGTTTCTAATTGTCAAAAAATATTTAGACACCAAGTTTGCATTCATAGCTCATCTGGTTCAAAAGTTATAGACAAAACCTATTTCAGGTGGCGGCCATATTGGATTTGGCACTATGATGACCTGGAGGGTTGCTGGCTCGGGCATGGGTTCCACAAACATGAGTATTGTGAACATTTTGAGCACCCCAGAAAATCTGTAGCTCCAACAGTGTAGAAGATAGAGCCATGTTTGAAGTAGCGGTCAATTTAAAAGGGGCGTGGTCATTTCCGAGTATTTCGCCCCGGATAGAGAATTTCTCATAGTTCCTAAATTGTTCCCTGGGGTCATATTAGCCAAGAACAGTTGAGATAATCTCTCCTAAATTAAATGCATACATATCTTAGCCAGGTCCTCTACTATAAGGAATGAAAATAAAACACCAGGCTTGACAAAGATAAACTGTTACTCTTAAAGTTCAAATCTTTACCGGTCTCTCATTGTATCTTTTCCCCAGACGTCCTGCACCTCCCTGTGTGTAAAGAGGAGGTTTCCCCTGAAGAGGAGAGGAGCTCCAGTCTGGTCCAGGAGGAACCAGAGCCTCCACACATTAAAGAGGAGCAGGAGGAGCTACTTCAAAGACCAGAAGAGGTTGATAGGCCAATGCTGACATTACTAGCAGTGAAAAGTGAAGGTGATGATGGTGAAAACAGAGACACAGAGCCTGTAGCCAGCACCTCAACTGAACACATGAAAACACAAGCTGATGTAGAGGACTGTGGAACATCACATCCAACTAGTGATGACCAGCTCCTCTCTTCACACTGTTCTGAATCTGACATCACTGAAGACAGTGATGAGTGGGAGCCCAGTGTAGATCAGTCACCTTTAAACACACTGAAGTCACACAAGACACAACATGTGGAAGGACAGAGATTGTCTTTGAGCAACAAGATGTCCCAGGACCTGAAATCATCGAAAGAAACTCACTCCATGCTGAGTCACACACGGAAGAAAAGATTTAGTTGTACAGTGTGTTGCAAAATGTTTGATCGTACGAGAAATTTAAAAACACACATGATGACTCATACAGGGGAAAAGCCCTTTAGTTGTCACATTTGTAGCAAAGGCTTTATTCGATTGATAAATCTAAAAACACACATGATGACTCATACAGGTGAAAAACCATTCACTTGTACAGTTTGTAACAAAGGCTTTAGTCACAAAGGTGATCTAAAAAGACACATAAGCACTCATACAGATGAAAAGCCATTTACATGTTCAGTTTGCAGCAAAGACTTTAACGTAAAACGTAATCTAAAAGCACACATGATGATTCATACAGGGGATTGGCCATTCTCTTGTTCAGTTTGTAGCAAAGGCTTTAGTGTAAAACGTAGTCTAGAACAACACATCAGGACTCATACAGGGGAAAAGCCATTCTCTTGTTCAATTTGTAGCAAAGGCTATAGTGTAAAAGGTAGTCTAAAAATACACATGAGGACTCATACAGGTGAAAAGTCAATTAAGTCAATTACTTGTTCAGTTTGTAGCAAAGGCTTTAGTGTAAAAAGTCATCTAAAACAACATATGAGGACTCATACAGGTGAAAAGACAGTTACTTGTTCAGTTTGTAGCAAAGGCTTTAGTCAAATGGGAAACCTAAAAAAACACATGAGGACTCATACAGGGGAAAAGACAGTTACATTACATTACATTACATTACAGTCATTTAGCAGACGCTTTTATCCAAAGCGACTTACAATAAGTGCGATCAACAAAGGTAGGGAACGAAAGCTACTAATCACCAGCGGTTATAAGTGCATTTTCTGCAATAACAAGCAACCAAGAGCATACCTAGCGCTAAGGTAAAAGTGCAATATATCAGCTACCTATTTCCTTAAACAGATGAGACAAAATAGCTAAGTCAAATGAGCAGGAGCTAAAAACAAATAATTGTATTGACTAAACAAGATCCAATAAACAATTCAACAATAAAACAAGCATTCGTACAACTAGTTAACAACAAGTAGGCCAGGCAAAGAGGAAGGGTAGTGTTTCCTGAAGAGGTGGGTTTTCAGCCTGCGGCGAAAGATGGGCAGTGACTCTGCTGTCCTGACATCAGTGGGAAGTACATTCCACCACTGTGGGGCCAGAACAGAAAAAAGTCGTGACCGTGTCGATCGACCAGAAGGACCATTGAGCGGCGGGGGAGTCAGTCGCCCCTTGGTGGCAGACCGGAGTGGTCGGGTAGGGTTGTGGGCATTGACCAATACCCGGAGGTAAGAGGGAGCTGTTCCTTTCACTGCCCTATAGGCTAGCACCAGGGTTTTAAACTGAATGCGAGCCGCTACGGGGAGCCAGTGCAGGGAACGGAGAAGGATAGTTGTGTGAGAGAACTTGGGGCGGTTGAACACCAGACGAGCCGCAGCTTTCTGAACAAGCTCCAGGGGTCTGATGGCAGATGCCGGAGCGCCAGCCAGGAGGGAGTTGCAGTAGTCCAGGCGGGAGATGACAAGAGCCTGGATGAGCACCTGGGCTGCCTTCTCCGTGAGGAAGGGCCGAATTCAGTTACTTGCAAAGTGTGTAGTAAAGGCTTTCGTGACATAGATCATCTAAAAGGACACATGAGGACTCATACAGGGGAAAAGACAGTTCCTTGTTCAGTTTGTAGCAAAGGCTTTAGTCAAATGGGAAACCTAAAAAAACACATGAGGACTCATACAGGGGAAAAGCCAGTTACCTGTAAAGTGTGTAGTAAAGGCTTTGGTGACAAAGATCATCTAAAAAGACACATGAGGACTCATACAGGCGAAAGGCCATAAAGCCATGTTCTTGTGGCAAAAACATTGGTCACAGGACTAGTCTAAAAACCCACATGAGGATTCTTTGTTTATCACAATTAAGTGGCCGGTGGGTAGGAGCCAATATGGGTACCACCGTTATATAAACCACCATTGTACAAGTTAGTATCCCTACCGGTAGAGCCTTCGTCCTACTCCTCCCGCCCAACACTCCGCCCCAGCCCGTAGGCGTACGTGCAATGACCAATATCACCCTCCTCCCCGCCCCCGCCCGGCTTCCCTCCCCCGAACACGGGCCAATTGTGTTTGTGTAGTAGACGCTCCACAAAGCCGGACGCACCACGGTGGATTTGAACCCACAACCTCCGTGGTGGAGGGCAGGGACTTTTACCACTGCGCCACCGAGCGCCTGCAGGTCACTGATCTATCCATTAAGACCTGGAACGCATCTGTGTCACTTTAGATTTCTTTGGCTATTCAAAAATAGCAGATCTACAAGCTCATAGCGCGGCACCGAGTGCCGCGCTATGAGCTTGTAGATCTGCTATTTTTGAAAAATCTTTCAAAACATTTTTTTGTTATTTTGTTCCCATAACTGTTAGGATTTAGATTTTTTTTTAAAGAATCGCCTCAGGTCTTAATGGGTTAAGGCCAAGGGGCCGTCACACAATGAACATTAGTGAGGACCAATTAAATGAAGATGAGGTCGAAAATGGGTGTAGTGCTCCTTTTAGGCAGACAAAATTAAACTACTTTGACCTGTTTTGGTGTTTTGTAATACTGCTGTCCCAAAGATAATTAAATAATAATACAAATACTGGTAAAGGGTCATTTGGAATCACATCTGTTTGTTTTTTCAAATCTGAAATGAAATGGATGAATGTATGGTGCAGTTGAATGCAATCATTTTCGCCAAATATTCGCATAATTCAATATAACGCAATTCTGACAATATAGCTTGAGCATACATGGGCAACTGGCGGCCTGGGGGCCACATGCGACCCCCACCTTAGGTTAATATCAGAAGCTGTTACAATTCCAAACATGCAAACATGACCCGCTTTAATTACTTCAGTCTATATTAGTAGCTTAATGGCTAGTATAACATTTCTATTGTCCAAGTATTTGTTTTAAGTTCAATAAGTTAGAATAAGTATAACTAAATGCATTTGAAATTAAAAAAATATATATATATTTTCAGGATTCCAATTCAAAAATAGCAAAAAAAAAAAGGATTCCAATTCAGAAATAGCTAAAATAGCCGATCTACAAGCTCAAAACGCGTCGCACTGCGACACGCTTTGAGCTTGTAGATCGGCTATTTTTGCTACTTTTGTGTGACATAGAATAGCGACGCATTCATTTACGAAAAAAGTTAAAATACGGAGACGAGGTACGTGTCTGCCCAACAGCGCATGCAATGTGGCCCTCTGGAGTGGCTATAGTCATAGATATATATAAAGGCTAGATGACTCACCCGCGCTGCTGGCCAATGGAGTACGACGTCGCCACATGGCGGCCATCTTGGGACGGTCATTCATAACATTATGTCTATGGTGCATATACTTTGAAATAACCATAGCGTGCTCAATTTTCATCCGATTTTCAAACGGTTTGGTGTTTTGTAAACACCAAAGATGTAGTTATGATATTATTGTATTTAAAAAAAAAAACATGATTATAATTATAAGTATGCAGTATCATAACTACATCTTTGGTGTTTACAAAACACCAAACCGTTTGAAAATCGGATGAAAATTGAGCACGCTATGGTTATTTCAAAGTATATCCACCATAGACATAATGTTATGAGTGACCGTCGCAAGATGGCCGCGGTTGAGCTACGCTTGCGCAGCCCCTTGAGCCATCTAGCCTTTATATATATCTATGGCTATAGTGGCCTTCTCCATCATCAAAGTTGCCCACACCTGAGCTTGAGGAACGATTCAATGGACAGGTGCCGCCATTTTGGGAGGTTTTCAGCTATTACTTTTAATGGTGTGACGTCGCATTCATATAATCATACAGTATAGTGAATGATTTTCTCACAAGTAGGCTAGTCATCTCCTCTTTGGACCTTGTAAGACAAAGATACGTACATAAAATAATGTGGGGGAAATGGGGGGACTTAAATCAGTTGTTTTGGAATAGCTTGCAATAAAACAGGTGTAAGTATTTACAACATATACCGTATCAACGCCACGGCTGTTTGTGATCAACACCAGCGCATCAGCAAACCATGGCATATTTCAACATGTGTATAAATTAAATAAATTGAAGTATTACCAGGACGCTATAGGGCATTGGTTCTAAAAGTGGGGTCCGGGTACCCCTAGGGGTCCTTGGGGGAGTTCCAGGGGGTCCCCAGCTAAACAATAGATAGTTAGGAACCAAATTGACCCTTATGGGTCTGTAACTCTGAGAGTGTACAAATGGAACCAAATGGACCCGTTAGGGTCCATTTGGTTCCATTTGTACACTCTTAGAGTTACATTAACATTATGTAGGCTACAATTAGGTTTGGACATAATTTGTTTCAAATGAATTACATGTGCTTGCTCACATACATTATCTGGTGCGCTACTGTATATCATAGAGGGGAGGCTCTGACCCCGGACAGAGCCCAGGGATTGGTGGGGGATAGAGGTGCATTGGTACCCCAGGAGCAGGGATGTGTGAGTGGGGGGTGGAGGGACTGTATGGAGGTTAGTAAGGTACAGTAGATCGGTCTAGAGGTTCCCCCCCTTTTTACTATTTTGAAAAACATTTTTAAATGCCGGCAGTTCAAATAGAAACTCACAACGATGTAGATTGGCTAGTTGATCTATTTTGTGAACTATTTTGTGAATGTTTTTCAAACTGGTAAAATATGGCTAATACATTTAGGGATAAGGGGTAAGGAAAGATATAGGGCCCAGAGCATGCATGACACAACTGGTCCCTTATTTTTCAAGGCAGCCATCATTGTCATTACCAATTTGCTTACTGGCCCCAGGTTTAAGCTGGGTGTCCCAAGTCCATGTTAAAATGATACTTGTTTTGTGTGCTTACATAGGTGTTTATCATGTTCTAATCTATTCTGTTGAAAGGTGCAGTCACTAAGTGCTAAAATAATTGTTCCCCATCCTGATGAAACACCAGGTTTAAAAAGAAGAAATTGCCATTGCAGTGAAAACAGCCGATCTGCAAGCTCACAGGTCACATCAAGATGCATTGTGAACTTATAGATCACAATTTATTAAATTCTGTGTTATTCCATTGTAATTTCAGAGTTTATAAATTATATTAAATTACATTTTATATACTGATTTTATCTGATATGATCATCATGCAGATTTTTATTATCTTACTCTTTAAAGCACTTTGTAGCCTGATTTGGAAAAGCACTATACAGATAAATTCATTATCATTACATCAACAGCATTGCGGTGATAATGATACAAATATTTACATATTTGTAAATGGAAGAATACAGTATAGTATATAGCCTATATCTGTTGCCAGAACCATTATAATAGTTTTATGCTTTTCAAAAACACAAAAAACAGACTTAATTGGAAGGATTCACATTTTATCTGTTTCAGTTAATGTAGCCACTGCCACCTTCCTATGACTCAATTTGGGGTCCTAACCCACAGTTTGAAACCTCTGTTTTATGCAGTGTTGTGTTCTAGTTTTTTTCGGAAGGTATACGCTACGATACGATGCGCGTGGTCGTGGGTATACGCTCTCGCGTTTTCAATGGATGAAACAGTTTTTGAAGGTATACGGTAGCGACGAAAAAAAATCTCAAGGTATACGCCGTACACAGCATCTGACGGTAGAACACACCACTGGTTTTATGGTATCACTGTAATCCTTAACCATCAAAACATGGGTGTAGACATCACCTATTCTGTATTATCATGTTTGGTTTAGGAGATATGATGCAAAATACATTATTTGGTAATGGCGGAAAGTAAAATGGCCACCATGGCCACCAGGGGGCGTTTTCGCGATGGCTCCATATCTGAAAATGTTCAGGGCCCCAAACTGTAGAAGTGTACCAAGTTTCATGCTTTTATGAAAAAGTGAACGATTCACCTAAAATATCGTCTCTATCCTCCGGACTATAGAGCCGTAAAAAAATCTTCTCTTATGGGGGTCCTTGGCATATCTTTTCAAATGTATTTAATCAATCAAATTCAATCAATAAAGAAACTATTCAGTAACACATCCATCCTTTATTCAATAACAGTTACACACCTCCTCCACCAGGTGGCGAAAGCCAACAGTACCTGGACCCTTTGCTGCTCTCGCTTGAAACACGTTGACCCGGAAGTGAAGGCATGTTGTCAGTAGCCGTTGAGCGTAATGGTGGAATTGCAGATCTTTGTGCCTTTTAGATATTATAAAAGTATATTTCTGGAGAAACAGAGAGCTTTATACTTTATATAAATAAGTATATTATATTAGGAACCGAGAATGTCTCATAAAGGAGGTAAAATGAGTCAAATGGAGTCTGTACGGCTGAAGATAAATGAACACATGACGTCAGTGGTGGGAGAGGAGATATTGTGTGTTTTGGAAAAACAGCGTGGTGTTGATGTTTGTAGTGTGAAGCTTAATGTCAGAGTGTTTGTGTTGGAGCGCCTCAGTGCGGCTGCAGAGTTCATGTGCAACCTCTTCCAGAGAGAGATAGAGACACTAGAAACTCTGCTGGAGACACAAAACAAACTGCTGGACGTTGACTTTGATATGGACATCCATCCTTACACTGCAGGTTGGTAAACACATTCTATTCAACACGAGCTGTGTGTGTGTGTGTGTGTGTGTGTGTGTGTGTGTGTGTGTGTGTGTGTGTGTGTGTGTGTGTGTGTGTGTGTGTGTGTGTGTGTGTGTGTGTGTGTGTGTGTGCGTGCGTGCGTCAGGCTGCCGTGTGGTTGAAAATTCCGAGGGTTTACACATTTTTTATATAGTAAAAGTGAACAGTAGGTTATTGTCCTGTTATGCCATATTATGTTAATTTATTGAACAACAATTCGCAATAGCTGATATAAAACAAGAAATGACCAAAGTCATAATAAAGCCGCATGCGGCAGGCTTTTTTTCCCCCAATCTTTTCATAGACCTGATTACTTGTTTTTTGGATTGCTTGTTTCTCTCGCCAAACCTGGCAACATTAGCGTCACAGAATCTGCCACAAGTGGTGGCAACATTTTGTGACACCACACAGGTCTTCCCAACAATAGCTAAGATTGAAGTCAGTGTGAACATGGCCAAATAATAACTTAATAGCCAAACTAGGTCTAATGAAGCACGCTAGCTACCTTGGTTGTAAAAAAACAAAGTTGTCCTTTAAGTGTACAATATGCAAACTCTTAATAAATAATTAAATCAATAAATCATAAACCTGAGTGTCTGAACTGCACCCACTCTGCGCAGCATTTATTTCTGATTGATTGAAACCTTTATTTATTCCCGAAAAGAACATTGAGCTTCACCCTCATATGCAATGCCCTCATATGCAATACATATAAAAAACACAGAAACAACAAGATAAGACCTAATAGTAAATGTGTAATTTAAAAACAATCACACATTGAGGTAGGTAAATTTAAGAGTAAGTTATTAAATTGTCCTTAGGAAATTGGGGTGTTAATCTTTAGCTCGAGTTGTAAAGTATTCCATGAAATAGGAGCTTAAAGTGTACAATCTGCAAACTTAAAGTAAACAATCAATCAAAAAAACCTGAGTGTCTGAACTGCAGGACACAATATGTTCTAAACCAATATAAATCATTCAACATTATAACATCCTGTGTCTGGGTTCATTTGGCTGAAGCCAGGCAAAACAAAAACAACATTTTTAGATCACTCTTGTCTTGAAGTATCTCCCAGACAGTATATGAAAACTAAGATATAAAACATTACAGTCCTGCTAGTCTCTACTATCTCTCCTTATGTGAGATAGCAACCTTCCAGGCCTTTTGGCCTGGAAGGGGGTATTGGGGGTATGGGAAAGCACAGATAAAACACCTTGATTTGATTAACCAAAGAAGCGTGTGTTTACCTATAAGAAGTTGAGCTTTTGTCCTATTGTATTCAGTCTGTTTTTTTTTTTTGCCCCATGGGGGACAGAGTGTCAGACATCTATTTAACATACCTGTTGAGACATTGACTCCACAACCCCCTCTCTAAGACAGCTGCAAAACAGGTTTGACTGTAGTTGTGTTTGATTGTTTGTTTGATTGATTGACTAAAAGGTCCTTGCAGACTTGTTTCCGTTGGGGTCCTTGAATTAATTTTCATAGACATATATAGTAGCAACCAAACAGTTCAAAAATCAACATAAAAATACAGATAAAAAATACCAGTATGTACAAAAAAAGCATGAAAATAAATAAATAAAAAATAATAATATATATATAATATATATACACACAAAAAGAAGGGGAGGGGGGTCGTCTGTCTATCGGGAAACTAGAACTACCTCCTCCTATGGCCTCCAGAAAGGGTTTTTAGGGCTGTTTTAAATGAGCCCAGCAAACTGCATTTTTTTTTAGGGAAACTTTCCACAGATACAAGCTTATTTAAATCATTGGGTTAAAACACAAAGTTACTTTTAAAGATGGTATTATCTTTTGGTAAAAACGTATGTTGTAGTTAAAATGAACAAAGTCTTGATAACTAAAGTAAAAGCCATGTAAGGAAAAAGTATTCACTCTGAACTGATTTCGGTGTCATTAAAAGCCTCATTGGATTAACTATTGTTTACAGATGAATGAGGATGTGATTTTTGGTATCATTCTAAAGTGTATAATGTGCAAAGTAATAATCTCATAACGAAACTTCATTGTGAAACATGGTTTGGTACTGAAAGCAGATGTTATTGTCAGAGTCATTCCCATGCAAATGTGTGTTCTAAATAGAACAGGACACGCTGTACACTCGGGCCACGACGGATCAGCTTGTGCGTGATTGGTTGAAATTAGGACTAGGAGGAGCTTTGAAACTTGGAGTGCCTTTTGAGTCTCCCCTGTACATGTTTGTACTTAAGTGAGATGCTGGGTGCTGCTTTTCCCTGGACCCTTTGCAGTTACCATTTTTGATGTTCCTGGTCTACAAATAAAAGACTCAGGAGAAACCGTATCACCCTCGGATTCTCTCTCTATGTTCTGCACTCTCACTAAGGGCTAGCGCTTAGTGAGAGCGCTAGCCCTCAGCTAGCATGGTGGCGCAGTCGGTAGCGCTGTCGCCTCACAGCTAGAAGGTCCCGGGTTCGATTCCCGCCGGGGACACTTTGGGTGCTGGGGGCGTGTTCTCTCCTCCGCGTCATCAGTGCCCATACCCTAGGTGGGGTTGGCGAAAGGGCCTCTCTGTGTGGACTTTGCATGTTCTCCCCGTGTCCCCTAGGGTAGGTACCCTCACGATCCTCCGCCGTTATGTGAAGTGAAGTTATCACATCCTCAGCGTCATCACCCATTGTATAGATGAGAGTGTTCACCTGATTTTCCTCTGACTGTAGCTCTAAGCCAGATGCAATCCGGAACCTCTCGAATCTTCTGATCCATCTGGGCCACTCTTCTGGGTTTGTGAAATCAAAGTGTGGTGGCGGCATAACTTGAAACCGGTCCATAATGGCAAAATCCGTGGTTCCCTTCTTCCCGAGGCGTCCACTCGCTCACATGCGGTCCTTTGTTAGCTTGTTAGCCACTTAGCTCCTCACTGAATCAGCCAAGCTGTACAAAAAAAAAAGAATCCTCGCAGGTTCTCGTTAAAAAAAAAAACCTCTGTTTTTTTTCTTACATGAACTACAGCTTCTGACACCATGTTAGGTTGTGCTGGCTATACTTATAATAGTAGTAACAATGAGAGCTCGGTACGACGACGTGCCATTCCAATGCTGGCTTTATTTCCATCTCTTTACATACATGTCATTTCACATTATAACCGCTAGGCGGCGGTGCTCCATCAGTGACACACAAAACCTCATAACACAACAGTGTTACATTCAGTTATGAGTAATGTCATTGTACAAGTCAATACTGTTAAACACTTTAACCCTGGTGTCCCAATTTTGGGCATGTCATTATAGGCAGACATTTAAAAAAAGAGTTTGCCCATAAACAATGTGTCACAACCTAACACATTGTGAACTTGTAGATAAGTGAACTTGTAGATCAGCTATTTTTGCTGCGCCACACCATCATATGATGAAGTACAAAACATCATCAGAGAACCAGGGTTACACACGTAACCTTGGGGCTTAAGTGGTAAATTAAGTCAGACCACCTGACTTCCAGAAAAGAAAAGTAAACATACATACTTCCATGTGCTTTAAATCCTGGGGTCACAAGAATTGTTTGACATTTAAAATGGGGTCAAACTTACTTACCGACTTACACAAATCAACCTACGTTATTCCACTAACACACAACCTACATTCACTCTGCATAAACACTGCAGCTGGAAAAAAAAACACTGAATCCTCACATCACAACCATGCTCACATTTTACATTCACTTTCAGCCTTCTTCATATGCTTCTCTTTTCTACTTAAATAAATACTGGTCCTGGCATAAATGGCCACGAACATGGGCTCATTAGGTTCTATGGGGTGCTACCTCAATGCAACAGAGCCGTTAAGACCATAGACATATAAAGGTAGACGCCTCCTCTGGCTCTGAAGCGGCTGTATGGCGGGCGCGCTTCCGGGGGGGGGGGCAGCAAGGAAGCTTTTGAAATTTCCGTGTGCGTCACGGAAGGGACGTTCAGTAGGCCAATCAGAGGCAGGTGGGGGCGGGACAACTAGATTCTGACACGTCCTGGAAAAGACGCGCTGTGATTGGTCAGTAGTCAACACGCTGTGATTGGCCAGTGCCTGTGCCCCCCGGAAATATGGCGGCCACCATACGAAACAGGTCGCTCCAACAAACTGCAGAGGCCAATGAGGTATCTCTGGTTAAGACTATAGTGGTCAATGATAATGGTCAAATGACACCCGGTGGAGAGGACTGGGTGACCAAATGGGCCAGAAGATTGAGTCTGGAGCAGTGTTGATTTCGTCGACTAAAACGACGAAAAAAAATGTTCGTCGACTACCTTTTTTCACTGACGAAAACTAAATAAAAACTAAGCTATCATGACTAAAACTAAGTTTAACTAATTTATTGACAATTTCATCAACAAATAAAAAGAAAGACGAGTGGCGAAGAGATCCAGTGGAACTAAAAGACAAGTAATTTTATGTTTGGTTGCGCTCGGTTGTTGAGCTCTGAAAATAGCAGATCTACAAGCTCACAACGTGTCGCGCTGCGACGCGTTGTGAGCTTGTAGATCTGCTATTCTCAGCATGCTCCAAGTGTAAAATCAGCCATTAGGACGCGATCAAGGTCCGCCAAAATACATTTTAGTCGACTAAGTAAAGACTATAAAGTTTATAGAGTCCTTCCATAGAACAAAAATATATATTAAACTAGATAATGTGCTCCTCGGAGCACAGGTCTCCGCCAGTACTGTTCCTGATTAATCCTGTCTTACCTCACTTCAAAAGATATAAATAATCTTTTGAAGTGACACACCTATTTAAAGGTCTCTATTTCATCATGCGTCTCGCTAGCCAATCAAAGCACACCCTTTCAACATATTGTCACGTGTCACGTGAAGCTTGACCAATGTTAGCTTGGTGGACACACGGAAGGACGAGAACGAAAACATAGTCTCCTGGCGGAGACAAAAATGTGTATTTTATGCTGAGTCCGCCAATTCTCCATCAGTCATGGCTCTCAGTTCCCACCTGATGTCGTGTGGGAGTTCTGACTGCTCCAGACCGTACTGAATAACTGCTAGCTTGCATAACGTCTTAAGACTAGGACTCAAGTCTAAGATGAACAGGTCATCGTTGGGTGGGTTGTCTCCTTTACATCCTCCAAAGATGATGGCCCGATTTCCCACCATGCAACAGCAACCGTTATTCAACCAAAACGAGCCATTCACCTTGGGCTTAACCTCCTTCCAGGAAAAGGTCTCTGGACTGAATCTCCACATATCCGTGCAGCACACTTCATCAAATCCATCATCCATCATGTACTCACCACCATATATGTACAACTCTCCATTGTAAGTAAAGGCTGAATGACCCGAGCGTTTGTCTGGAAGAACCTGTGCAGAAGGTGTGTTCAGCCGATAGTTGGTCTCTGTGTCAAACACACTGACATTGTTGTTGCTCCTAAGGCCCCTAAAGCCCCCAAATACAAACATCTTTGTCCCGATGATGGTGGCAGAGTGACAAGATGAAACAGGTGGCGGACTGCCTCCAGTGTTAATTAAATGGGTGCAGTACGTTAGTCCGACAGCGCATTCCTCCGACAGCGCAGTGCTCCGACATTAAACAGTAAACCCGAACCAAACCCGCACCCTAACCCTAACCGCACGCGGATGCCACATAGTCGGAGAAAAGGTCTGTCGGATTAACGCATGCCTCCCAATTAAATACCAGACCATTGTGAAGGTGTCCAGCTTGTAGATGTCAATAGTGAATGAAGTCAGCTTGGTCTTTCCTCCACATACATACATGACCTTCCCCAAGGCACAGGCTGAATGGCCCTTCCTCGCCTCTGGAACGGTCCCAGAGACATCATAATTGAGCCATCTGTGGGTGTCAACATCAAACGCATAAAACACGTTGTTATAAAGTCCACGCATATTCTCTCCTCCCCAGATGTAGACGATATCTTCAATGAGCACAGCTGTGTGGGAGAAGAGAACACAGGGAACCTCAGGGGGAAATTCTTCTCTTGTAGTTTTCACTGGGGGCAACATAATCCGATTTTTAAGTATCGATACCAAGCGATATTCAGACAATCGCTCGATATGTCAATACAATGTTGTCTCGTGCTGAGGTTTGTTGTGTGAAGCTTAATGTCAGCGTGTTTGTGTTCGAGCGCCTCAGTGCGGCTGCAGAGTTCATGTGCAACAGCTTGCATGGGTGGCTGTGGCTTTACAGTTTTCCTTCGCCGAGATCTGCGCTGCCAAGTGGGCACTGTGTGGCCACTAGAGTTTCGGCCCGCGTAGCGGGCCGAAATTCTAGTATCATACAAGGCAATAAAGCCAGTGGCTTGTTTACATTGCGGTCCTTTCATACTGTATGTATGATGTGCAGCCTGCGTAGCTAGTTCAGGCAGACAGCTCAAGGCAGCGTGCCAACCTGATCAGGTGATCAGTCACATGCACTCTCCGCCTGATTGGGGCGGCTGTTTAAACTTCTCTGCCTACCTGTTCATTCTGGCTTCTCTCCTGGCTGTGCTGCTGTTGCTGCCTCTCTGGCGTCTCCTCTGCTGTATGTTGCCTTGGCATGTAACTCAACTAAAATGTTTGTGCTTACAGGGAATTAATAGAGACAGAGCCCTGCTGACGCCAGACTATGCTTCATATATCTATGCTCAATTATATATATATATCTATATATCTATTCTAAATTAAATCAGAGAGTTGTCTGACTGAAATATGACTATGTGCAATGTCTTTAGTTAAATTTACTTGGGAGGGGTAGATCTGTGGGGGGTATACAGAGGGAGGGAGGGGGTCAGTGCATGTAGCCAGAGGGAGGGGGGTCCGTGCATCTAATCAGAGGGAGGGGGGTCCATGCATGCAATCTTTTCAATGTAATTCTGTATTCCAAACTGTTGCAGTACTCTGCAGCCGTGTTGACACCAGCACCAGCTCCAATAGACTCCAATCTTCTCAAAAGCCACCTATTGTCTACAAGCTCATAGCGCAGCACTCAGTGCCACGCTATGAGCTTGTATATCTGCTATTTCTGAATAGCCAAAGTATAAAATAATGGTTAAAGTGGTTAAAATGCTTGTGACGCCATATTAACTAATTTGGCTAATGTGTACCCCCTGGTACTGTTGCATTGACGTCAATGCAACAGACTGTGTGCAGATTGTGTGTTTAGTTTAGTAGTTCTACTGTAAATCTACTGTAACCAGATGAGATCATTAGACTCACCTGCTGCCATGGAGGTCAAAAGAGAACACGAATGTTGGCCTGGACACATTCACATTTTATTTGAGGTTTGGCACCGTTTTAATTGAGTTAGCATGAAGAGTATAGCGTTCTAACAGCCACATATAGAGACTAGAGCCACTAGATATTTGTCTATAAACACTTGAACAGAGCGCCCCCTCTCTCTCCCACACACACACACACACACACACACACAGAGCGTGCAGTGGCAAATGGAACGATACACTGCGTAGTCCTAGGTGGATGCTGCTCCGTATGCTTTGCATGTAGGGCTATAGGCTTGATCATTCATAATCATTCTTTCATGTTTCAAGTGTTCAGCTTTAGCTTCGATCTCAGCTCATTCAAGCCTTCTTTCCCCGTGAGTCACATGGAAAAAACCTTAACTCTACGGGCCGGCCGTGTGTATGACATGAGCACGGCTGCATCCCACCGGCGATAATGTTTGCCCGCACATCTTGTGAAAATACAAGAATGCATCCGGCAGCTTTTAACACCGTCTGTATGAAAAGTGTCAGATTCAACTATGACATTTTAGGCTAGTGACAATGGCCCCAAAAAATTGAGGTACCCCTACCGGAGTTAGAACCAAACACAACATAGTTGTTCTTCATCTCTAAGGCCTCCCATACATGAAATGGATTGTTGTGTAAAAATATTTTACTGCAAAAGTGGTGAAATTGATATATAAAGTTATACACCCCAAACAAAAAATAAAGCCTGGCCGTCTGGGGGTTGAGGCATAAAAACTCATGTAGATTCACAATGGAAGCTCTGACAGGTTTAAAACTTTGCATAAATTAAGTCAGGACATTCCTCTACATTCTAAAAAAATTCTGAATGTCAATATCTGGATGTAAATAGGAGATACAGTCATTTGAACACATACCTACATAGGCGGAAATGTAAATCTATGTAGAATGTTCTCTTTACTTTGTAGTGACTCTGACATGGATTGTCATAGCAGATCTATGATGTCTTGTTTGAAAGGTGTGGTTCTACTGAATCCAGCAATATCAATTGTGTAAAAATAGCTTTAATACTCATGGAGTTATGTCACTAAACGTATATGGTGTCCCAAATGGGGAAAACATGAAACAAAAATCTAAATCTACAGTATCACACAGATTAGTTTTATTTTCAATTCACTTGGAAAAATATTAACAAATTCACTCGAGTGGAAGTCCCAACAATGTATGAAATGTCCCAAAGTTGAGAAATTGTCAAAATATTTATAAAATATATGCGAAATGTAGGCCTACAGTAGAACTATTAACATTTTTTTGCAAATCTGACTGAGGGAAACCAAGCTCCACCCATTTGATGATCAAAGTTATCCTCATAACAGCAAGTCTTTCAATTCTGTAGAGTATATCATTTAAACATATTTGGTTACAGGTTATACTAGTATGGCTCCACCTGCTCTATCTGCATGGTATTGCCTACATGGACTTCTTCATAAACTGATAGGTAAATCATTGCAAATATTTTGGAATGGGAAAAGATGAGAAGGACCTTGCCAAATCAAGTAGCTAGCTGGAGAGTGGCCTAGATTAAAGTTCCTTTAGTGTAACAGAGCCTGTCCAGTAGCTTACATTGACAATAGCAGCACACAATAGCAGTTTCACCAGATTGGAACAGAGCCTTATAGTATCACTGGTAACAATATGGTTAGTGTACATATAGCCTAACAATAGTGTACAACATAGATACTGTTCAAATTCTGAAGTGTTTCTTTCTCCTTTTTTTGTTGTTTTTGTTTTCCAGAATGGAGTGTGATTAAATAAACAAGATCCATATGACAAAAAGCCCACAGCAGAAGGCCTTCAAAGCATACTAAATGTTGCTCAACAGACAGATACAGATGAGATACTTTCCTTCAAAAATAATGGCATCTTAGAGCAAGCAATACCTGCATCAGGCTCATCGAAGACTGAGTAGGGTTAATACAACATTGTTTAACATACAGAAAGATTGTTTCATATGTGGGAAGGCCATACAAGACAAGAACATCTGATATTAAGACTGGGACAGGTACAGTAAGAGTACCAGAGACACGGTCTGTCATGCAGATGGTCATCCAGGTCTTTATTTCGTGAAGGCAGTTGACTATGGACTGTGGAGGTAGCAGAGTGGTTGGTGTAGTGCTGAGGTACAGCTGGGTGTCGTCAGCGTAGCAGTGGAAACGTAGACCATGGTGGCGGATGATCTGACCAAGCGGGAGCATAGATGTTGAAAAGGATGGGACCAAGTACAGAAGCCTGTGGCACACCATGGTTTACTGGGGCTGGGTGGGAGCTGGATCCATTTATGGAGACAAACTGTTGCCTGTTGGACAGGTATGAGTGGAACCAGGAGAGAACGGATCCGGTGAGTCTAAGGTGGGTGGAAAGGCGGTCGAGGAGGATGGAATGGGAGACGGTGTCAAAGGCTGCACAGAGATACAGAAGAACCAGGATACTGATGTGGCCTAAATCAGCAGCCCTGAGGAGATCGTTAGTGATCTTAATCAGGGCGGTCTCTGTGCTGTGGTGGGCTCTGTAGCCAGACTGGAGAGGTTCAAAGAGTTCATGGTTGGACATGTGCTGATGGAGCTGTGCAGATACTGCTCTTTCCAGGGTCTTGCTGAGGAAAGGAAGGTTGGAGATTGGCCGGTAGTTAGCAAAGTCATCAGGGTCCAAACCAGGCTTCTGGACAGGCTCTGTTACACTAAATGTAACTTTAAGCTAGGTCACTCTCCAGCTAGCTGATTAGCTACTTGATTTGGCAAGGTCCTGACTCCTTCTCATCTTTTCACTCCAAAATATTTGCATAGATTTACCTATCAGTTTATGAAGAAGCCCATGTAGGCAGGCAATACGATGCAGACAGAGCAGGTGGAGCCAAATACAATAGTATAACCTGTAACCGTTTCAGGTTTTCCCCATTTGGGACACCATATACGTTTAGTGACATAACTCCATGAGTATTAAAGCTGTTTTTACACAATTGATATTGCTGGATTCAGTAGAACCACACCTTTCAAACAAGACATCATAGGACCTGCTATGACAATCCATGTCAGAGTCACTACAAAGTAAAGAGAACATTCTACAACATAGATTTACATTTCCGCCTATGTAGGTATGTGTTCAAATGACTGTATCTCCTATTTACATCCAGATATTAACATTCAGTCTTTTTCTAGAATGTAGAGGAATGTCCTGACTTAATTTATGCAAAGTTTTAAACCTGTCAGAGCTTCCATTGTGAATCTACATGGGTTTTTATGCTTCAACCCCCAGACGGCCAGGCTTTATTTTTTGTTTGGGGTGTATAACTTTATATATCAATTTCACCACTTTTGCAGTAAAATATTTTTACACAATCCATTTCATGTATGAGAGGCCTTAGAGATGAAGAAAAACTATGTTGTGTTTGGTTCTAAGTCCGGTAGGGGTATCTCGAAAACTAAAGCCCTTTTTGGCTGTTTGTCACAGGCCTATTTGTGGTGGGCAGAATTAAAGCAACATAAGCAGACAGTGCTCTTTGGCGTGACCGCTCCAGCGGCCTCAGGAGGACTGAAGAGAAAGAATATCATTAGAGCAGGTCTTTTATAGTGTCTGAGGAGACAATGGCCAGGTGTCTCCCCTTCCACCAATCATCTCCAACTCCACCCTCCAAGTCAGCACTGCAATGGAAATGTACTGACACAGTTCCACACACACACACACACACACACACACACACACACACACACACACACACACACACACACACACACACACACACACACACACTCCTATAGCGAAGGCCCAGGGGGCCGTCACAGTGTCTATTTACCGACATCGGCGCGGTGGGGAGCTTCATGCTCCTCAGTGCTGGGATCCGGTGTACACCAGCCCGCCTACTATCCTTTCATCACGTTAACGCTTCCGGTCTTACGGCTAGCGAGCTAACAAGCTAACGAGGCCACAACGAGGCGGTCTACTGCATAATTCAACAAGCCTGCCCTTGAAATGCTCCCGCATTACATTGTGGACTTAATCCCATGCCAAGCAAGTGCACAGTAATCCTTTTCTTTACGACGTTGTGGGTGAAACGCTCTCGGTAAATTGCACGGGGGTCGTCCAGGGCTGCCATTGTTGTTTTCATTATTCTTTGTGGTCGTTATTGCGCAATGCGTCAGATTGTAAGGGAGGCGAAAAGGTTCATTCCATAGCTTTAGCTACGGCTAGTGCTTTTACAAAACAGTATTAAACTGAAAAAACAGCCGCTGTTGGTAAAAAGAAATACAGCAATTTGTTGCCAATTAAAATCGATGATCAAATTCGTTGGCAACGAATTTATTAATTGATTTTAAATTGATTCATCAATTTGTTGTTGCAGCCTTAGCACTTTGACCTCTTTATTGATAATAAACGTGTAAAATACATACATTGTCACACCATTATCAAAAGGGATAAAAGCGCAAAAAAGCCAGCGGCTTATTTCTGTTGCAGTCCTTTCATATGTATGTGCAAATTGTGTGTGTGTGTGTGTGTGTGTGTGTGTGTGTGTGTGTGTGTGTGTGTGTGTGTGTGTGTGTGTGTGTGTGTGTGTGTGTGTGTGTGTGTGTGTGTGTGTGAGCGCGCTCGCAGGTGTGTACTTGCAATCAAGTGCACACTAGGAGGTAGGGGATAGTTACCTGAGGAATACATGTGAGGGGAGGACTGTACAAAACAATACAAAAACAATATAAATATAAATACCTAACAACTGTACAACTATTAAAAGAGAGATCCGGACATTTTAAGTGTTATCTTTGATGTGTCGCTAATCACTCACCAACGTAGAATGGGCCGTTGAGTTATTCCAGAGATTCCCCTGTCGTGCAGTCTGGAGAACCTGGCGTCTATGGAAAACAAGCAACCGGCGTCATCTCGTTCTGAACGAACGGTGGCTCGTTCGCGACATTCAGTGCATGTTTGAGTATCATGACTCCACGATGAGCAGGAGTAGAGAAAAAACTAACTTTGCATCGGTTATATTGGGCGAATTTCAGCTTTACACGCGCCTCCCATTATGCCAGCGGAGGGGCTCGCCAGACTGCACGACAGGGGAATCTCTGGAATAACTCAACGGCCCTTTCTACGTTGGTAAGTGATTAGCGACACATCAAAGATAACACTTAAAATGTCCGGATCTCTCCTTTAAGAAATGAAAATAAAACACCAGGCTTGACAAAGATAAACTGTTACTCTTTAAGTTCAAATCTTTACCGGTCTCTCATTGCGTCTTTTCCCCAGATGACCTGCACCTCCCTGTGTGTAAAGAGGAGGTTTCCACTGATGATGAGAGGAACTCCAGTCTGGTCCAGGAGGAACCAGAGCCTCCACACATTAAAGAGGAGCAGGAGGAGCTTCTTCAAAGACCAGAAGAGGTTGATAGGCCAATGCTGACATTACTAGCAGTGAAAAGTGAAGGTGATGATGGTGAAAACAGAGACACAGAGCCTGTAGCCAGCACCTCAACTGAACACATGAAAACACAAGCTGATGTAGAGGACTGTGGAACATCACATCCAACTAGTGATGACCAGCTCCTCTCTTCACACTGTTCTGAATCTGACATCACTGAAGACAGTGATGAGTGGGAGCCCAGTGTAGATCAGTCACCTTTAAACACAATGAAGTCACACAAGACACAACATGTGGAAGGACAGAGATTGTCTTTGAGCAACAAGATGTCCCAGGACCTGAAATCATCGAAAGAAACTCATTCCATGCAGAGTCACACAGGGAAGAACATTTTTAGTTGTACAGTGTGTTGCAAAATATTTGATAGTAAGCCAAAGCTGAAGAGGCACATGTGGACTCATACAGAGGAAAAGCGATTTATTTGTGAAGTTTGTAGCAAAGGCTTTAGCCAGTTGATTAATCTAAGAACACACATGATGACTCATACAGGGGAAAGGCCATTTACTTGTACGGTTTGTGACTTCGGCTGTATTCAAAAGGGTGCTCTAGATAAACACATGAGGACCCATACAGGGGAAAAGCCCTTTACGTGTTCAGTTTGTAGCAAAGGCTTCAGTCAAAAACGTTATCTAAAAATACACATGAGGACTCATAAAGGGGAAAAGACATTTACGTGTTCAGTTTGTAGCAAAGGCTTTTATGAAAGATGTCATCTAAAATCACACATGAGGACTCATACAGGGGAAAGGCCATTTACTTGTTCAGTGTGTGACCACAGCTTTTTTGAAAAGAGTGCTTTAAAGCAACACATGATGACTCATACAGGAGAAAAGCCAGTTACTTGTACAGTTTGTGGGAAAGACTTTAGGCTGATGTCTATTCTAAAAGCTCACATGATGATTCATACAGGGGAAAGGCCATTTACTTGCACAGTTTGTGGCCAAGGCTTTGTTTCCAAGAGCCATCTAACAAGACACTTGATGACTCATACAGGGGAAAAGCCCTTTACTTGTACAGTTTGTGGCCAAGGCTTTATTGCCAAGGGCCATCTAACAACACACATGAGGGCTCATACAGGGGAAAAGCCCTTTACTTGTACAGTTTGTGGCCACACCTCTTCTCAAAAGGGTGATCTTAAAAAACACATGATGACTCATACTGGATAAATGTACTTGTTCAGTTTGTAGCAAAGGCTTTTGTGACAACAGTAATCTAAATATTCACAGAGGGACTCATACAGGGGAAAAGCCATTTACTTGTAAAGTTAGTAGTAAAGGCTTTAGTCGGATGGATCATCTAAAAAATCATACTGGGAGAAAAACTCTTTAGTTACAGTTTATGGTAAACGCTTTGACCCAAATGCACATCTGAAGATATCGTCACTGCCGGGTGGATATCTTGTGTCCAACACCGTTCCTTTTTGTTTTCATTTTCAAAACGTTTAGCAAAAATCTAAAATAGCCCATCTGCAAGCTCACAACGCATTGTGAGCTTGTAGAGTTGCTATTCTCGCTACGTTTGTGCGACACTCCTGTATGATGAAGTTAATTTACGTAAACACAAACAGTTCAAATATGGAGGTACAAGGTTTCTGCCGGACAATGATGATATGAGGATTCAAGTGCAGAGAAGCTGTTAAAGGAGCATCTGGGTTGACCAATCACATGTATGATCTAGGGCTGGGCCTTATGATTTCATATCAATATCGCCATTATGTATAACTTTTTCTTTGCTGCCGGTCCAGCGGGGGGCTACCATCAGCCCGCCATTCCTCTGCCCCTGCTTTCTAATGACCTATCTATAGACGGGGGAGGGGCTGATTTCTTATGGCTCCGCCCTATAGATGGGGAGGGACTGCGGGGCTGACCCGGGACTCCACCCATTGGGTAAAAGTGTCATGTTATCTTTGATAGTTGTGTTCTGCTTTTTCCCCACATATTTGTATCTTTCCATGTTAAACACGTCTATGGGAATTCAGAATGGAGGGGAAAAAACGTGATCCAGGTAGGATGCGTACATTACGTCAGACCTCCACTAATCACGTTCAACCCAGATTTGGCTCAAACAAGGGGTTAAATGTGTTCTCCTGCTATGCCACTAAAATGTGGAACGCCCTAACAACAGTTGTATAGGAGTGTAAATCCCTACTCCTTCAAAACCGCTCTAAAGGAGCACTTACAGGTGGCTGCAATTTGAAACTGCCCCCCCCCCTCCCCTCCTCTTAGCAGACCTGGTATTGAACTGTACTTTCATGTGCTTTTTTTTTGCTAATAAAGTATTCAATCAATCAGTGCAAGAAGAATTCGTGGACTCTGAGCTGACAGGGTTCTTAAAGATACCAAGATTGTTTATAGGTTTATTCATTGATTGTATGAATATTGGACTGTTGTTATGGATACCAGAATGAGTGATGCAGTTTCACCACACAAGGGCCTCAAGGTTTGAAGTCTGACTCAAACATGACTGCAGAATGTTAAAAATAAAATAGCAGATCTTGTTAAGAAAAATAGCAGATCTACAAGCTCACAGCGCGTCACTTCGTGCCGCACTGCGAGCTTATACATCTGCTATTTTTGAACATTTTTGAAAAATCTTGAATAATTTTGAATTACGAAGAAGTGTGAGAACTACTGACTTAGAAGGCATTTGTAGAATCGGCCTCAGATCTTAATTGTTTAATGTGTATTTTGAGCCATATAACCACTTAGACCCTCAATACTTATCATCAGTATCATCATCAGGGACAGACATCACCCCAGTCAAAGCCTCTTCACACCACTGCTGCGCCCTCGACCTGGCAAGCCATACCAGAGTAAAGAGCCATAAGACTGTGGCAGAGTTTCTATCCAGAAACTGTCAGACTGTTTAACAAAACCGTAGTCTGTGCCTAAGCGCAGGGTTTCCGGCAGTCCAATCCACAACACAAAATCTGGTGAAAATGATGCAATGTTGCAATGCATGCGCACGACTCAGGAATGTTTTTAATAAATAAAAATAGCCACCCACATTACAGTAAAGGCATCTATTATATTTATTTTTGTAATTTCCAATATATTATGTAGCCTATAGGATTATATCCCCATAATATTAATCATATTATTTCCGCAATTGAGTTTGGTGAGAAGCGCACTGTGGTGGTAACCGTTCCTCAGACCTCGCACCAAATCACACTCGCCCCCATTTGTTTCGCGCACGGAGGCCAGCGGATTAGATCCGGGGCGAGAGTTCTTCCGACAAAACAAAACAAACGAGCAGCTGCTTGCACGTGTAGCGACACACGCACACATGCACGTTCGCCAAGCGACAATAATGGAACATAATAGGCTTTATTGGACTAAAGAACAGGGAACTGGCTAATGTGATGGATATAATTGGATAAGAATTTTATCGCACAATTTCGACTCTTATCGACGCTTGTCAACTTGCACCACTGATGCACATATAATGTGACTTAGGACTTCACGTGGGACTTTCTAAGCCAGTGGGTTCTCAACCTTTTCAGGCCGAGACCCCCCAAAATAATCATATTTGAACTGAGGACCCCCCACCCTGACAATCATTTGTAATTGTAGGAGTTGAGGCTGATCTACGCGAGGCGTTGTGAGCAATCACCAGTTTTGACTCATTGACAATTTGGCCAATGTTTGACCGGCTTTTATAGTATAGTTTGTTGATTACTTTTGATGCAGTAATGGTCTTTGTTCATTTCATGTCTTTCTTCCTTTTCTTTTTTTTCCAAGGTATTAAATACCTTAAATTGTCACTTCACTGTCACCTGGAGACCCCCCCAAAATCATGTGGGGACCCCCCTGGGGGATGAATACCCTCGGAGACCGCGCAACGTGCGATTCGAATTCGGTGCCGATAGGATCCCGCGTTTGTGATACGTGCCGTTTCTATTTTAAGAAATAGGGCCAGATTTGGGATCGATTGGACGTTTCGTTCGTGTTTTATGGCATTTTTGGTAAAACAGGCCCCTCTTTGGAAGCCAATTACGGACGAACGGTAGGGACTATCAAAATGCTGTTTGGATAGGTTTATCGCATGGGTCCATAGATCACGTGTACCGATTGTTGTGAGATTTGGAAAAAATCTGTAGGAAAAGGTGCAAAAAGTGTGTTTTGAAGAAAATTCGAAATGGCGGAGAATTTATCCTGACGCAAATGGGCGTGGCAAATGGGGAGATGCGTCGTGACCCAAGGAATCCAGGGAAAAATACATTTTGATTTTACGACCTACGGTTCAAGAGTTATAGACCAAAACGTAAAGAGGACTGTTATAGCGCCACCATGAGGCCGAATGGTGTGATAATTGTTTTTAATAATTTCGGACTAAATTATGAACCTCCCCTCCAAATCTGGTAACTCTAGCTCTTACGGTTTCTGAGGAAAAAATACTTGATTTAGAGTTTTTTCACTTTTCCATTAAAGTGGATGGGGAGGAGTAGCAGCCCGAAAATAAAGTTTATCTAGAAAGAAGATAGTGGAATAAAGTGGGAAGAGTACTATAGTCTGGTTGCCCTGTTAGGGCAACCAGACTATAGAACTAGTGTTCTAAGTTCTAAGCTACATATGATACTGACTTATGAATGCACTACATGTCATTTAGGACTTATTTTAATTCACATGATACACATTTTAACATGCTGCTATTCTCAGGCTTTTTTATGCTTATTCTATGTTCCTTTTTGTTACTTCTTAATCTTTTAAATCGCAAACGTTGCTGTATTTGATTGATTGATTGAATACTTAATACAATTTACTTTTGTCTCTGTACTTGGTCTACCAGCTCAACTGAAAGATGACACAATACAATACGTTTAAGTAAATGTGTATCCAAGTGTTATATCTCTGCTGTCAGGCAGAAACACTTTCTAATACTTTTCATATATTCAATATTTCTTTTAACCAACACACACACACACACACACACATAAAGGATGTTCAAACCCTAGCATCAATCTACCAACTCCCACAAGCCCTGAGGAGAGTAGACACTAAACTTCCAAATGGAAATTCAATTCAATTCAATTCAATTTTATTAAAGTGTCAAATCACAACAAGTTGTCTCAAGACACTTTACATGTAGAGAAGAGACCCAACATCCCACCCTGAGCAAGCAATTTTGCGACAGTGGCAACGAAAAACTCCCTCTTAATTCAACAGGAAGAAACGTCAGGCAGACCCTAGGCTCTAGGGCGGGGGCCTTCTGCCTCGACCGTGTTGGGGGAAAGAAGAGAGAGAGAAAGGGAGAGACAGAGGAGAGACAGAAAGAGATACAGTGCAAGCAGTAACAATAACAATAATAGCAAATATAATAGTGTAAGATACTAGCATATGATAGTATAATATAGTACAGCAATAGTGTGTATGCAGTATATAATGGAATAATATAAAAATGTTTAAGATAATATAATATGCGGTATAGTGTAGTGTAGTAGAAGTCCACGGTCGTGTCCAGGTCGTGCTCCATGGAGAGAGGCCCGGTCCGGTCCGCAGTCACAGTCTTGAGCCGCAGCTGGGGGTCCGTAGTAACAGTCCATAGACTCCATGGAGAGGCCCAGGCCCGGTCCGCAGTCACAGTCTTGAGCCGCAGCTGGGGGTCCATAGTAATAGTCCATGGACCTGCGACGTGGGTGGTAGAAGAAACTCCGGGGAACGAGTCCCCGGTTGTAGAATTAGTGGCAGGCCTTACTAGAGCGTGAATCAGTACAGGGTTAATTACGATTGTACCAATGGGACACAAACCCACACAACCAAAGGGAGGACGGGAAGAGAGAGGACGAGGGGAGAGAGGAGAAAGGGGAAGGTGGGGGAGAGAGGATGACTATAGGGGGACTGAGTCTATACACTTCGGCTATAGGCTTTATCATAGAGAAAGGTTTTTAGTCTAGTTTTAAATATACAGAGTGTGTCTGCTTTACGGACTGAGACTGGGAGAAGGTTCCACAGCTGAGGTGCTTGAAACTTAAATGCTCTACCTCCTGTTCTAGTTTTTTGGGGGTTTACTGGAACCGTAAGCATTTTTTCATACTGTGGACGCAGTGGTGTTCTGGCTGGTTTACGGGGCTCGATGAGTTCTTTGAGATATACTGGTGCCTGTCCATTGAGAGCCTTGTATGTGAGGAGGAGAACTTTAAACTCTATTCTGTATTTAACCGGGAGCCAGTGCAAAGAGGCCAATGAAGGAGTGATATGATCTCTTCTTTTGGTTCCTGTCAGTATGCGCGCAGCGGCATTCTGGACAAGCTGCAGGCTATTTAGGGACTTACTTGGGCAGCCTGATAGTAAGGCGTTGCAATAGTCCAGCCTAGAAGTAACAAATGCGTGGACAAGTTTTTCTGCATCATTTTGGGACAGAATGTGCCTAACTT
Source organism: Gymnoscopelus microlampas (assembly GCF_963454915.1). Classification (NCBI taxonomy): domain Eukaryota; kingdom Metazoa; phylum Chordata; class Actinopteri; order Myctophiformes; family Myctophidae; genus Gymnoscopelus; species Gymnoscopelus microlampas. Next base: position 53,996,061 of record NC_139947.1, on the reverse strand, counting down.
TTGCAATATTACGCAGGTGAAAAAAGGCATTTCTTGAAATTTGTTTTATGTGGGACTGAAAGGACATGTCTTGGTCAAACGTGACTCCCAGATTCTTTACAGTGGCCCTGGAGGTCAAGGTAATGCCATCTAGGGTAAAATTCTCATCGATTAATTTATCTCTGAGGTGCTTAGGGCCGAGTACAATAACTTCAGTTTTGTCCGAGTTGAGGAGTAGGTAATTACGGGTCATCCAACTCTTGATGTCTATAAGACATGCTTGAAGTTTAGCCAGTTGATCTGTTTCATCTGGCTTCATTGATAGATATAATTGTGTATCATCTGCATAGCAATGGAAATTTATAGAGTGTTTCCTAATTATCTCACCTAAGGGAAGCATATATAGAGTGAATAGTATTGGTCCAAGTACAGAGCCTTGTGGGACTCCGTATTTAACCTTTTCGCGTAGTGAAGGTGTATCGTTAACGTTTACAAATTGAAATCTGTCAGACAGATAGGACTCAAACCAGTTCAATGCAGCACCCTTAATGCCAACCAGATGCTCAAGTCTCTGCAACAAAATATGGTGATCAATAGTATCAAATGCAGCACTGAGGTCCAACAGAACCAGTACAGAGAGAAGGTTATTATCGGATGCAATCAGGAGGTCATTTGTGACCTTCACCAATGCCGTCTCAGTGCTATGGTGTGCTCTGAATCCTGACTGAAAAGCTTCAAATAGCTTGTTGTTATGTAAAAAATCACATAACTGCTTGGCGACTGCTTTCTCAAGGATTTTAGAGAGAAATGGGAGGTTCGATATAGGTCTATAGTTAGCCAAAATGCCTGAGTCGAGAGTAGGCTTCTTGAGGAGGGGTTTGATGACAGCTACCTTAAAGGACTGTGGTACGTAGCCCGTCACCAGAGACATATTGATCATATCGAGTAGGGGTGCACCAACCGGGGTCAGGGCCTCTTTAAGCAATTTAGTTGGGACTGGATCCAAGAGACAGGTCGTTGGTTTGGAAGATGTGATCATTAAAGTGAATTCGGAGAGCTCGACCGGGGAGAAACTGTCCAAATATACACTGTGTCGTACAGTCACTTCTGAGGATATTACGTCGGAGGGCGGTCCGGTAGGGGCTGAGAGTAGTAGGTTATCAATACTATCTCTGATAGTATTGATTTTACCATTGAAAAAATTCATGAAATCATTGCTGTTAAGGGATATAGGAATACGCGGATCAGTAGAGTCATGACTTTTTGTCAATTTGGCTAGAGTGTCAAAAAGGAACCTATGGTTGTTTTTGTTTTCCTCTATTAGAGAGGAATAATAGGTGGCTCTGGCATTGCAGAGAGCCTTCCTATATATTTTAAGGCTGTTCTGCCAGGCTATACAGGATTCTTTCTGTTTGGTTGAACGCCATATCCTTTCAAGCTTACGTGACGTTCGCTTGAGATTTTTAGTTCCAGAGTTATACCATGGGGCTAGCCTCTGTTGCTTTATTACCCTCTTTCTTAAAGGAGCAACAGAGTCAAGCGTTGTCTGAAGGGAGCCTGTGACATTATCAACAAAGTGGTCGACCTGAGAGGGGCTATAGGTATAAAGATCTTCAATTGTATTGGAATATACTGAGTTGATGGCTGATGGTATTGCTTCCTTAAATTTGCCCACAGCACTATCAGATATATTTCTACCAAATACATTTTTGTCCAATGGTGAGTAATCAATTAATGTAAAATCAAAAGTTATTAAATAGTGGTCGGAGAGGTTCTCATTATATGGGAAGACTATGAGATGTTCAATTTCAATACCATAGACCAAAACAAGGTCGAGGGTATGGTTGAACTTGTGAGTAGGTTTATCTACACACTGAGAGAAACCAATTGACTCAATTAATGTAATAAACGCTTTACTGAGGCTATCGGTTGCAACATCCACGTGGATATTCATATCGGCAGCCAGAATGATTCTGTCAGAGTCTAGGACTAGGCGTGATAGAAACTCTGAGAATTCAGATAGAAATTCAGTGTAGGCCCCAGGAGGGCGGTACACTGTAACAAACAATAGAGGCTGTAATGATTTCCAGCTTGGGTGCGAAAGAGTGAGAACCAGACTTTCAAACGTTTTGTAAGTCAGCCTGGGTCTGGGGCTGATTATTAAGCTTGAGTTGAATATGGCTGCAACGCCACCTCCAATCTGGCCGGTGTCTCGGGGAATATGAGCATTTATGTGACTTGGTGGGGTGGCTGTATTTAGGGGGACGTATTCTTGCTCACCCAGCCATGTTTCAGTAAGACAAAGTAGATCAAGATGGTTGTCTGATACGATTTCATTTACCAATACACCTTTATAGCGTAGGGATCTAATGTTCAGGAGTCCACATTTAATTATTTTATTTTGTGGCACTACTGCATTAATTTTGATCTGTGCCAAGTTTTTATGCACAACTCCTCGAGCCCTTGGTTTCACATGCCTAGGGGGTCGAGTAGTTTCAATTGTTCTGATTTGTAGGGTAGGTGGCTGCTCTGGTGGAAGCACAGAGAAGCGTGTAAGACTGCAACTCTGCTTCCTGGTCCCAACTCTGGGTGGTCATAGTTTATTGTCGATAAACTTGTCTATATTTCTAGAGATGAGCGCTGCACCATCCCAGGTTGGATGTATGCAGTCTCTCCCCATCAGACCAGTTTTCCCCTCGAAAGTTTGCCAATGGTTTATAAAGCCCACGTTATTATCTGGACACCACCTTGATAACCAGCGGTTGAATGAAGACATACGGCTGTACATCTCATCGCCAATCATATTTGGCAGGGGACCAGAGAAAACTACGGAGTCCGACATTGTCTTTGCGTATGTGCACACAGACTCAATATTTATCTTTGTGATCTCTGATCTCTTAAGTCGTGTGTCATTGCCACCGCAGTGGATTACTATTGTATCATAACGTTTGTGTTTACTTGTAGCCAGCATTTTTAAATCTGATTCGATGTCGCCCGCTCTGGCCCCAGGGATGCATTTGACTATGGTCCCTGGTGTCACTAACTTCACGTTTCTCATTATAGAACTACCAATAACCAGAGTTGTTTTCTCAGTGACATATGGAGGGGGCGTGTCACCGAGTGGGGCTAACGTCTCACTGCTAAACTCAACGGGTGTAGCAGCGAGTGGGGAAAATCTGTTTGAAACGTGAAGTGGTTGGTGTCCCGTGTGCTTTTGTTTACTAGGCCTACTACGCCTACGACCAGGAGCAGTCACCCAGCCGTCTTGGGTCGTGGGGTGCGTGTGGGGACTATGATCAGTCACGATCGGTGACCGTGACTGGTAATGTCCCCCTGTTCCCTGTTGCACGGGAGCAGAGGCTAGGCTAATGTGAGCACCGCTAGCTATAGTTTCCTCTAGCCGCCAGAGCCTCCTCTCCAGCGCTGCAAGCACACAGCACTTGTTACATACATCCGCACATTCAATAAAGGCGTCGGAGCTGTAACTATGCATGTGACATTCAGCACAGGAGCGAGGATGAGAGCGAGAAGGGAACCGGGGGGAGGAGTGAGAAGCCATCGCCCAGCAGGCCAGGGTAGCCGCTAAGCTAAAGCTAGGCTAATTGTAAAGCCAACAACCAACGGCAAAGTTAGTCCCTTAGCTAGACAATCAGCCCAAGCAGCGATAAAGTCGCCACACAGTAGAGAGATAGGGTAGTAGTTAGCAGTGGCAGTGTGTGCTCAAATCACAACAATACAATAATATCAACGTTAACGTCTTGCGCAGCTAAACGATACACGTCTCGCTAGCTCAGACAATACAGGAAGTGACGCAATACGCTTACCGTCAGGGCTACGTCAGGGTTGCCAGGGTTGAAATGGAAATACAAATCTATAAATAAACTCTGTGTCTCCTGCTCCCTGACCTGGAACTTTTTGTGAGCTTTTGTGAGAGCTTCTAAAGTGAAATTTCACATTAGTGGGATTTTCTTTTTCCTGTAGGCTATGTCACAAATGTCGCTTTCTGCTTCCGTTGGGAACGTATGGCCCTCCAGTTATGCAACACCCGTTGTACCCGATCTGTCTGCCCCCTTTTATGCCCATTGGAGATCTCTGTATCTGTCTGTCTGTGTTCCTTTATTCCCATTTATGGATGTCCCTGATATCACCAATATGATGTCATAGTCCTGACATCGGTCGGACGAAACGCACACACTCTCCATATATAGAAATCCCCATCGCTGCAAGACGGTTCTGGTCAACGGCTGATCCGACCGACCTCCTACTTGGCGCGTCATTCCCTCAGGTCCCCAGCGGTACACACACCTAGTTTGAAGTCTATCTGTTTGATGGCTCTCGAGCAGTGGCGTGCACAGACATTTTGAGGGGCAGGTGCTCAAGTGAATTATTTTTTTTTGTTTACTTGGTCTGCTCTTTTTTCCCTCTACACCTATACCTCTTTGCCAAAAAATAGCCGATCTACAAGCACGAGGCGTTGTGGGCTTGTAGATCTGCTATTTTTTGGCTAAAGTTCTCCTCAGAAAAGGGATGCTAGGTTTCGAGTGGTTATGGTAAAAAGAAAAATCATATCACATAAAGAATTGGCGGACCCCCTGCAGTAACTCTGAGGACCCCCTTGGGGTCCCGGACCCCCTGTTGAAGACCCCTGCTGTAAACTGAAAAAAAAAAACGTTTTTGTTCAAAAGGGCACTTCTGGTCAAGAGGGCAAAGGGCAGGTGCTCTAGCGACACCTAGAGTCTATCTGTGCACGTCCCTGCTCTCGAGATATACGGACGGGCGGACGGTAACCCGCAGAAATTGGTCTAGGTTTAGGTTTATATATCTGTGATCAGGCAAAGTACGTTATGATGATATGACGTCAGAATGGAATTTAAGCTCGGTACAAACTCTCTGCTCGCAGACCATCCAAACCATTACCAAAGGACTGTCCCTTAGCCGCCATGATGGCCACCAACACACCGAGGGATAAATATCACGCAGTGTGGCTCATTTTCTTCATCTTGGGCCTAGGAAGTCTGCTGCCATGGAACTTTTTCATGACAGCAACAATGTACTTCACCAGTAGGTTGAAGGACCCGCACATCGATGGCGTTGTTGACGTGGTCAATGGGACTGGCGGGGACACACGGAACGCTCTGCAATCAATCTTCAGCAACGTGATGACGCTGTCTTCCATGGTGCCCATGCTCATCTTCAGCTGCCTCAACTCCTTCATCCACCAGAGGATTCCTCAGAAGCTGCGTATCTCAGGCAGTCTGACGGCCATCCTGGTGGTCTTCCTGCTGACGGCCGTGCAGGTGAAGGTGGAGATGGCGCCGTTAACCTTCTTCTGTCTCACCATCATCAAAATCATCGGCATCAGCTCCTTTGGTGCCATTTTCCAGGGCAGCCTGTTTGGACTGGCAGGGCTGCTGCCTGTGTCTTACACCACCCCCATCATGAGTGGGCAAGGGCTGGCCGGCATCGTGGCTGCTGTCTCCATGATCTGTGCTCTGGCCACTGGCTCAGACAGTGCCTTTGGCTACTTCATCACGGCCTGCGTTGTCATCCTACTGGCCATCCTCTGCTACCTCGCACTGCCCAGCATGGAGTTCTTCCAGTACTACGTGGAGAGCAACAGACCCAGGACATCCACTGACCAGGAGAACAAGCAGGACAAGCCAGGTGTTGTGGTCAGTCCGAGTGAAGAGGAGGACAAGCCGGTTGTTTCTGTTTTGGCCATCTTCAAACAGATCTGGGTGATTGCCATGTCTATATGTTTCATCTTCACCATCACCATCGGAACGCTCCCAGCAGTCACAGTGAACGTCCAGTCCACGATAGCGGACGGAGGAGCCTGGGACACCTACTTCATCCCTGTCTCATGTTTCCTGCTCTTCAACGTGATGGACACCGTTGGTAAGAGCTTGACGGGCGTCTGTAAGTGGCCGGGTGCAGACAGTATCTGGCTGCCCATCCTGGTGGGTGTGCGGGTGGTCTTCGTACCTCTGTTCATGCTGTGTAACGTGCAGCCTCGCCACTACCTACCTGTGTGGTTTGGCCACGACTCCTGGTACATCCTCTTCATGATCCTCTTCGCGTTCTCCAATGGGTACCTGGCCACCCTGTGCATGTGCTTTGGACCAAAGATGGTTGCACAGCATGAAGCAGAGACAACAGGAGCCATCATGGTCTTCTTCATGTCCCTGGGACTGACGCTAGGTGCAGCGTTCTCTTTCGCCTTCAGAGCCATGATCTAGATTCTAGATTAAAGGATGCATTAGCTAATAGGGTGACGAAGCAGGGATAACCAGAGATTTTTTTTATGGGGGGGACTTTTAAGACCTTTTTAATACCTAGAATAATCTAAAGTAATGAACAATTATTAATTTATTATTTTATATATATATATATATTATAAAAACTGGTCAAACATTGTCCAAATTGTCAAATAATATAAGGAGGCAATCATTTAGGAAATAGCCGATCTACAAGCTCACAACGCCTCACAAAGCGAGGCGTTGTGAGCTTTTAGATTATTTTTAGATTATTTTCACAATATTTATCTGTGGAACCAAACATGTTGTGCCTCAACTCATACATTCCAAGTGCTTGTCAGGGTGGGCGGTCCCCAGTGCATGTGATTATTTTGGGGGGTCACGGTTTGAAAAGGTTGAGAACCACCAATCACATTATGATCGCTAACGGTAATTCAGAGACAACCCCAACCTCATCTAAACAGTTTGAACTTGCCCATGCAGGACTTGGAAAAAGACATCTCACTATGGGGTGCATTTCTCCTTTCCGACGTTGACGAACCCTATACCTAACCTTAACCGCACGCGGAAGCCACTAGTCGGAGTGGTGAGATGTCGGAATGGAAGGAGCACCCCATCACTATGTAGTTGAGAAACCAATGTAATGGCCTATGTAGCCTTATAGAGTTCCATCCTCCTATCAACTCCTGCATCTTACCACGGTCATGTTAAAGAGAAGCCTAACACCTAGAATAAAATTTCAAATATAAACACTTTGATAGCTCTTCAGTAGTGTTTGTATAAAATGCACGAACACTAGCTAATAGCATGAAAGTTAATGCTATCCTTATTTCCAACATTGGCAAATTCCCCATAAAGACTTATTAAGTCCATATGAAAGGTTATCCATCATAATAGGATCATTCAGCCGCCCTCAACATGTTTATACATGTTGAGGGCAGCTGACCTGGTTACATACCACATAAATTAATTAAGCTATAATAGTCCGCTCGCAACTGGCCCAGGTTGGAATCCAACCCAAACCTTTGCTCGCTCTCGCCTTAAAGGAGTAGTTGACCCCAAAAATGAATTAACGGAGATTTCTTTGTTTTTGTCGCATTCCTGTGCCAATAATTTGATGACCGGCGGAGTCACCAGTAGGAGACTCAAAGAGTCTCTTACGGATTCTCCTATTGACTGATGACCCAGTCATCACATTATTGGCCCAGAAATACGACAAAAACTAAATATCCATGAATTCAAGGTTTCTTGGGGTATGTAATTGATAGAAAATAAGTATGTTTTGGTGAACTACTCCTTTAAACCAGAAATATTGAAAAAACATTATTTGAAAAAAAAAAAGAGAGATTATATTGCGACCAAATTAAACATACAATAACACGTTGCTTCACGACGAGTCAATCAGCTTCTTCAGGTTTCAGGCACAAAGTCCTCGGAGGCCAGTCTATCGGTATCCAGCATGCCCGGGTTATTGTGTGGGTGAAATATCTGTCTTCTCTCTCATTAGCAGCTTGTAGAGCATCAGTAACTGTTACCAGCGTATCTGGAAGCCAGAACTGTGTGTCTGACTATATACTGCCTGTATTGGTACAGAGTCACCCAGGTAATTATGGAATAGACACACAAAGTGTTTCGAGAGCATGTATATGATGTCATCAGAACGACAGCATTGTGACGTCAGGGATGTCCATAGTTGGGTACAATTAGTCGCTTGTCCTTATAGAAAGCGTTGAGCCATAATTCACGCGACGCCTGTCACCCAAAAAACAAACTGGGGTCCAATAATAATAGCTGTGTATGTCTGAAGTCATCGGGACGGAGGATCTGAGATCATGAATCCACAAAATATTCTAACCAAAAAATAAAGAAAAAATAAAAAGTATTCAGGCTACTGGCAGTGTCTACTAGAAATGTGGCACTGAACGGTATGCCAGATTAACACACTCACAAACACACACATCTAGAAGACCTCACATATCAAAATGTTAATTTGATGAAAGTGAAAAATAAATACATTTAAAAGAATCCCAGATCTTTATCAAAATGATATAACCTGAAACGAACTTGAGCGACACTTTTTTTTCATTTTTAGTTGAATCAACACACTCTCACTCCCCAAAATGCATATTGTGACTTTTTGGGACAAATGTGGCCAAACGTCAAACGTTTGACTGACCCTTCTAGTCAAACGGTGTCATCCCGGGCACTTCTGCACCTAGGAATGCGAAGGGCCGTTCTCAAACCCAAGACATAAAAGGGTGACGCCAAAACACATTTAAAACAACGGCGGCGCACTGTCTAAAGCGGACTTGAGCCACGGGAGGCAGAGCAAGCCGTCAGGCGAGTGATTCAACGTGCCGAGCATTGCGAAGTCCGCTTCAGCCAACTCAGCGCCGTTCAAGTTAATGACGAATTGTAACTCATATCCGCCCAAGTCAACATGTGCCGTATTTGCCTCCCATTCCAGTCAAACGTTTGACTTCTTGGGACGTCCATCCCAAGAAGTCACCCGTTTGACATCTTGGGAGTGAGAATGCGTTGTTTGAATACACTGACTGACGGTTGTCAATGTCACCGTTTTTTGTCTTTGTCTTTTTCAAAGTTCAAGATCGAAACTGTGCCCTGTGGTCTTTAACAACCAGAATCTGAACCCAGGGTAGAGGGTTTCAGTGAATGAGGACTGGAATGTGTACAGGTGTGTCCGTGTGTCATTGGAGACTTTGTAGAAGGACAGAGTACCAGCAGGCCAGTCCAGATACACCCCTACTCTGTTGGAGCCAGAGGGACAGACTGAGAGTTCGGTTCTCTTCCGATTGTGACGGACAATGTACCTGTTGCCACGGAGGTGATCGCCGCATTCCAGACTCCAGGACTTGTCATTGAATCCAACCAGACCATCGTCGTGCCGTTCTGTCCTGTTGATTCCTCTGTATGTCACCGCTATTGAAACCCACCCACTCCATTCTACCTCCCAGTAACAGCATCCAGTCAGACCCTCTTTACACAGAACCTGTTCCCAGGAGACAAATCTGTCTTGATGATAGGGATACGACTGATTATTTCTCACACGTGACACCTTTCGGTTGTTATCAAATAGAGATAGGTATGTGTTTGCTGTGTTCGGGTCCAGTGTGAGTTCACACATATGGGATAAGAAGTCATTTGACCACTTGTTCTCCAGTTGAATATCCTCCATCTCTTCTTCCAACTTGTTCTCTGCCGATGTCCTCCTCTCTCTCTTCTCAAAGGGTTTGGACAGGACGTCTACCATCCAGCCAACGAAAGATCTAGATTTTTTCTTGTCCTTCTCCTGGTTGGCAGATCCCGCTGTCTTTGGAAGAGGACACTCTGTTTGAACTATCTTCCTGTTTCTCCTGAATTTCTTTACGAGTGTATGGAAGAGTCCTCCCCTCTTGTTCTGGCCACTCTGTGTCCCGTCTCCGTTCACAGAAGATTGGCCGCCGATGCCATCGCTGCTGCATCTTGTCTCGGTCAGGGCCAGGTATATTCTTCAGGTCTTGCAGGTATAGTATTAGCACTAACCTTCAAACTAAAGATCCGTTGTAATCACCTTTCGGTGGGGCTGAAGCTGTCGATGGCTGGAATTATGTTTCGGTATTAATCTGTCGATGGCTGGAATTTTCAGTGATTAAGATCTTGATGTTTGGATGACGTGTCACTGACTCTCAATACGGTTGAAACTAACTAATAAGCTAATGCAGACTGTCACCAATATTTATATATAAGTTGGTGTGTCATAGCTGTGTGCTGATTGGACAGGGTTTGTTATATTCTTATGATGTCACGTTGCTAGGGCGACATAGATCATACACTGTTTTTCACCTATTAATGATCTGTTCCCAATCCATATTGATGACTGTTTGGAAGAACAAAGGTCAAATTCATGTCTTGGAAACGGGTAGGTAGGTTTAGGTTTGAAGCTCAGTCGGTAGAGCACTCACCTTTCGACCACAAGGTTTTGGGTTCGATCCCGGGCACTGCCAACTCAGCGCATGAGTAGCATGGCTTGGGTGCGGTAAATCATGTTCTTAAAGAGGCTAAATGTGGCCTTGTGTGTGGAAGCCAAGCCAGGGCAAAGCCAGGAAGCGCACCACCTACGTAGATGCACTGCGGCGCGACAGCCTAGCTAACAACACTGTAGAACTCAAGACAATGATGCTAGATGCTAGAGAGTGTGGAGGGCAGCGATTCAGGAGTCAACACCAACACCGAGTTGGTGTTGGTCGCATATTGTTCCGTTGCGCAGTTTTTCCCTCTGTAGACTAGGTTACATTTTCAAAAACTCAGAAGGCAAATCATTAAACTTTATGGCATACAGGATCTGCTGTGTTCCCAGCTCAATAACAGCTGCAAATGGAGCTTCTCCGGTGACAAAATGGCCGAAAAAGTGATCAAAAAGGTCAAGAACACACTTTTTGTATAGGATTTTCCCTCTAGTCAGTATGAATACCTTGCTGATTCTTGCAGGGGCCCTCATACAAGGTCATTTAGATTATGCATGCTCCTCATGGTATCAAAACACCACCAAGGCCTTAAAAAAAGGCTTCAAAAACAAACTAGTAAGGCTACTTCTTGGCCTCAAACACCGAACCCATCTAACCCCTGCTCACTTTGCTAGGATTGGATGGCTTAGGGTTGAGGACAGAGTACAGCAATTTACAATGGGCCTGGTCTACAAGATACGCCACAACATTGGGATGAAGTCCACGATCATAATACCAGAGGCAGCTCCACGGATCATGTTTAACCCAGATTTGGCTCAACAAAGGGAATGAACTCGTTCTCATGCTATTCAACAAACATGTGGAATGCCCTACCAAAAGGAGTAAAGGAGTGTAAAACCCTACTCACTTTCAAAACTGCCCTAAAGAAACACCTTCAGGAGGCTGCAATTAGAAAATGGCCCCTGTCTAAGTCTTAACCTAAGCCTCCCCCCCTGCTCGAACTCTTCCTCTTTTTTCTCTTGTACATATTTTTGTTTTTTTCATACCAGTAACCTGTAAGCCGATTGTATGACATTCTGTATAGTAGTGTGTATATCTGTCTGTCTCTTATGTCATCATGATTTGTGTGCGTGGGGAACTCATTTGAAACAAGCTCAGTGCTTAATGAGTCTTCCAGTTTAGTAGACCTTGTATTGTGAATGTGTACTTCCATGTACTGTTGTTCTCATGTCTTACTAAATAAAGTACATCAATCAATCAATCAATCAATCAAACAATCAATGGGCTCCTTCCCTTTCCGAAGCAAAAAACCTCCAACAGCTGGCTCAAACCTTTTGTCTTGAGACCCAAAAGAGAAATGTGGTACCTCGTAGGGACCCAAACTTACAAAAATACACCAACTTACCAACTCTTAGACTCTTTGAGGACTCCACTGGTGATCAAATTATTGTCTCAGGAATGCGACAAAAACTAAGAACTCTCCATGAATTCATGGGGTGTGTAACTGAGAAAATAAGATAATTCTTTTGGCTGAACTTAATGTCTTAAATATCTTAACTACCCACCCACCCAGGAACCAACCTTAAATCAATGCACCCATTCAAGATGGAATGACATCTAGCTCATACCTGCCAACCTCAGACCGTCAGATAAAAGGAGATCTTCTTCCTAGGGGGGGCTCATAATGACCACACCCCTAAGCGGGGGTCCCCCCCAGGACATTTTTAACAGAGTAGATGTTATTTCCAGTATTCTGGTGGATTTTGGGAGTTTGATACTTTTATCAGGCTTTACTTGCATAGAATCCATTAAAAGCAGCAAAAAAGTAGCATTAAAAGAGGCCATGTTTAACTCATTCAGTGCCACAGGACGTAAATACGTCCGTTCTAACAAGCGCCCAGAGTGCCACTGAACGTAAATACGTCCAGCAAAAAAAAATTGAGCTTTTTGCTTTTTTTTTAATAGATGAAACTCTTCCCCAGCCTGTGACAAAATTTGGGGCTTCTACCATGAAAGAAAACATGAAATCATGCCATCAAAAGTCAGGCTGACCTAGAATCAAAAATCAATCAAACAATCAATGGGCTCCTTCCCTTTCCGAAGCAAAAAACCTCCAACAGCTGGCTCAAACCTTTTGTCTTGAGACCCAAAAGAGAAATGTGGTACCTCGTAGGGACCCAAACTTACAAAAATACACCAACTTACCAACTCTTAGACTCTTTGAGGACTCCACTGGTGATCAAATTATTGTCTCAGGAATGCGACAAAAACTAAGAACTCTCCATGAATTCATGGGGTGTGTAACTGAGAAAATAAGATAATTCTTTTGGCTGAACTTAATGTCTTAAATATCTTAATGCTTATTGTTTTATCTAAAGCATTTTGAATTGCCTTGGTAAGCCTCGGCATCGAACCTTGTAGAGGTACATGTTTATTGTTTAGCCAGTCATGCC